>NC_142044.1:2729375-3032083 GCF_982192425.1 Myodes glareolus | reverse complement strand
CAACACACGCTAGTGAGTGTCTAGGACTGCACACCTGGCGTGCACGCCTGCTGTGCACACCTGGCACGCCCACCTGCTGGGCACGCCCACCGAGGGATGGCAGGCAGCGATGGGAAGATACCTAGAAGCCTGCGGGGCCAGTAGCCTGCTGTACATGGCGGTGAATGAGAAACCCTGTCTCAAACATGGTAGATAGGAGCTGAAGACAATGGAGGTTGCTCTCTGATCTCCACGTGTGTGCCCTGGCATGTGCATCTACACACACACATTGAGAGGGGGAGGAAGGAGAAGGGAGGGTGGGAGGGAAACAGATTTTTCTTGAGCTGCTCAAAGCTCACAATCCTTTTTTAGGGGGATTCAATCAGCCTGGTGAGATGGCTCATGGGTAAGGTGCTAGCTGTCAAGCCTGACTGAGTTTGATCCCCAGGACCCACATGGTTGAAGGAGGGAACTCATGGGTGATCCTCTGAGCTCCCCTTGTACACGGTGGTCTGCACATAGGGCTGGTGAGGTGGCTCAGCAAGTAAGTGTGTGTGTGTGTGTGTGTGTGTGTGTGTGTGTGTGTGTGTGCGCGCCACACAAACCTGATGAGCAGAGTTGGGTCCCTGGAACCCACATGAAGGTGGAAGGAGACAGCCAAGGCCACCAAGTTGCCTCTGACCACAATCTGTGCAGTGGCACACGCTAACATATGGATTCTTTTAAAGATACGGTATACTCACATGTTATGGTAACACTATTAAGGACATGCTTAAACGTTAAAGTAATACCTTACAAGAGGCTGCTTATTTTGACAGTTTGGGCCTCAACGGCTCCTGCTGGAAACTTAAACATGGCTCCTCAGGAACCATGTCTTAAATCTAATCAACGGCAGCTAGTATATAATCAGCCCTCGGTTAGATAGCTAAATTCTGAATAAAAGCCAAACGTGTAGGTATCTCTTCTTGCAAAGAACTGGCACACTGGCACACACGTGCACACATGTCTGTGCGCACACACATCATACACCTAAAGACAGTTTAGACAGCAGGCTCTGAGTGACCTTCAGCTTGGAGATGCAAGAAGAGACGCTGCCACCTGAGGGCACCTTGTGCCACACTTTTCAGTCCTAGCCCATATCCTGACACACAAGAGTCTCAGCCACCGTAGAGTCTAACATTAAGTTCACTTGGCATGGACCTCGGCCTACTGAACAGATAAGCTGCCAGAACCAAGCCAGAAAAACAAGCTCAGGGGATATAATCAAGGAGAGAGCCACTCCATCTTGATGTATTCTGCCTGTGTTGTCACAGACATGCTAAGATTCACTCTAAAGGAAGTAAAAACTTCCCGTTCTGCTTAGACAGAGCCTTTGACCTTCAATCTGTGGGAGGGCCAGCCTGAGCTACCTGCCCTAGGTGTGGCCCTATAAACTGCATGAATCACTGGCCCAAAGCCCTTGGCCTGAAGCTCACGGTTGAGTAGTGTTGAAGGAGTCTCATACCGCCTAGGAAATCTTTATATGGGGCTCACATAAAGAAGGCCGCTACCAAGGAGGCAGCGAGTAGAGGGGGGCGTTATTGAATAAACATAGCATGTGCTGGTGGCAGCCACCACCCTCTCCTGATCCCCAGCAGCGGCATCTGTCCTGGAGATTGGAATCACAGGATCTATGCAGACTGAGAGGATGCAAGAATGAGAGAGGCCTTGTGATCCTGTGCTCACAGGAGATTAGGATCTACAGATTCTGATGACCCTGTGCTCACAGGATGGGGATCTACAGACCTGATGGTCCTGTGCTCACACAGGATGAGGATCTACAGACCTGATGGTCCTGTGCTCACAGACAGCTCCTCATTTCCTATTCAGTGACAAGCTTGGAGTTAAAAGTGCACTTTCACACTCAATAGGTCAAAACTACCCCTGCTCTGAATATGGCTTTTCTCCATTATCACCTCTGAGGCCTAGGATGTACCCCTCCAGACACTTTATACTGTTTTGTCCTCCCAATTTTACCTTCAAATAACCTTGGATTGATGCTCACCTGCTGTTACAGTTTGCTTCCTCCCTCCCCCAATCCATAGTGGAAGTCCTATTTCACAGTACAGTAGAATGGAGTCATATTTGGAGAGAGCTCTGAAAGAGGTAATGAGATGTCTTAGGTGGTTCCTATCCCAATGTGATAGCTGTCCTATCAAGAAGAAATTTCAACACTTACAGGGATAAGAAGAAAGAAGGAAGAGTAAGAGGTGGAGAAGGAGGAGAAAAGGAAAAGGATGAGGGAGAGGAAGAGGAAGAAGAAAAGAGGGACTAGAAGACATTTAAGAGTCCAGTGGGAGCTGGGCAGTGGGGTGCACACCTTTAATCCCAGCACTCAGGAGGCAGAGACAGGTGAATCTCTAAGTTCAACGCCAGCCTGGTCTACAGACTGGGTTCTAGGATAGCCAGGGCTACACGTAGAAACCCTGTCTTGAAAAAAAACAAAACAGAACAAAACAAAACAAAAAACAAAGAAACAAAAAAAAAACAAAAGTTCAGTGGAAGTCATCATATACCAGTTATCTTCCTAGTACTTGGGAGGCTGAGTCAGGAGGAACACCAGTTTGAGGCCAGCCTGGGTTTTATAGTGAGTTCCAGACTATCCCGGGCTAGAATGAACCCTGTCTAAATAAGGTCCCTCTCCCCCAAAAACTGCATTTCAGGAAATGCATTCTGCAGTGACTGGATCCCTGGTAATATTTCTCGCTCTCCACACTTCAGGAGATGTGTTCTGCAGTGACTGGATCCCTGGTAATATTTCTCGCTCTCCACACTTCAGGAAATGCGTTCTGCAGTGACTGGATCCCTGGTAATATTTCTCCCTCTCTACACTTCAGGAAATGCGTTCTGCAGTGACTGACAGGTCCCCAACAACGTCATCCCCCACACAGGAACAACCACCAACCCATATGTCTATGCAGAACAGCACCTGGGAGGTGGAGACAGGAAAATCAACTTCAAGGCTATAACTGCTATCTAGGGAGTGTGAGACCAGCCTGGGTTACTCGAACCCTGTCTTTAAGAAACAGAAGGAAAAGAGGCTTCCATTTGGGAGGCTTTGCATGAGGAGAAGCATGTTTACACAGTCTACGGAGCCCCCTTTCCTCAGCATGTGTTGTGAGAACGGCTGCTGCAGCCAGGACTGTCAGCTAAGCTAGCTCAGGGTGCCGGCCACTACACATGTCTAAATCCTGGCTACATCTCCCAGCATCCTCTGGGCAGCCCATGCGCCATCAGGATGCTTCCTCTCCCCACCTCCAACTGCAGTCTTCGCTGGGGACCAATGTCATTGCTAGTGGTTGGGTTTTTGTTGTTTTATTACTAATTTTTCTTTGCAAGTATTTACACAATAACATGGCAGCCACAAGCTATGTCCCTTAAAGTGAGCATTCCCTGATACCTCCGGAAAGGAGAGCTGGGAAACTGTAGTCAATGCTCCCTGTGGACTACAGTCCAGCTGGATGGGGACTGAAAAACTGCCCGATCCACCTTGACGATAGTGAAAGCTGGAAGCCTGCTCCGAGGTTTCCGAGCAGGTCAGTGTCTACCAGGTTCAATCTTGCTGTGAATTCATAATCCTGACATTTACATTCAGGATACTGCTCCATCTGTTCAAGGATGAAATTTACACACAATGGCAGAGAAGCCCTCACCTCGAGTCCTTTCTGGGCGAGTGCTAGTCTGTAACTGGCTTTCACATTCCCTCCATCTATCTGAAGCGCCTGGTCACAGTCCAGCTTCGCCTCTTCAAACTGGCCCAGCTTCAAGTAACAGAGAGCCCTGGCGTAAGGCAAGAAGAGGCGAAGAAGCAGATCAGTGTGTGGAGACGGCAGTGGGCTGGGAGGACAGCTAGTGGGCTGGGAGGACAGCTAGTGGGCTGGGAGGACAGCTAGTGGGATGGGAGGACAGCAGTAGGCTGGGAGGACACCTAGTGGGCTGGGAGGACACCTAGTGGGCTGGGATGACAGCTAGTGGGATGGGAGGACAGCTAGTGGACTGGGAGGATACCTGGTGGGCTGGGAGGACAGCTAGTGGGCTGGGAGGACAGCTAGTGGGCTGGGAGGACAGCTAGTGGGCTGGGAGGACAGCTAGTGGGATGGGAGGACAGCTAGTGGGCTGGGAGGACAGCAGTGGGCTGGGAGGACAGCAGTGGGATGGGAGGACAGCAGTGGACTGGGAGGACAGCAGTGGGATGGGAGGACAGCTAGTGAGATGGGAGGACAGCTAGTGGGCTGGGAGGATACCTAGTGGGCTGAGAGGACAGCAGTGGGTGGGAGAACAGCTAGTGGGCTGGGAGGACAGCTAGTGGGCTGGGAGGACAGCAGTAGGCTGGGAGGACAGCAGTAGGCTGGGATGACAGCTAGTGGGTAGGAGGACAGCTAGTGGGCTGGGAGGACAGCAGTGGGATGGGAGGACAGCAGTGGGCTGGGAGGACAGCAGTGGATGGGAGGACAGCTAGTGGGATGGGAGGACAGCAGTGGGCTGGGAGGACACCTAGTGGGCTGGGATGACAGCTAGTGGGCTGGGAGGACAGCTAGTGGGATGGGAGGACAGCTAGTGGGCTGGGAGAACAGCAGTGGTCTGGGATGACAGCTAGTGGGATGGGAGGACAGCTAGTGGGCTGGGAGGACAGCAGTGGGCTGGGAGGACAGCAGTGGGCTGGGAGGACAGCAGTGGGATGGGAGGACAGCAGTGGGATGGGAGGACAGCAGTGGGATGGGAGGACAGCAGTGGGCTGGGAGTACAGCTAGTGGGATGGGAGGACAGCTAGTGGGCTGGGAGGATACCTAGTGGGCTGGGAGGACAGCAGTGGGCTGGGAGGACAGCAGTGGGCTGGGAGGACAGCTAGTGGGCTGGGAGGACAGCTAGTGGGCTGGGAGGACAGTTAGTGGGCTGGGAGGACAGCTAGTGGGATGGGAGGACAGCAGTGGGCTGGGAGGACAGCTAGTGGGATGGGAGGATACCTAGTGGGCTGGGAGGATACCTAGTGGGCTGGGAGGACAGTTAGTGGGTTGGGAGGACAGCTAGTGGGTAGGAGGACAGCAGTGGGCTGGGAGGTTGGCTGTGTGTAAAAGTACTTGGTGCTCTCGCAGAGAACCCGGGTTCAGTTCCCAGGACCAATACTTGGTAGCTCATAACTGCCCATTATTCCTACTCCCAGAGATCTGATACCTGCTCTGATCCCTGTACTGAAGTGCACACACCCACATACTTACACACACACACACACACACACACACACACACACACACATACACACACAAAAAATCTTTAAAAAATCATTTATATAGTATTTTTAAAAAGAAGGAAAAGTAGCCAGTAAGGATCAACACCAACTCCTTAAGTCTGTTTTAAGTCACAGTTGCCTTAACTGACGTATGACATCTGAAGTCAGCTGAGATGCTCCCACAGGAGACGAAATTACTTCACTGGGGAGACGCTGCGGACAAACTATACCCTGACCCAAAAGGAGGAACAAGGTGGGAAACAGAACAAAAGGAGCGAGCGTCTTAACAGAATCTGGAAAGGGCTTTGGAGCACACAGCTGAGACCCATAGCAGGTCTTGTGGGGCAGAGCGAGGCAGAGCAATCAGAGAGACTTCCCAGAAGGTGAGTACGTCAAGTTAAAGGTAGACATGTGGGCGTATGAAGGGGACGTGACCTCGCTAAGGCATTGGGCAGAAGGGACAGAGAGGGAGGGAGGCCAAGGACACAGCTTGGGCACAGCCTCCCCAGGGCAGAGCGTGATGCTGGTCAACTAGGAAAAGTAACGCTGGCTGGAATAGAGAGGTGGGGCTGGGAGAGAGGACATGCCGGATCACAAAGGACCCTGCTCGCCGGGCCTCGTCTCATACGGAGAATAGCAGAAGCTTGTCTGCAAAAGATGGAGGTCCTCTCGCTCACTCTAGCTACACCTCAGAGAACACCTCAGAGAATGAGCAAAGAAGAGAAAGAAGGCGGGATGCTGCAGAGGGCACTGCAGACCTGTCAGAGATAACAGTGTGAGTGTGTGTGTGTGTGTGTGTGTGTGTGTGTGTGTGTGTGTGTAGGGGGGACTAAGTGGGGATTGACAGTCACTCTGGAGGAGGGCAGTAGAGGTGGGCCCACCCAAGGTTACTGCCTCCTTGGGAAAAAAGAACCAAGGGTGATCAGCTTCTCCAATAAGGAAGTTCAGGTAACAGATCCGGACGCACAAGGATAAGAGTGGAGATGAGGAAGGCATGAGCTGGGCTAGAGCAGAAGGAGAGAACAGGGATCCAGACCTTCCAAGCAGCAAGACGCCGGGCAACGGGAAGCCTGCGGAGAGGGGAACCAGGCACTGAGCTCCGTGCCATCTAGCCAAGGGCTAAAGAGTCTTCAGAGAAACCTGAGAGCCACCCCTGCCCGCTCGGTAAAAGCTGAAGGAGAGGGGTGGGAACTGTCTGTTGGATTTAGTGACATCGTGTGTGG
Source organism: Myodes glareolus (assembly GCF_982192425.1). Taxonomy (NCBI): domain Eukaryota; kingdom Metazoa; phylum Chordata; class Mammalia; order Rodentia; family Cricetidae; genus Myodes; species Myodes glareolus. The sequence continues at coordinate 3,025,615 of NC_142044.1, read as the reverse complement.
CCAGCAGTGGCCACAAGAGGGATGTGTACAAAGAAGCTAGCTAAGAATTTTTCGGAGGGGCTGGAGAGATGGCTGGGCAGCTAAGAGCCCTTGTTCTCATGGGGCGCCTGGGTCTAGTTCCAGCACCCACAGGGTGGCTCACAACCATTTCAAACCCCCTTCTGATCTCTGCAGGTACCCCACATGCACATGGTGTACATACATTCATACAGGTAAAACACTCATGTGTTTTTTAAAAAAAAAAAGACTTAAATGGGAGGAGGGGTTGAAATGATGTGAACACAAGTGCCGCAGTGGGAAAGATGGTTCTAGAACAGCCTACCAGTTCCTACTACACCCTGTAAGAGAGGCTTGTCATTCCTGTAGCACGTTAGAAGAAAAAGCGCTTTGATTGGTCACCCCTCACCCTGCCCCCATGCCCCAGCTCCCACTCTGGACAGAGCTTAGGCCCAGCTTGCTGCAGCCTGGCCAGGCAGACAGGGCAGGGCCAGATCAGGACAATAGCATCAGCCCTCCACTGTTCCCAGTCCCTCTCTAACTCTTGCAGGCCAGCTCTTCCAGAAACACCAAGACGGCTTGTGCACTGATGGCTAGAAGCTTTACATAAACTGGCAATCAATGAGTTTTATTTAGCTAAGGTATCAAAAAACGGAAGGGCTGTCACAGAGAACTTGCCTGTTTGTATATATGGCGCACTCCCTGCTGTTAATTTTTAGGCATTCGCTGTATTTACTGATGGCGTCTTTATAGTTTTTGTCCTTTACGAGTTGATTTCCTTCTTCCTTGAGGGCTTGAAACATTTTTTCATCTATGGGACCAATAAAATAAAAACATAGAGAAAACATTCCCATAAGTACATCTATAAAATATTAAGAACGATTATCGGTAGACCTCCATGGCAAGTCCTGTGCTTGCTCACCACGAGACGAGGAGCTAGGCTAAAGAGAAATAAACATAACATTAGAGAGGAGATGCTGCGGAATATATGAATCATTATGATGCTGCTACTTTCGGATTAGAGAACAAAATGCAAGCAATGTGTTACACGTGTTGCGTGTCTTCTTTTCTCCACTGGGATTCTGGAGACATTGCAAGAACTGTGTGAGAGACGGAGAGAGTCAAACCACACACCAGGACACAGGTGAGCAGATGATGTGAGGCGGTCTCAAACGTGACTGCTTCCGTGAGGTCAGAAGCCCCACGGTTTCCTGTAATTGCAAGGCATGCTGTCTCTTTAAGCGCTTGGGTAATAAAGTACTTCAGACATTGCATTAAGCTGGAATTATGGCTGCAGATGTCACCCGTAAGTGGACATAGTGGTGCATGGCTGCAGTCCGATTCTTGTGTGGTGGAGATGGGAGGACCACAAAGCTGGGGCTGGAGCAACGGCTCAGCGACTAAGGACACTTCCTGGGCCTACAGAGGACCGGGTTTGGTTCCCAGCGCTGTGGCAGGTGTTTCAGACTCTGGGCACCGGAACTCACAGATACATACTCACACACAGGCACAACTTTAAAACCTGGGGACTGGAAAGATGGCTCCCTGGTTAAAAGCACTTGCTGTCTTGCATACGACCTGGGTTCAATTCCCAGCACCCGTGTGTGAGCACTTTGGATGTACATATGTGTACCATGTATGTGCCTGGGACCTGAAGAGGTCAGAAGAGGGCATTGATTCCCCGAAACTGGAGTTACAGGTGGCTGTGAACCATCACATGGGTGCTGGGAATTTAATAAACATTTGATGAATGATGTCAAACTTTTAAAGCCTCGTGTAGTATTTACCCAGCATTCAAATTTTCTTACTATGTATTTGCATATTATCGTTGGAGAATTTATTTGTATGTGTGATGTGATTTGTGCCACAGCAAGCACAGGGAGCTCAGGGGCAATTTGGAGCAGTCTGCTCTCCCCTCCCCCACAGGTTCTGGAGACTGAACTCGGCCTTCAGGTTTGCATGACAAGCCCTTTGACACACCTCACCTGCCCTGAACCATTTTTTTAATTTTTTTTTATTTTAAAGGCACCGCAGACTTACCTACAGGCAATCGTCTTTTTAAGTATTCATTTTATTTTATGTGTATTGGTGTTTTGCTATGGGTGCCAGATTCTCTGGAACTGGAGTTACAGACAGTTGTGAGCTGCAATGTGGACGCTGGCAATGGAACCCGGGTCCTCTGGGAAAGCAGCCAGCACTCTTAACTGTTAACTGCTGAGTCTTCTCTCCAACCCGACTCAGTTCAGGCTCTAGCCCAGAATACACCTGTAGCTCTTGGAGGAAACAGGGGTAGTCCTTCTCACCTGTGATGCCAGGTGGGCAGCCGCTGGGATGTGGCTCCTGGTCTGGGGTCTCTGCAGCAGGATGCCAGGCTTGCAGTGGCTCAGATGTGGGTACAACAGGGATGGGTGGCAGATTCTCCCGCCATTTTGGTCCATCTAGCTCCATTAAGATTTTTGTTATCCTAAAGAGAGAACGAACGAACGGTTGTTACATCAAGGAATCAGTGCTTATCTTAGTAAAGGTTCAATCAAGAGTCAGACTGACTGCCTGGCAGGTGGTGACGCCAGAGGTAGGGGGGATCTCTTGTGAGTTCCAGGACAGCCAGGTTGGTTATACAGAGAAACCCAGTCTTGAAAAAAACAAAAGAAACAAACAAAAAAGAAGAATCACACTGACCAAGTTGTGTCTTAGTGTGCTTCCTCGTCGAAAAACATGCGGTCCCTATAAAGTGCTTCCCAGGGATTTTTAAAAGCCTGGCATTGATTAGTTAGATCATTTTCTTGTCCTTCTTATTTTTTGGTTTCTGTTTTGAGAAAGGGCCTTACTGTTCTGCCCAGTGGAGCCCTGAATTTGTGACCCTCCTGCCTGTCTAGCTCAAATTATAGGCATGTGCCTCCAGGCCCAGAGAAATTACTTTCTATTCAAAATAAAATTGTAATTTTTGAAAAAGTGAAACATGCAGCTAAAATTCATAACTGGGAAGGAAAACGCCCCCAGTTACTCTGGAAAGAGGCTGGGCGTCCTTCAGGGTTTGTTTGTTCAAGCTGTGGTGGCTGAGACACAGGCACAGCCCCGCTGGCACCGATGAGGCCAGCTTCTCCCTGGACGCCGCTGCTTCTTAGGTCTATCAACTGATAGACCAATAAAAAAATAAAAATAAAAACCAGAAAGATGTGATCTGTGCATACGCAAAGAGGACATAGGAAAGTCAATACCGTGGACAAAATGCAGAAACGTTTGCCAACACAACAGCATGTAGTCTATGATTCTATTGCTATGGAATATCCGAATGGATAAATCCACAGGAGGCAGGCAAGGGCGTGGCTGCCTGGTGGGGACAGGGGTGATGGAACAAGAAGACATGGCTAGCTGCACACTACTGCGCTCACTAGGTGCCATGGTACCACGCTTTAGGGTGTTTCATCTTGTGTAAATCTCATCTTATTTTTTAAAAAGGCCAACACAGAAAGTTGAGAAATTAGAACCAACATGGTCTCCCACACACATCTCACGCCATTCAGCCTATTGCCACAAACTCTCAGCCTATCGTTTGCCTTCCTGAAATACCATGGTGGTGAGGGGCACATGTATGTGCATGTGTGCACATAGAGGCCCAATGCTGCCATAAGCTGTATTCACTGTTATTTGTTGTGGCGGGGTCTCCCAGGTGAACTCAGAGCTCACCTATCCGCGAGTCTGGCTAGCCGCTCACTGGAGACACCCCATCCTGTCTTCCAAGTGCTGGAATGACAGGCCGCAACCATCTTACCTGGCATTTACACAGGTTCTGGGGATCCAGATTCTGGTCTTCATGTGCGAGGTCCAGAGCTACCTTTTCAGACCTGACATACCCTTGGACCAGGCCCTCTTCCCTGTCGGAACCTCAGATAGTCCTGAGAACTGGCTAGAACCTGATGCTCTTTTCCCACACTTCCCCTGGAAGATCTCTACAGGATGGGGGACGAAGGACAGCGACTGCCTGGTGCGGGAGAATTGTCTGTATTCTGTCAATCATATTTTAATAAAACGCTGATTGACCAGGCAGGCAGGATAGGCGGGAAAGCCAGACAGGAAGTAGAGGTGGAGCAAAGAGACTGGGAGTATTCTGGGAAGCAGGAAGCTCCCTCCACAGTTCTGCCTAGACCACTGGAGAGGAAAGATGTAAGCTGCCCAGCTGAGAAAGGTACTGAGCCGTGTGGCTAACATAGATAAGGATAATGGGGGTAACATAAGTTATAAGAACTAATAAGTAGCCTGAGCTAATGGGCCAATCAGCTTTATAACTTATAGAGATCTCTGTGTGATTGATTTTCCTTGGGGTATGCCAGCTGTGGGGTACCGGGTGGGACGGAAACCCCAACAAGCCGGCCCCCTCATGTTACAACTGCCTAGCATGCATGAGGTTGGGGATGAAAGACAGCGACTGCCTAGCATGCATGAGGCCCAGGTTCAATGCCATAACTGCAAAAAGGACAGGGAAGAGTGAGAGACAGAAAGAGAGAGGGGGAAACTGCCAGGTAGAAGATAGGCGTATTAAAAGCAAAACCCCAGACAGAGATGTGCATATGCTTTCCGTGTTGGAGAACACGCTCATTCATACAACACCACCTCATTTGTGATATCAACCTTCCAAGGCACTGCAGCTATGACGAGGGCTATACCATAGTCCCTGACCTTAAGAAGTTTCCAGTAAAATGCCAAGAAAATGAATGCACAAAAAGAGATGCATTGCAGGACACACACCCCTGGAGCCTATCCATGCTTGGGAGTTTGTGCTTCCTTTTCTTAATAAATCTGTTTTGCTTTAGTAAAACACACACACACATACACAAGGGAGGGAAGGCAAAAAAAATACAAAAATTGAAATGGACACTGTTGTGGGGCACTGAGAAAGGAAACCTAAGAGTCTTGGATGGAGAGAGCTGGTGGGCCAGGGTGCGTCCTAGAAGAAAGCACCTAAAGTAGAGAGAACCAGAAGACCACACAGCAACCCAGCCTTCAGGGGAGCAAGTGACTGGCAGTGTGAGGTGCTGTGTGGCACCTGGTAAGGCTCTCTGGTTCTACTGGGTCACTATCAAGGAGCCCGGGGATGCCCACGGCTGGGTCTTGTCTAGTGTAGCCACAGACAACCAATAAAAGCCAGTGTCTCATACCTAGAGAGCTTGGGAAATTCTATTATTATTATTATTATTGTTGTTGTTGTTATTGTTAATAGTTTTTGAGTTAGGGTCTCATTATGTATCCCTGGCTAGCTGGAACTTGCTATATAGACCAGGCTGGCCTTGAACTCAGAGATCTACTTGCCTCAGCCTCCTAGATGTGTGCCACACTGCTAGGTGATTTCATTGTAGTTGCTGTTGTTAGAAAGGTTGCATATATAGGTGTGTGTGTGTATGTACATGTGTGTATGTGCATGTGTGTGTTTGTGTGCACACACATGCACATGCTAGGGCACGCACGTGGGTGTTACGATGAGACTCAATGCTAAACCTGAAATTCAAGTAGGCATTCAGAAAGTTTCCCATTTTGAACCATTTTCATAATTAGGGATGCTCAGACGTGTGTATCCCTTTCTTCCAGTTGACTTGGGGGACTGCCAAGGGAAAGCTCCCACCAAAGCTGAGGTCCCGGGGAAGGCAGGGCATGACTGGGAAATGGATTCATGTGAACCAGGCCATTCTCACTGTCGACCACACCGCTCAGATCCTTCTGGGGGCTCTGCTAGCACCATCCAAAGGCAAGGAGCCCTCTGCAGCAGCCAAGTGGGCCTGTCTCACCCCTCTACTCCCTCCCGCCACACCTCACCTCACTGTCCAACACACTGCCCGACCTGGGGCTCTCTGCCTTACGCTGCTTCCCCCTGACTATATTTTAGCTGGCTGAGAGGCAGAAACCAAGCCACTTCTGTCTTTTGTCTTTTGCAGGGTGTGTAAGGCATGGCACACTAACACCAGCACAGGGTCCAGGATAGACAGAAATGCTTTAAAAGCTGCCACATGGGAAAATGTCATCTGAGGCATAGTTTTCCATTTTTACCTGAATGCTGACCAAGTCTGTGTCTTATCAGGGTTTGAACTTGGGGCCCTAAGCTGCACTTCCCGCCCCATAGTCTGAAGATGCTTACCTTCTCATTCTTCCCTATGGCATAAGCTGGTCAGAATTCTAACTAGATCCAACTCTTGACAATTCCATCACTAAGAAATTCCCCTCCTCCTTGGCAGGCGCCTCCTTGGCAGGGCGCATGAGCAGATGAACAAAGCATCCCTCCTGGGCATAAATGACAGGCTGGGTCCCCCGACAGAGGTGGTGCCCACAGGGGTGCAGAAACCCCGTGAGAAGCTGTAGATGCAGTCTGAGCACGGCACCTATGTAGATACTGTTCTAGTGTCTGTATGACTTAGACATCCACGGAAACACCTTCTGACATCCAGATTCCCGAAGCACACGGAAGCTGCGCACATGGTGTTATCCAAAGGAAGTAACTTCACAGAAATAAGTGTAAGGTGTGAGAGAGGGAGCCAGGAAGCATGAAGGAAGGCATCATTAGAAACCGAGTTAGGAAAGTGGGTGAGGACCTGTGGCAATTCGACAGCGTGGCCCTTCTCCAAGGGAGGCGGACGCTGGGGCAGCCTCAGACTCGATTACCTGTTAACACTGCTGCTCGCCAGCTGGATTCCACGGTCGATCTGCAGCACTGTCTTGTAATCCACGTAAGCTTTCCCATATTGCTCTAAGGTTTCGTACGCGGTTGCTCGCCGAAGAAGAGGCTTCACCGAGAATGGATGAAGTTCCAGGGCCCTTAAAGGACAAAGAATCACATGGCATTTACCTTGAGAAGGGCCCTTTAGTTTCTATTTAACGATGCACACGGCAGGACTAGACTCTCACACATTGCACCTGGTATTGTGCCCTGCGGTCCCGGCAGCACAGCACTTACAGTGGTTTATTATTATTATTATTATTTTGGTTTTTCAAGACAGAATTTCACTGTATAACAGCCTTGGCTGTCCTGGAACTCACTCTGTAGATTGGGCTGGCTTCAAACTCACAGAGATCCACCTGGCTCTGCCTCCCAAGTGCTAGGATTAAAGGTCCGCCCGGCAATCACTCTATCTTTGAACCCACGGATAAGAAAGCACTCTTGAGTGTCTTCACTCCACGATTAAGGGCGAGTTCCCTGGCATTGCAGCTCTGTACCGCCCCCTAACACACACACACACACACACACACACACACAGAACCAGGGCAGCCCCAGCCCCAGAGCAAGGTTTCAAGATTCATGTGGACAGCCTAAAAGTCTTACAGCAAAGGAAAGGGCTCAGCTAGGAAGGTGCTTGCTCTAGAAGCAAGATGATCTGAGCTGAGATTTCCCCTCACCTACATAAAACCAGTACGGCAGCATCTGTGTGTTATCTCGGAGCCTGAGAGGCGAAGACAGGCTGGGGCTCTCTGACCAGCCGATCTAGGTGAATCCATAAGCAGTCAGCTCCAGGATCAGTGAGAGACTTTGTCTCAAGAGAAGAAATGAAGAATGATTGAGGGGGACACTGGGTGCTGGCCTCTGACCTCCACTCACACACACACACACATACACACATACACACACACACACTCTCACTCTCTCTGAAAGATAATTCTTAATTGTATCCATACATTTAATAAGGTACCGTATTACTAAACCACAAGAACTTACATGAGTTTTCTGAAACCGGCTTGCTAGCCCTTTCAATAGTTCCCTACGATTTGATGGAAAAAGGTGTCAGTGACAGGCCAGAGGGAGCCGAGGACTAAACCGACCGCACTTTCTGCTTTCTTGTTAGTCAAGAGTTTTCACCTTGCGCTGTTTGGTCTGTAAAGTGCCTTCAGTATCACTACAGATAAATTCCACCTGTGAGTCTGGAGTGCAAAGGTGTCCCTGCCACACCCACCACCTCCTTTCCTGGCAGGCGCTCATTGCTCTAGACATGACATAAACACTCAGGCTTGCAATCTAAAATTGATAGAATGGGTCACATGATTCTTAGCACTTCCTAGCATGGGCAAGGAAAGGGTTCGTGTTTTTGTTCTTTAACCACAACCTTGAAGATGAATATGAGTTTATGAGTGGAAAGTCCATTAAAGGGAAGAATCATCCAGCTGTAAACACAGACCAGCATGCACAGCAGAGCTCACCAGGACAGGAGGCTGGCTACTTAGGCTAACACCTAAGACACTCAAGAGTCTCCTGTGGGCAAGGAACAGAGGCAACTTTAATCTAAATATTCTAAACAGAAAGCTGTCCAGTGATGTGTGTATGTGTGTGTGTGTGTGTGTGTGTGTGTACATGCTCAAGTGTGAGTGTGCATGTTCCTGTGTATGTATGCTCAGGTGTGTGTGTGTGTGTGAATGTGTGCATGCTCAAGTGTATGTGTGCATGTTCAAGTGTGTGTGTGTGTGTGTGTGTGTGTGTGTGTGTGTGTGTGCTATCTGGTAATACGAACTCACAGAACTCTTCAAAAAAGCAGATATTAACTGAAAAACTAAAATAAGAAGCTTTCTTAAAAACGTGTGCAGTCTTTGAGGCTATAAGAGATCGTCACACTTTCTACTAATAAATGATTCCTCATTCATACAGATTCAAGTGCATCCATATTTGGACATGTTCCTGGAGCACATCGTGTCTTCTCTGGCATTAAAACAAACCTCCTGAGAATAAAAGCATTCGTGGGGCATCATCTCCGGTCCTCCTGCTGGTCCTCTCACCGGGTATCAAAGAAAACACCTAAGTAGGTCGGCCTGCACAGAGGTCAGCACTGACTGGCAGAGCCACATTCCTGGGCTGAGAACAGAGCTCAGGGGTCACCCTCCCTAAGTTACCGCCCACCCCACTTCCCAGCATGCCCTCTGTCTCCCCAAGGACCAGCTCCTCCTATTCTAGCCTCTGTGGATACTGGGACTGGAGCCCCCTCAGTCACAGGCAAGAGTGAACGTTTACCAGGCTCAGTGGGGAAAGAGCTCAGATTCGGGGCATCTGATTGTGTTCATGATGTTCGTTCTCACACCATGACAGAGTTCAAGCTGCCCACCTGATGTCAACTAGCTCATAAAATTCTAAAAACATGGCAGTTAGCTAATGGGAGCCAGCACAACTGTGGATGAAGACAGGCCAAGCCAAAACAGAAATACTATTGCATTAAACTCCAGTTTATAATATTGGCAAAACAATAGTAACAACAACAACAACAACAACAACAACAACAACAAAAAACCCAAAGTGCCTTAGAGCTGTTTTGAAACTGGAAATACAAACAGTCTGAGCCTAATCTACATCATTAAGCCCAACAAAAGAAGTGTTTGCCTTAGAACGCGGCTCATGAATTTATGATCCAAACTAGAGCTCCTGTGACGGCAAAGTCCGAGCCTCTCTCAGTACATGAGCAGCAGGAGGAAACCAGGCCTGTTAGCCAATCCAGAATGTGGCTGCTCTTCCAGAGGTCCTGAGTTCAGTTCCCAGCAACCACACCATCTGTAATGGGATCTGGTGCCCCCTTCTGGCATGTAGGTGTACATAACGACAGAGCACTCACATGTAAAGAATAAATAAATTAAAAAAAAAAAAAAGAAAAACAAGATGTTTTATTCATGAGCCTATCTACACACAGTCCAGCAGGTTACAGAGCACCACCGGTGACTGGCTGGAGAATCTACAGGCACAACCCAGGGTCAGGACCAGTGTTGAGCCTACTGCCGACCGTTATCTGGAACAAGGTGACTGAAGGCCTAGAGCATCTGTGGAGAGTGGAAGGAAGTGGTCCAGACTGGGGAGCAAGGTGGTGCCAAGGAAGTGGCCCTGAGGACAATACTGAGTCACTCAGTGGCTGCTGGAGACAACCTGAGCTAAACTCAGTAGAAGCTACCCTAGTGACAAGTGTCCTGAAACTAGTTATTAGGCATCTCTGGTAATCCAGAGAGAGAGGAGAAACATGAATTCCCGTAGGAGCATGGGAAAGAAAAGTTTGTATAATTTTGCGGGGTTTTTTTTTCCTGTTTTTTTGTTTTGTTTTGTTTTGTTTTATTTTTCGAGACAGGGTTTCTCTGTCTAGCTTTGGAACCAACCTGTCCTGGTACTCCCTCTGTAGACCTGACTGGCCTCGAACTCACAGAGATCCGCCTCCCTCTGCCTTCCAAGGGCTGGGATTAAGGGCGTGTGCCACCACTGCCTGGCATTTGTATAATTTTCTATAGCTGGTGTGTGTGTGTGTCTGCATGTGTAGGGTGTGTGTGTGTGCCTGCGTGTGTAGGGTGTGTATGTGTCAGTGTATGTAGGGTGTGTGTGTGTGCCTGCATGTGTAGGGTGTGTGTGTGTGTGTGTGTGTGTGTGTGTGAGCGTGTGTAGGGTTGGTGATTTTTTTACATTCCAGTTACATCACTGAAACCAGCCTTGGAAATCTGGGCTCTTACACAGAAAACTTAGAAGGCTTTTACACACCGCCTCTTCACACTGTCATACACCCATCTCTTGGCAAACCTGGAGTGCGTTTGTTTACCTGTTACAGTCCTGGACGCAGGCGCTGCAGTTCCCTTCTTTGAGGTAGCATGCGGCTCGATTTGAATACAAGATGCTTAGTTCATCCGCACTTTCACTTCCTAAAACCACATTTAATTAAGCACAGTTAAAACCCGCGAGCAAAACTACAGTTCACCAAACTGACAGGACTGCGGTCTCAGCGGCACTGCGGTTGGTCCCACAGCCTGCTCAACCTGCAGAGCTCCTAGGAGCTGTCCCCGCACTGGCCACACGGGGAAGGTAGGGCAGACTCGTGCAAACTAGCCTGGCCGGCTCCACATTCCGAGGTATTGCTCACATAGTAGGTCGAGTGGCGCAGTGCCCTTAGTCACCAGGAAGGAATGCGGAGCCAGTGTCTGTCAACGGGCGCGGGAGGCCGGCTTCTGTCCCGAGTCCCGACCGGAGCAGCCTGGGGACAGCCCGGGGACCCCACGGTGACCAGGCTCGGCTACCCTACCTGCAGGTTCCAGCTGTGCTATCGCCGCCGAATACTGCGCGGCCGCCTCGGCGAACTGCCCGCTGCGGAACAGTTCGTTGCCCTGGCTCTTGAGGTCACCGGGATCCTGCGAAGCTCGGGGCTCCCCGGGGTGCGGGTCCTCGGTGCTACCGGCCGTCTCTGTCTCCCGCGGGCCTCCTTGCTGCTCGGCTCGGGGCCGCGGTGTCCGGCCCCGACGCGATCGCCTGCCGCCGTCGCTCCTGCCCATCAGCTTCTTCTGGATGTTGCCCATGGCGCTTGCGGCCGCTGTGGGGAGAGCGCCCGGGAGGTGAGTGCATCCCCGGGACCGCGATCCGGCCTGGCGGGTGCGGGAGGCGCCACCCGGCGCGGGCGGAGTCCCAGCTCCCCGCCGCCCCGAGTGGGCGTCCTGCCCGCCCGCCCGGCCCGGTCCCAGGATCCCCGAGGACCAGGTCGGGCGTCTAGCTGCACCGGAGCAGCCCAAGATTTAACTCCTTAACCGCTGAAGAGCAGGCGACTGAGAGCTGGCTTTTCAAAGCCACCTCCTTCACCAGGACCACGTCTGTCCAGGTAGACCTTGCATTCAGTCGCAATTTAGGAATGAATGAAGTCACTAGAACTGAGCCACCGGAGGAGGACTATGCCTAAGGCCAGGGAACTAGGAGGGGAAAAAAAAGGTCATTTGAAAGATAAAGCCAAAGTGATTTTCAGTTCGTTTCAAAATGAATTCAGCAAAATCATAGAAAGTATTTAGGCTTAACGAGGCCCTGAAAATAGAAAACTTTCCATTCCTAGCTGGATAGTCACAGCCCTCAGAGAATATGACAAAGTCCAGCATGGACTACATAAGGCGACCCTGCCTCAAAAAAATAGAAATAAAGGAGTGAATTTTCATTCAGACACCTTATTCAAAGTGAAAATTTCCTTTTTAAAATTCAACTGCAAATTTCAGGCATTAATAACTCGATTCTAGCTTTAAATATGAAACGACATGACTTCAATTGTGGGTGTCTTACCAATGTTGGAAGCAGAGTAACTAAATGTGCCGAGGCAATGCTTAAAATCGATTTTTTAAAAAAGCTGGTGGTGCATGCCTTTAATGGAGGCAGAGGCAGGCAGACCTCTGGGAGACAGCTAGGGCTGCATGTTGAGACTAAACACCCGAGTTCCCAAGTCTTCTCTGTTTAACAGTATCTAATCCAACTTTCCCTGGCTGTATTTTTTGTCATCTTTATAAAGGCCAAGATCTGAGACAGCAGAGAAAACCATGGTTATCTCATGAAAACCCATGGTGATGGATCGCCTGTTCACAGACAGTGAATCTAAAGATTAAAAATACCAATAGCTTTCTCCCCTTGCTTCCTCCTTCTCCTCTGCCTCCTCCTTCTGTTCTTCCTCCTCCTCTTTTTCTTCCTCCTCCTGTTACTCCTCTTCTTCCTTCTCCTTCCCCTTTTCCTCCTCTTTCTCCTTTTTTTTTTCCCCCGTGCTATAGCCCAGGCTGGCCTGGTACTCGTGACAACTTTCCTGCCTCAGACCTTCTGAGTATTGGAGATTATAGAAGTGAGCCACCATGCTCAAATACAAGTTATAAAAGAAAACTAATTTGAGTCACCAACCAAAAGAGGCTCAATTATTATAATGATAGAAAAGATTTCGTGTAATGGAAATAAATCCCAAGGTGGGTGCCTACTACTAGCATCCTCCCCCAAGGCCAACTGTGTAAGCAGTCTGGTGTAAAAGTGAGCAGAAAGAGAAAGGGAATGTGGGAAAGGAAGGAGGCTTGGCAACCCTGCTGGCTGAGGACAAAAAAAATCACATGAATATGGCTATGAGCCACGTTTATACTAAAAGCATGTCTGAGTCGTGGCCTGTGTTTGACGAGGATTTCTAGAACCTTTATGACCCATTTTTATCATCTCAGCCAGTAAAACCGGTTCCATGAACTTCATACAGCACCTTATGCTCTCCTGTAGTGAAGACAAGTCTTAAATCAAAGGTATACTAAAGCACTTTCCCTGGGTCCCTACATCCCCTAAACAATGTACCTTCAAGGGCCGCCACCAAAGCTCTCTGTGGAGCTGTGGTAAGACACTTGCACCGGACTGTCTTCAGAAGCCAGTGTCACGTTTGGGTGGGACACTATCCTTTTCACCTCCCCTCTCCCCCTTTGCTCCTGTGCTCACATCTATATTAAAATCTTTTCTTAATAAACCCAGCTTCTGCCTCACACTGACACAGGTCTAGAAAGTCTTCCCTGCTAAGTTGAGGACAACCTGCTGTCCCCAGAGGGGAAGCCAATGCAGAGAGCTTCAGGCTCCACAGCGCCACCATAGGGCTGTGACCCTGCAGCCTGTGACTGGCCAGCAGAGATGGGGGAATTTAGCACTATGTCCATCCCTCTGTGTGGCATCCCCTCATGTCTGACCAAAATGACTACCTGATGGCTAACAGGGGCCAAGGCCTTCACATGTGTCTTCATGAATCCTTAGACTCAGCACAATCGATCCCCACTTTACTAGTGGAGACCAGAGACACAAGGAATCCACTCAGTCACAGGGGAGAGGCTAGCCCAGCTGGCATTTGAAATGTCTGAGAGGTGAGAATACGGGGCCTGTGGGGCCTGCAGGAACTCAGCTGGTGATGGGACAAGGCTGGAGGACTCTCTGTCATAAACAGACAGAGAGGGTCATCAGAGTGTGGGTGTGGGTGCAGTCACCAGACCCTGGGGGTGTCCCCAAGAAACAAAGGGTAAGCTGAGAAGCCTCTTGCAGAGATGACAGAACAGGGAACAAAAGGAGCCAGCAGTGGTCAACAGGAGAAGAGGAGGGGGCAGCAGGAAGGTCCTGAGTGTGGCTGTGACACAGGAAAATCTTAACAGACATGGACAGTCTGGCCGGACGACACACTGAGAGGGTCACACACCAGGGCTAAGAATGGTGTAGCTAAAGAATGAAACAGTCGGGGCTGGAGACACGACTCAGTGGTCAGGAGCACTAGCTGCTCTTGCAGAGGACCCAAGTTCAGGTCCCAGCACCCACATGGCAGCTCACAACCATCCACAGCTCCATTTCCATGGGGATCTGACACCCTCTGAGAGCACCAGGTATGCGTGTGGTATGCTTACATACATGCAAATAAAACACTGTAAGCATAAATACATTTTAAAAAGAAGAAAAGGGTAGTTCAACGTTAGAGAGACCAGTCCATCTCAGACCTTTCCAGCACTCAGAAGGCAGGGGTCGGAGGGCTCAAGTCCCAGCCAGCATGGTCTACAGAGTGAGGCCCTATCTGTAAGCAAACAAAAAGCTACATTGCATGTGTTTGCATTTGTATGAAACAGAATAGGCAAAACCATAAAAGCAAGACTTCTGACTGGAGTGGGGCAGGTGGCATGAGGAATGGAGAGACTGCTCTCGGGCATGAGATGGCTTTGGTGGGTGACAAAAATGTCCCCAAGTCAGACAGTGGCGATACTTGTCTAAAACACAGCCAAATCTGAAAGCTATGTTCAAGAGCAGAATGTGACTGACTGTCCCTTCAACTGAAAGCCCGTCTTTCTAAATAAAGATACGTAAGCAGAAAAGGAGTGATCTCGTGTGTGTGTGTGTGTGTGTGTGTGTGATGAGTGTATGTCTGTGTGTATGCGTGTGTTTGTGTATCTGTGGTCTGAATGTATGTGGTGTGTGTGTTTGTGTGTCTGTGTGGTCTGTATCTGTGGTATATGTGTGGTCTGTATGCGTGTGGTGTACGTATGTATATGTGTGTGTGTCAGGTCTATTTGTATGTGGTGTGTGTTTATGTGTCTGTGTGGTCTGTATGCGTGTGGTATATGTATGTGTGTGTGTCAGGTCTATTTGTATGTGGTGTGTGTTTATGTGTCTGTGTAGTCTGTATCTGTGGTGTGTGTGTGTGTGTGTGTGTGTGTGTGTGTTTGTGTCTATGTGGTGTGTGTGTCTGTGTAGTCCGTATGTGTGCGGTATGTATATGTTGGTATATCTGAGTGTGTCTGTATCTCTATGTGTGTGTGAGATCTGTGTGCATGCAGTGAATGTATCCTGGATGTCCGTGTCGTGGCTGTATCAAAGTCAGGGCCTCGTGTGTTCTGGGCAGACGCTCTCCCACAGAGCCTCACATCACTGATTAGAAACCCGAATCTGGACGGCTGTGGTTTGCTATTACTAAACAGAGCCATAGATGCTTCTCTCTGCTGGTCCCTGCGGGGAGTGCCACAGAAGTCCCCCCACTCCAGACAGACAGACACACACACACACTCACACGCACAAACATTTCTGACATATCACTCAGTGCCTTCCCATGATAATGTATATTTAGATGATATCTAAAATATGTTATATTCAAAAATGTGTAACAATACATTTTTGTTTTTCGTTTTTCGAAACTAGGTTTCTCTGTAGCTTTGGAGCCTGACCTGGAACTAGCTCTGGTAGACCAGATTGACCTCGAACTCACAGAGATCCGCCTGCCTCTGACTCCCGAGTGCTGGGATAAGGCAGGCGCCACCACCGCCTGGCTATGTAAAACATTTTTTAAAAAGAGTTTAACTTACAACAAAGGGCACTTTCTTCCATTGATAGGAACTTGATAGGAAAATTTGATAGAAAAAATACATTCATTTTCATATTAATAAATTATAACATTAGTAATTTCCCTAGTGACTTGTTTACTAATATGCATGTCCATTTTGTAAAGACTCCTTGTTTTGTGAAAACTGTTCATATCATAAACTCACTGGCCCTTTGCCATCCTAGCTTGGAGTTCACAGGGTGCCCAACAGAAATGGGTGGGTTCTCATGTTTATGTAAATCAGATTTATCTTTCTCTTTATGATTTTGTATAGGTAGATTTGTAGAGGTCTTAGACACCTCTGCCTTCTACCTCCAAATCCTGCCAATTTTAGGGCAAAAGAAACATTTAATGTTACTCTAGTTTGTGGGCGACTTTAACTTTCTTGTATTACACTTTAAGTCAGCAAGGGTACTGTAAGAAGCTGGACGCTCACTTGTCTGTTGGGTTTTGAGGTTGGGCTCTTGTAGCCCAGGCTGGCCTTGAACTTGCTATGTAGACAAGGGTAACCTCAAACTTCTGCTCCTCTTTCCCCTACCTCCCAACTGTTGGGATTACAGACAAAGTCACCATGCCAGGCTTGGGTGCTCACTTTCTCTGAGTGTGAAGAGACAAAGTTCCAAAGACTGACAGCCAGAGGTGTTTTAACCACCATTTCTAACAATCCCGCTAGGAAGGGAGAATTACAACGGACAGGCAGGTTCTGAGAGGAAGCCCAGCACCTCCAGCCAACCGGCAGGAGGCAGGAGGCACTTCTTATACAAGATCTACAACGCAGAGGCAGAAGGGCAGGAGAAGACAGCCTGCTGACTGCCTGATCTCATCCTCTACCATGGAGCAGGGTTCAGCAATACTGTGGCTTATGCGGTGTCTCACTCTGGATGAACTGAGTGCCCCGAAGGTACCCCAAGTAAGGCAGTCAGGCTATCATCATTGCTCTTGGCTGCCCACCACGACTAGAAGGCTAGCCTTCATAGTGTTGGAAGACGCTAGTCAGACTGCTAGGAGAAGAGGCAATGGTCTCCCCCTGCGCTGGGCCCTGCATGCTTTCTTACCAACCCGCAAGCAGCTGTGCGTCCTGGAGCCACAGTGGCAGGACTAGGGGGTCACCAACCATCTCTTGATTAAGTCTGAGGTCTGCTCCACAGCAGGGAATTTGTCCATGATATTGTAAGAAGGTGAAAATCCAAGCCTATGAAGTCATCGGCTCTAGGGGAGAACCTATTGGGGTCTTATGAATATTCCTGCAGCGAGACTGCTTCCTAAATATTCATGCCTATATCATGTGTTTATGCTGGTCAGAGAAACCCCTTACTGTGGTGGGTGGGGTTGATCAAGTGATGTCTTACTTTTCCAAAGCAGAGCAGCGGTGGCTATGAGTGTACTCTGGTCATCAACCCAGAGCAGCCATGGTTACCTAAGTAAGACCTGCATAAGAAGATCAAGCCAGCTAGACATTCAACATGGACGAGGGAGGGTTTCCCCAGTCCCACCCCAGCCAGAGTGTGTCTGGCCGTTGATGGCTGCTGGGGAAGGACTTCTACCACCCATTGGTTCCCCGTGGCCAAACATATATGGGCAGCGTGAATTGGAGTCGGTGGGTTAAATTAGTAAATAATAAAATATAGAACGGGGGCGTGAAGTTGAGAGGGAGATATGAGAGAAAGTCCTGGGAGAGAGCTGGTGTGTGTGTGTGTGTGTGTGTGTGTGTGTGTGTGTGTGTGTGTGTGTGATATAATTGAGATACATTATATACCTGTATTAAGTTTTCAAAGAATAAATAAAATAAAACTAAAGAATTGGGCCTGGCCACTGTAGGTGGACTTTGTAATAGAACCACAGCATCGGTCAAGGTGATAAAACAATTCTTGCCAAACTTTTTCCCATGACCCTCAAAGCTCCATGGAGCATAAACTATAACGAGTAAGAATTCTTTTTTTTTCCTGTCCTGAGACAGGACATGCATAGCCTAACTTGGTCAGACCCTTCTAGGCTCTAACGCTGTTTTCCTAAAAGCAACCTAGATGCTCTTCTTGTGTCTGAAGCTCAGGGACCTCATTCTACATGCCATGTAAGCATGTCATGTGGGAGAGGCATGCCCTGGCTGGTTTGGTTGTGTTTATTCCTTCATAGAGTCGAAAGGACTGCACAGAGTCCCCAGCTCCTCATCCGTGTCTCTTTGGCTTCAGTGGCAGAAGGAATCTCACTGCTCCTGATGCTTGTTCTTCTGTCAAGACTCTTTCTCTTCTTCCTGAATCTTACTTTTTACATCCCCTAATTTACACATAATCCCGGGCGGGGACTAAATGACAAGTTCTCATGGAGCAGAGAGCGGTTAAATAATAACCACAGCCATCCTGGCTCAGACTTTGAATCACAGTCGCATAAAGTCAGTGGTACAGCACTTGTCTGGCACATTTGATGTGGGATTCCCCTCTGTATGCTGTGAATACCATTGGTTAATAAAGGAGCTGTCTTGAGCCTGCACAGGGAATAGTGGTAGGCAGGGAAAAACTAAACTGAATGCTGGGAGAAAGAACGAGGAGTCAGAGAAAAGCCATGTAGCCCTGCTGGAGACAGACACCGGATGGAACTTTACCCAGTAAGCCACAGCTACATGGTGATATACAGATGAATGGAGATGGGTTAAATTAAGATGTAAGAGTTAGCCAATAAGAAGCTAGAGCTAATGGGCCAGGCAGTGATTTAATCAATACCTTTGCTGTGTGGTTATTTCGGGTCTGAGCTGCCGAGCAACCAGGAACCAACAAGCAGCCTCCTTCAACACTCACATACACATACACATACACACACCCACAATACACACACATACACACACCCACAATACACACACATACACACACCCACAATACACACACATACACACACCCACAATACAAACACATACACACACCCACAATACACACATATACACATACATACACAACCCACAATACACACACATATACACACACATACACACACCCACAATACACACACCCACAACACACACACATACACACACCCACAATACACACACATACACACACCCACAATACACACACATACACAACCCACAATACACACACATACACACACACATACACACACCCACAATATACACACATACACAACCCATAATACACACACATACACACACCCACAACACACACACATATACACACACATACACACACCCACAATACACACACCCACAATACACACACATACACACACCCACAACACACACACATACACACACCCACAATACACACACATACACAACCCACAATACACACACATACACAACCCACAATACACACACATACACACACACATACACACACCCACAATATACACACATACACAACCCATAATACACACACATACACACACCCACAATACACACACATATACACACACATACACACACCCACAATACACACACATATACACATACATACACAACCCACAATACACACACATATACACACACATACACACACCCACAATACACACACATACACACACCCACAATATACACACATACACAACCCATAATACACACACATACACACACATACACACACCCACAATACACACATATACACACACATACACAACCCACAATACACACACATATACACATACATACACAACCCACAATACACACACATATACACACACATACACACACCCACAATACACACACATACACACACCCACAATACACACACCCACAACACACACACATACACACACCCACAATACACACACATACACACACCCACAATACACACACATACACAACCCACAATACACACACATACACACACACATACACACACCCACAATATACACACATACACAACCCATAATACACACACATACACACACCCACAACACACACACATATACACACACATACACACACCCACAATACACACACATATACACATACATACACAACCCACAATACACACACATATACACACACATACACACACCCACAATACACACACATATACACACATACACAACCCACAATACACACACATATACACATACATACACAACCCACAATACACACACATATACACACACATACACACACCCACAATACACACACATACACACACCCACAATATACACACATGCACAACCCACAATACACACACATACACACACATACACACACCCACAATACACACACATATACACACACATACACACACCCACAATATACACACATACATAACCCACAATACACATACATACACACACCAACAAAACACACACACATACACACACAACACACACACCATAATGGCAAGAGAAGTTCCATTGAAGATTTAAAAAAAAATACCCCGCTCTGTTTTTCCCACTGGCAAACCTAAGAACTGTCCACCTGTCCACTTTTAACAATTCCTTCAGAAATAAAGTCAAAAAAGAGAAGCTATCATTGGGTGCAGAAAAGTCTCAGGCACATGGCACTTTCCAGAAGTCCCCAAAGTGTGAAGCGGGGACAAGATGATCAGGGATTCAAAGCCATCAATACTGACAGATATAGTGGCTACGGTCTGTAATCCCAGCACTTAGGAGGCTAAAGCAGGAGGATCACCATGAGTGCCAGGCCAGCCTGGGCTGCGGAATGATACCATCTCAAAGTAACACTAACAAAACAAGTAAAAAAGAAAAAGCAGCTGGGGTGGTGGTGGTGCACATCTGGAAGGCAGAGAGACAGGAAGATCCCTGAGTTCCAGACGAACCTGGTCTACAGAGTGAGTTCCATGACAGCCAAGGCTCCACAAAGAAACCCTGCCTCAAAAACCACCACCAAAATATAAAGATGACTGGCCAGCAAGATGGCTTAGCTGGTAAAGGTGCTCGGTCACAAATCTGATGCCCTGTATCCAACCCCAGACTTTAGTACAACTCTCTGCCCCCACACATGTGATACCCACGTCCCTGACCCAGAGTATAAAATGCATACAGGTAAAAATAAATTTAGAAAGAAAAACAGGGCTAAACTTGACTGTAGAGTTTAAGGAAAGCTAGAGCAAAGTTCAGGAAACTAACAATTTCTGTAGCAGCAGAGACCCCCAGGCAACCTCATGATGGAAACAGCAGTTGGCGGAACCAGAAAGATGCCTCACCTATATCCGCACCGCCATGTCCACCTTTATCTCCGCTTCCGTTTTCACCTTCATCTCCTGAGTTCTCGACTTCTTCAATAACCATCCTCTTCCCTGTGGTTTGTGGCTCAGAGGCAGGCTCTGCTTTCTTCAGCTCACTTTCAACCTCTGACAAGGTTTTCTGCAACATAATTGGTTTTCTTTCAATAAAGAACACAATCATTAGTTTGTTTTTCAGAGACAGTCCCTGCTCCCACTGTTAGGAGTCCCAAGAGGACCAAGCTACACAACTACAGCGTATGTGTAGAGGGCTCAGATAAGAACGGCGCAGGCTCCCGGGTTGTCAGTCCGTCTCTGTGAGCCCCTGTGAGCCCAGCTTAGCTGGTTCTGTCACAGTCGTTCTTCTTGGTGAGAATATGAAGCTGCTTCATATTCTTGAATAAACAGAAGACTTTAAAACTCAGGCTGGTTTCCTTTTTACAATGATTTCATTGTTTTATCTGATTAAAAATGACTCTGCCCACCATAAAATAAGCAAACAAATAAATGAACAGTGAATAACAAAATAAAAGAGAAGCAAAACAGGGCTTAAGAGACAGCTCAGCAGCTAAGAGCATTGGCTGCTCTTGCAGACGACCTGGGTTCAACTTCCAGCACCACATGGCGCTCACAACCATCTGTAACCCCAGTTCTTGGAGCTCTGATGCCCTCTTCTGGCTTCTCAGGCACTAAAATAAGCAGGTGGTGCACAGCCACGATGCAAAACACCCAATAAAATACATTTAAATAGACAAAACGAATCACTGGGCTCCTCCCACTCACTTAGCAATACTGACATTTTGGTAAGCTTCCAGATGTTTCTGTACACACACACACACACACACACACACACACACCACAGAGAGAGAGAGGGCAATTTATGTAGATGAAGTGCCCACATGTGTTGTTCAAAGGTCTGAGATAGTTTGTGCCACTAAAAAGAAAATATTTGTATTGTTCCTCTCCGCTGAACATTTAAAAATTATTTTATTTAGTGCTTGCTGGTGTCTGCAGAGATCAGAAGAGGGTGCCAATCCCCTGCAGTTGGAGTTACAGGCCATTGCAAGGTGCCTGATGTGCAGTGAGTGTGTGTGTGTGTGTGTGTGTGTGTGTGTGTGTGTGCGCGCGTGCGCGCGCAGTGGGTTGGTATCCTAAATTTGGATTCCTCAGTCACCACACAAACCCACTAAACATGCAGCACTCATGTGGGTTTCTCTGTATAACCAGAACGTGAAATCAAGGGGAACTGTGAGTAAGATACCCTCCTGTCTGACCTAAGATATGGTGCTGGTTTGAATGAGAATGCCCCCCATAGGCTCCTATTTGAATACGTGGTCCCTCATCAGTGGATCTGTTTGGGAAGGATTGGGAGGTGTAGCCTTACTGGAAGAGGTGTGTCACTGGGGGTGGGCTTTGAGGATACTGTCTTCCTGTCTGTCTACTGGTTGTGGAGAAATTGGAGGCTCTCTCTCTGTGCACACCTTTAGTTCTAGGACTCAGAAGGCAGAGACAGGCAGATTTCTGAGTTCAAGGCCAGCCTGGCCTACAAAGAGAGTTCCAGGACAGCCAGGACTACATAGAGAAACCCTGTCTTCAAAAAACAAAGCAAAGACAAAAAACCAAAGATGTAACCTCTCAGCTGCTGCTCCAGCACTATGCCTGCCTGACTGCTGTCATGCTCCCCACCATGATGGTCATGGACCAACCCTCTGGAACTGTAAGGAAGCCCACAGTTAAATACTTTCTTTTATAAGAGTTGCCTTTGGTCATGGTATGTCTTCACAGCAACAGAGCTGTAACTAAGACAGATACTTGTGAGTACCACTAAAGTCATCTAATTCATTTACAAACAGAGTGAAATCTCATATCTTTCCTGGCGCTTAACTGCTACTCTTTGGGGACTGCAGCACCGAGCCGGTTCACCCAGTTAGGGACGGGTGTTGCCAACACTAGGCTACCACGCTAACAGCATTCTGGCCATGGTGTCCACTCACAGCCCTATCCAGCAGCTGCTGAGAGCGCTGTGTGATAAACCGAGACTTTCTCAGAGAAAAGCAGCGCTGACTCCATCAGGAGAGAAAGGAGAAAGGAATCTCTTGTTCAGTGGTGGCTCCATAGGTCTGAGTAACTTCTTTCTTCCTTCTTCAATTGCTGTTTCATGGTGGTGGTGACAGTGACCGGCTAGGCAAGCACGCTTCCACTGAGCTGTTCCCCCCCACACACATGCTTGCATTCCTCAACAGTTTGCTTTCTTCCATTCCAACTAGAAGTCAGCACTTCCCAGCTCCCAACTTTGTGAAGCTGCAGACTCACCCTCAATGTGACTCACTCAGCAGGACCGGATACCATTTTTAAAATACATTCCAAAACAGCTGGGCGAGGTGGTGGTGCACACCCTTAATCCCACTACCTGAGAGGCAGAGGCAGGGGGAGCTCTGTGAGTTCACTGCCAGGCTGGTCTCTCTAGGGAGCCTCAGCCCAGCCAGAGACCGAGTTGGGTTTTTAAAACATCATTTTCTAGGTTTACCTTGGCCACATCATTATGAGGCTCCACACGCAGCACACTCTGCAGGTCCTCCCTGGCCTCCTGGAGCTTGTTCTGATGTTTGTATGTAGTAGCACGTCTCAGGAGAGCTGAAAAGGCACCAGAGTGAAGATGTGACAGTTTAATACATAGCACGGTGGCTCCGTCGCAGTTTGCACAGGGCTTGAACCCCAGGTCCGCGTCTGTGTTGTGGAGCACACAGAACGTGCCCTGTTGCACACAGAAAGGGCTTCCCTGGGCGTCAGTCTGTTCTTTCGGTCTTTGAGACTTTCATACATGCAAATTATGCTGTGGTCAAATCCATCCAGCCCCTCCCCTCCAATTCTTTCCTCACTCCCTCCCAACTTTCATTTCCAATTTCGTGAGCTCTTAAAGCAAGCAAACAGAAGAACTCACTGCGTCCACTCAGAGTTGAGTGTGTGTGGGCTGTCTACTAAAGTGTGAACAGTGTGCTAGTTTGAATGAGGACCGTCCCCATGAGCATCGGTATTTGAAGGCTCGGCTCCAGTTGGTGAGGCTGTTTGTGGGGGTGCAGCCATCCTGGGTTAAGTATGACAGCAGGAGCCGGCTCTGAGAGTAAAAGCTTCATTCGACTTCCAACTGACTCTCTAGCGCTTGCGGTTAAAAGTGTGAGTTTTCAGTGGCCAGTTCTGTCTGCCACGCCTCCCTACCGCCACGGACTCTTTTCCCTCTGGAATCATAAACCCCAAAAAACTCTCTCTCTTAAGTTGCCTTGGTCACAGTGTTTTAACAAAGCAAAGCAAAGTAACTCAAATGGGTCGCCTCTCCAGGGGCTGCTTCTGAAGAAAGCGGACTCCCTAGGCAGCTTCAATCCCCTCTGAATAACTGGCCCTCTGGCAGCACCGGATCCACGACTCCTCTCAACCTTTCCCAGCCGCACACCACCGTGCCTGCAGCACCGGAAGCTTTCACAGAACTGTAACACCTGGCTTCCTTTAGCCATCGCTGCCTGTAGTTCATCATTTTCTGGGAATTTAGAAGACCCCTCACAGAACTTTGGTAAACACTGATCGGCAAAGGATAGATTAAAGCACTTTAGCATACTTGATTGAGCCATTTATTTTTGTTTTGGTGGTAGTGGGGAGGATTGTCTTTGTTGGGCTTAATTTGGTTTAATTTTCTGAGACA
Organism: Myodes glareolus; assembly: GCF_982192425.1. Classification (NCBI taxonomy): domain Eukaryota; kingdom Metazoa; phylum Chordata; class Mammalia; order Rodentia; family Cricetidae; genus Myodes; species Myodes glareolus. Next base: position 3,001,163 of record NC_142044.1, on the reverse strand, counting down.
GGGTCTCATAGCATACACTGGTCTGGAACTCCTTGTACAGCCAAGAACCTTTAAACTCTGGTCTCCCTGCCTCCACCTTCCAGACCGTTCCAGTGCTGGGATTACAGGCATGAATGCTTCTCCCACGTCTATATAGCTGTTTATGTAATGCTTAGAACTGGGTGTGGTGGCTGTGGCAAAGACCTGCATCCCAGCGTTCAGGGTGGTAAAGCAGGGCCAGCCGGTCCACTAAAATTATCCAAAAGCAAACTTCACATGTGGAACCATGGTGGAGCCCTGGAGACCACAACAGCTGGGGCCAGAAACTGAGCACTTTGGTAATTTGTGCCAGATTTTTTTTGTAGGTTTCAATTTATAATTTAATAATCATTTAACACTAATAATGTACCCGTCTAGTCCTTTGGTCCATTATATGAGGTTATTTTGTGTAGTCAGACAGTATCTTGAGAAAAAATAGGCTTAACAATTCTGAAATGTAAGAAAGGGTGTATCAGATGTATTTTAATATGCTATCACAGCAAACAAGTAGAAATTAAGCAAACTTCTCTTGTTATGTAACTTAGTTTTAGCCTTGGAATGAGTCATGAAAATCTAAAGGATAAACCATTTTATAAAATCTTTAATCAAACTTCATTGTTGTGTATTGCCATTGTTATCCAGGTCTCTAAACTCCCACGAAGCTGCAGTCATGAGAGAAGACTTATGTTTGTAATTTTTAATTTTAGAATATTTGAGTTATTGGGGCATGTGAGGTGAGTGCAGATCTCCTCTGACCCCCCCCCCCCCATGAAGTCTCTTCCAGTGTGAACGTCTTACCATCTCTTGATTGGCTACCACAGTCAAAGAATAAAGAATTCCAAATCAGATTGATTAAAAGTGACGTGCCCAAGGTCACCCGAGACTGCCTGAAGCACGGGAGCAGAGAGTCGCTGTCTAGTTAGTTACCTTTGATGTTTCCGGGCTCCAGCTCCAAGGCCTTCTCACAGTTGTGGAGAGCACTGCTCCATCGCTGCAATCTGATTTCCGCTTGCGCTCGATTGTTGTAGGCAGACACGGTGGGAAGGGCTGACAAGCTCCTACGAGAGAATTGCAGGTTGGTGCTGGGGAGGCCGAAGACAAACTCAGCTAGAGTCGTGTCGAACGTGAAATGTCTCCCAGGCTGGTGGCACGGGTGGTGATCGGTTCTGGAAACATCGGGAGGCTAGGCCTAGCTGAAGAAGGGAGACTCCTGGGACTGGGCCCTTGGTGCACCGATGCGCTCAGCCCCATCCTATGTCATACCGGCAAGCCCACCGTGAAGCCAATAGCTTGTTCCCACCACCAAGATGTTTAGCCTCACTTCAGAGCCAAACTAACATCAACTGTGGGTTCAACCCTCATGAGCCAAAACAAAGTTTCCCTCCTTGGAGCTGTTGTTCTTGGGTATTTACACAGTTGCGTAAAAGTAACGAGTGCAAAATGTTAGCAAAACAAATATGTACTGTGTAAGGGCTGAACTGTGTCCCTTCAGAGTTTGTTTGTTGAGCTGGGCAGTGGTGGTGCATACCTTTAATCCCAGCATTTGGGAGGCAGAGGCAGGCAGATCTCTGTGAGTTCGAGGCCAGCCTGGTCTACAGAGTGAGTTCCAGGATAGGCTCCAAAGCTACAGTGAGACCCTGTACTGAAACCCCCCCACCCCCCAAAAAAAGTTAATTAGTTTAAGCCCAAATCTTAAGTCCTTTAAGCCTACAATGTTTCAGGACATGAGTCTATTTGGATATAGGCTTTAGAGAAGTAGTTAAGCCAAGGCTCCAGCTCAGAGTGCGGACCTCGGTCCAATCCCCAGCACCACTCTCAGGGCCCCCTTCCCAGTCACTGTGATAAAAACAAGACACTGCATCCAGACTTTGGCTCACAGTGCAAACGCAGCCCACCACAGTGGGAAAACTATCATAGCACAAGCAGGGAGCAAAGAAAGAGGTGTGCTGGGGACAGTGGTCTTTTATTCTGTCACTTGTATTATTTTTAATAAAACACTGATTGGCCAGTAGCCAGGCAGGAAGTAGAGGCAGGGCAATGAGAACAGAAGAATGGGAAGAGGAAAGCTCAGTCTGCAGTTATCACCCAGACATAGAGGACGCAGACAAGAATGTCTCGCTGATGAACGGTATCAAGCCACGTGGCTAACACAGACAAGAACTATGGGTTAAGATGTAAGAATTAATGAATAAGAAGCCTGAGTTAAAAGGTCAACCAGTTTATGGTTAATGTAGACCTCTGTGTGTTTCTTCGGGATTGAACGACTGCGGGACCTGTCGAGACAGAAACCTCAGTCACAGAGGTGGATGTGTGCCTACTGCTAAGCCTCCTGTCACCATGGATACAGTTCAGGATCCTTGGCAGGGAATGGCACCAACACAGTGGGTGGGTTGCCCCAACTCAACACAATCAAGATAATAATCCCCCACAGGCAGGACGAGGGACCCAAGACCCCCGTGTGATTCCAGATTCTGTCAGGGTAACAAATAGTGCTAGCCACTGCCACCATCACCATTTAAAAAAAAAAAAAAAAAACCTTAAAAAGAGATAATTAACTTAGTCTCGTCTAACAAAACTGATATCCTTATTAGAAAAAAGAGATTAGAACCAGACAGAGTGACAGGCACATAATGTGGGCATATAAGAAGACAGGTCCCTGTCAGCCTAGGACAGAAGCCTCTGAAGAAATCAACCCTGAGTTTAGATTTCGCCTCGAGTTTAGACTTCTAGCCCTCAGAAGTATTGATAAACATCTTGTTCAGACCACTAGCCATTGTGATATTTTGTTTGTAATCTAACAGATAAAGCTTGCCTGAAGATCAGAGTGTGAAGCTAGCCACTAGTTAGCCATAGAGGCCAGGCAGTGGTGGCATACACCTTTAATCCCAGGACTCAGGAGACACAGCCAGAGAGATCTCTGTGAGTTCAAGGCCACCCTGGGCTATATAAAATTGATCCAGTCCAAAAGCCTGGCGGTGGTGGATCATGCCTTTAATCCCAGTACTTGGGAGTCACATGCCTTTAATGCCACACTAGGGAGGTGGAGACAGGAGGGGATATGGCTGGGAGGAGAGAGGAATATAAGGTGGGAGGAGGGAGGAGCTCAGATACAGTCTGAGGATCCGTAGATCGCCCCTGCAGTCTGAGGATGCAGTAGACGTAAAAGGTCTCTCTGGTGGCTGACTGCACTGCTTCTCTGATCTCTCAGCTTTCACCCCTAATATCTGACTCTGGGTTGTTATTATTAAGAACAGTAAGAATTCGAGCTACAACTAGGTCTATGGTGTCTTGGGATAGCAGTCCTAGCTAAATAATATAACCTATGTCGCTGAAATACAGTTCCCTCCTCTCAGATGACTCTAGCTCATGCCAAGTTGGCCTAAGAGGAGCCAGCGCACCTACTACTGCAGGCACTGAGTCTCCTACCCACATAGCTCCTGTCACAGAGCTGCTCCACAGCGGGTATCATTGCTCTGTCCCTTTAAAAAACGAGAAAATATGCGCAACTGAAAATCTAAGGTGTGCCTATCAATAGTCACAGGTAGGAAATACAGACAAGAGTCCCTCCTGGACAGTCGGCTTGCTGTCTTGTCTCCAGTCATCTCCAGTAACCACCTAGTCTTCACAACACCCGAGGGTGGCAGGCTTAGAGTTTATCACCTTGAGGAAATGAAGGCAAGAGAGGTGAGGCATCTGCCCCAGTGTAGAAGGCAGCAGACCTCAGTTCTCTGATCCATCAGACCGTACTGCTTAAATTCTTCCGCTAGCTGACCCCACAACAAAGAAGGGAAGGAAAATGTCACTCTGTAATAAACAGGAGAATCCACCAGTGAAAATCCACAGCAAGAAAACAAACAGCTGGGTGAGACGCTGGGTGCCTGTAACCTCAGGACCTGAAACAGGGAAGCAGGAGGATTGGAAGTTCAAGGCCAACCTGGACTCATTAGACTGTCAAAGGAGTGGGGGAGAGGGAAGGAGGGAGGAGGGAGGGAGGAGGGAAAGTGGGAGGAGGGAGGGAGGACAAGTATGAGGGGCAGGGTTGACGTCCACCTGACTGAAGACGGGAGGCTATGCTGAATGAACAACCCATGACTATCGCTTCTACCTGAAAGCCTGCTATGAGACAAGCCCCTCACTGGGCAATGAGGAGACAGTGGACTAAAACAACTGAGCAAGCAGGCTCTGCCTTCAGAATCAGACCGCACCAATCTGAACTGTGGCTTTGAGAAGAGCTGTGAAGGACTGTGAGCTGCTACCAGAGCCGGCTAACCTGGCAACTGTGTGCTGTGGCTGGGAGGTCCAGGAAGACTCCTCTAAGGAAGTCAAAGCTGAGTCCTAAAAGATAACGAGGGGAGGGAAACATCCACGGAGACCTTCTGGTCACAAGTGAATCCATGACGTCACAGTACAATACCCCGAGTGATTCCCACATAGACTATTCAGTTTATTTGTGTGGTCCCAACAATTAAAACATCACTTTAATTTTACATGTATGGGTATTTGCCTGCATATATATCTGTGACCACATGTGTGCCAGTGCCTAGGTAGATGCCCTTGAACTGGAGTTATGGAAGGTTAATGGCCATGTGGATGCAAGAAACTGAACCTCTGGAAAAGGAGTCAAGTCCTCAACTCCTGTGCCATTGCTTCAGCCCCTAAGATAGCACAATTCAGCCCCAGTGAGATGAAAACCCCCTTGCCTGGTGTAATACATCACGGCCTCTTCATAATCCCCTGCATGGAAAGCCTCATTTCCTTTTTCTCTTTCACGATTGGCAAGAAGACACTTTTCCTTCTCAGTTAGACCTGAAATAAACACACACATGAAAACAGAAAACAGAACCAAAGACCATTTCTCTAAAAGCTTAAATGTTGGTGTGCTTTTGTTTAAGGGCAGTCCTGGGACTAGAACCTGGGGGCTCAGACTCGCCCAAGAAGCCCTCTGCCTCTGCGCTACATTCCCACACCCTAAGAATACCTATTTTGACTGGAGCAGAAAGCCATAGATTAAACAAAATCAATTTAAAAATTTCCTAAGTAAAGGGCTATTTCTTTTTATCTAATCACCCCTAGTTTTTTGAGGAATTAGTTTTCTTTTTTTGTCCTTTTTGTTTGATTGTTTTTGTTTTGTTTTTCAAGACAGGGTTTCTCTGTAGCTTTGGAACTCGGTCTGTAGACCAGGCTGGCTTCGAACTCACAAGGTCTGCCTGCCTCTGCCTTCCTAGTGCTGGGATCAAAGGCGTGCACCATGGCTGACCAGCGAGGAGTTAGTTTTCTTTTGACTAGCTTTGTTTTTCTTTAAAGGTTATGTATGGACTTCAGAGGATAAACCATCTTGCTTCTTTTGTTCAATGCAAAAAGAAAAAAAAAGAGGGATTTTTAAAGGAAGAGGATTGGAACTAGGAAACAGAAAACAAAAGAATATTCTAAGAAAAATAGGTTTACATGTAAACTTCATTGTTAAGGCCAGCCACAGCGGTATATCAGCACTTGGATAATGGAGGAAGGATAATCAGAAGGCCAAGGCTATATGTAGAGTTCAAGGCCAACCTGGGCTATATGAGACCCTGTCTCAAACAAAATTGAGTAATTAAAGAGAGAAATAAATTTGTTAGAAGTGGTCAACTCTGACCAAAAATCTACAGACTTTAATGGAAACCAACAGTGCTCAAAGATAACGTTTCCTAGCTGACAAGTTTTCATCATAATTCACAGGCTAGAAAATGATGCATTATTTCCATTCTCTCTTATTACCTGCTGTGTCTATTTTTGTCTCAATTTTAGACAAATGAGCCTTGTTGTTTACTATTGTCTTTTCTTTGTAATCTTCATCAATTTTTGAACATTCTTTTTCCACATCAAATCTGAAATAACAACAAAAATGGGGGGGAATGAATAGCATCCTACAAGTGAGAAACAAAGTCATTAGTGTGTCGGAAGAGGAAATGCTCGGGACAGACTCAGTATAGGGCCTGAGATTTGGCGGCTTTGTTTTGTTTTTCTGTTTGTTTGTTTCTTTTTGTTTTTCCAGACTGGGTTCACTATGTAACCCTGTCCTGGAACTCACTCTGTAGACCAGGCTGGCTTTGAACTCACAGAGATCCACCTGCCACTGCTTCCTGGGTGCTGGGATTCAAGGTGTGTGCCACCACTGCCTGACTGAGGTGTTTTTTTTTTTTTCTAATGCTGGCAAATATTCGCGTACACCCAATGAGATCTATGGGGAATCCACAAGTTAAAACACAACATTCATGCCTGCTTCGTATACATGCAACCTAAGCATAGTTACATATAATGTTTTAAGTGATTTTATGAGTGAAACAAATGTCTCATTGTGTGGAATCATCCACTGACCATGCTAAGAGTTTCAGATGGGGAACACTTGGACATTCGATTCTTGTGTTATTAATGTTCAGCCTGTACTCTGTCCATACTCCTAAGTGAAACACTCTTCACAGGCTTGTTCCCTGAGTCATCTGCATTCTTCCTTACATGGTTGCACCCACTTATAATCCCAGCGCTGGGAGGCAGAGGCAGGTGGATCTCCGAGAGTTCAAGGCCAGCTAGAGTTATATGGCAAGCACCATATAAAAAGTGTTTGGTAGCTTTACTAATGTAATTTGATACACTTGGTTTATCAGGTTTATACTATTTTAAATTATAGGATCTAATGAGGAAATATGAAACATACTTATCCCACTCTGCATAATCCCTCGGGATTTTCTTCTTGACGGGCTTACTTTTAGAACATACTTCCTGAAAGAATAAAATCATACTTCGTGAGATGTTTTCAGTCTAAGGTCACCAGGATTTATTATAAATGCACTGTGATCCATGGGAATAAGATACATAAATGGAATGGATCAAAAATATAGGTCCCCTTGAGGTTAAAACAACTCCAGCATCATGATATACTAAAGTACTGAGGTAAAAGACAGGGTTTTAAATTTATAGTTAATCCTGAGGATAATCTCACAGATTTTTAAGGACATACATAATATTTGAAAATTCACATGTGAGGATTAATGTTTTTCTTAAAATGAAAGCAGCACTGAGTTCAGTCTTCTAAAGCCGAGGCATTTAGAGGAACAAGAATAATGATTGGCCATATTAGTCAGAGCTCTTTTGTTTGTCATGACAGACACCCAATTTGGAATAATTCCAAAAATAAAAATAAAAAAGCAGGTCATAGCCAAACTGCTGCCGAAGCTTCCCGTGTCTGCTCTCCAACCTTTGCTCTCTTCCCGACACGGCACTCCCAGATTGATGACTATGTGCTTTCTCCCTGTGACAGGTGACACGGCCACTGCAGTCTGGATTATAACCACCAAGGCCTCATCAGAGTACACAAGAGTGGCCCTCCTCTCCTCTATCCCTTAGAGAAACTACAACGAAAGGCTCCAATGAGCTGTTCAGGGGCAAAATGACCCAAACTGGGTCCTAGACCCCATTGCTGATGATGAGGAAGCAGGGCAGGTTCTGCACAATAACCATTAGACCAGGGAGCACTTAATCTCCCTGAACACATCATACAATGCTTCCCTTGAAATGTACAAAGAGAAGGGAGCTGTGAAGGTGAAATGGTGTGGGAGAATTGTCTGTATTCTGTCAATCATATTTTAATAAAACACTGATTGGCCAGGCAGGCAGTATAGGCGGGAAAGCCAGACAGGAAGTAGAGGTGGAGCAAAGAGACTGGGAGTTTTCTGGGACACAGGAAGCTCTCTCGCCACTCCTGTACAGACCACTGAAGAGGCAACATGTAAGCTGTCACACCGAGAAAGGTACTGAGCCCATTATGGCTAACATAGATGAGAATAATGGGTTAATATAAGTTACAAGAGTTAACAAGAAGCCTGACCTAATGAGCCAATCAGTTTATAACCTTATGGAGTCCTGTGTGTAATTTCTCTTTGGGATTTGTCGGCTGTTGGGGTACCGGACGGGACGGAAACCCCAACAAGCCAGCCCACATGTTACATATGGCGCCCAGACGTGGATAACAGAATCCACAGAAAGCCTGAGAAAGCTTGGGAAAGAATAGAATAAAGCATGTTTCCTTGGTAGCAGCAATTTCTCGGATCTGCTTTGCTTGCTAGAGGCAAGCAAGTGCTCTCATCTAAGAGAGACTTCCTGACTCAGCTTTAGCTGCAAAACCCTGCAGCTCTCATTAAGAGGTCCTGCCTCGAAATACTTAAACGGTGTTGGTGAAAAGCGGAACACATGCTTTTCGGTTTTCAGTCGTAGCAGGAAAAAAGCTGCGTTGTTTTACAATGCCGGCTTTCTGGGCTGTCCTGCCAGGGCAAACTCTGACTCTTTCAGGCAGGCAGTCCGACTGAGTGTGGTCTGTGAGCAGAATGCTCCAGCTTACTTGCTAGCAAGGACCTTGAAACGCCATAGAGTTGTGGCAACAAAAATGGCTACAGCCAGTACCTCCGCAGAGGCTGGAAAGCTAAGGATCTAGCCGTCAAAGCCACGGCTTTCCATATTGTTTTGTAAATTAAAGGCTCATGTGGTCAGAAAAAGAGAGATATACAGTAAAGAGAGATTCAAAGACGAAGAAAACCTCTAAATGGTTTATAGTGTGTTAAAAATAAATGCAGGATAAAAGTTAAAGTTCTTAAAGTAAAAAGAGAGGAGTTGGGTGTGGTGTTACACACCTTTAATCCCAATGCCTGGGAGGCAGAGACAGACAGAGATCTCTGAGTTCAAGGTGTAGTAGCAAACACCTTTAATCCCAGCACTGGGGAGGCAGAGACAGAGGATCTCTGTGAGTTCAAGGACAGCCTGGTCTACAGTGTTATTCCAGGACAAAGATATATACAGAGAACCTGTCTCAAAAAGCCAAAAGATAAAAGAAAAAAGAAAATAGAGGTTGAAATAAAGCTGCATAAAAATGGAAAATACACAGAGAATCTTGATACTGTATGCCATTATGCTCTCTTTGAATTGTTTGAATGCTGAGGAAGGAGCAACAGCTGCTAAAGGACTGTTGTTTATAAATGCTGCTGAACTAACCCAAGATAGGAATTTTGAAAATACCTTGGCTTCAAAATTGAAGTCAAAAGGTATGTTACTTTGGAGAAGAGATTTTGCCTTTGTTTCCACAGAAAATGAGAAGCTGTGGATTCATTCTGAGTTAAGAAAAATCAGGTTCCATCAAGGGAGGCCACCTGAGAAATCTCCAACAGGAACAGATGGCCCAGATGTCTGAGTTCTACATTCAGAACAGATTCAAGACTGCTGCCTGAGATGATCGAGACTCACAGGATACTCCAGTCATGACTTGATTATAACTCTAAATTTTCTTTAGGTCCCCATAAGATCATCAGCGCCCCCAACCAGCAGGAAGTAGCCTGAAATACTACGCCCACATTCCCAACAAATGGACTATGGGTATTTTCTTTTGTTTAAAAAAAAAAAAGAGGGAAATGGTGTGGGAGAATTGTCTGTATTCTGTCAATCATATTTTAATAAAACACTGATTGGCCAGGCAGGCAGTATAGGCGGGAAAGCCAGACAGGAAGTAGAGGTGGAGCAAAGAGACTGGGAGTTTTCTGGGACACAGGAAGCTCTCTCGCCACTCCTGTACAGACCACCGAAGAGGCAACATGTAAGCTGTCACACCGAGAAAGGTACTGAGCCCATTATGGCTAACATAGATGAGAATAATGGGTTAATATAAGTTACAAGAGTTAACAAGAAGCCTGACCTAATGAGCCAATCAGTTTATAACCTTATGGAGTCCTGTGTGTAATTTCTCTTTGGGATTTGTCGGCTGTTGGGGTACCGGACGGGACGGAAACCCCAACAAGCCAGCCCTCATGTTACAGTGAAAGCAGACACTAGGGTCAGCTGTCATGGCCGAGGATGGCCAGCAATACTAGCAGCTGGAAAAACAAGGAGGAATCTTCCCTTCTAGGTTTTAGGAGCATGGCCTTGCCAATGCCCTGGCCATAGACTTCCAGCCTCTAGAACTATAAAGCTCTTTCCTCTTGTTTTAAGCCAACCAGTTTGTTAGAAAACCAATACAAGTGCCACAACTTAGTTGTTAGAAAGAGCTGCAGAGACAAACACTGAGTACTAGACCTGGAACAACAGATAAGAACACTGGCTGCTCCTGCTGAGGACCCATGTTCAGTTCCCAGCGCCTGCATGGGGACTCACAACCATCTCTAATGGGATTTGATGCCCTCTGCTGGTGGGCATGAAGACAGAGCACTTGTGTACATAAAAATACATAAACAACAACATAAATACAAGAATAACAAGAATACAAAATGGAAAGACTTGGGTAGTCATTCTGTCAGAAATAGCAAGATGATCAAGTGCACGAAGGAAGAGAGGGCCATCTCTACACACTTAGATCATTGTGTGCCACTTCACACAGCCGTCAGCTGACTTAGACAGTGACATAGCCTTTGTGCCTCTGCCATAGGCAGAATTGTCCCCAGAAGTTGGAAACACTGAGCAATATCTTTCATGCTCTTAAAAATTGGCCAGAGTAGCAAAAGGAAAAGATGAAAGATGTTGACCTCAAAATGCAAGCCTTCAAAAAAGGTTGCTTCATTTCCATCATCCAGTGATCAGATCTAAGTTTACATAGAAAAGCAGACAGGCCTGATAGAACAGGCCTGTAATCCCTGCTATTTGGGAAGATAGAAGGAAGAGTCACAGGTTCAAGGCTATCTTAGAAGGAGACACTGTCTTAAAATAAAAAGTAAAAGTGGTATATAGTCATAACTCAGTGGCACAGGCCTTGTTAAGTGTGAGACCCCAAGTAAACTCTAGTATCACACCAAAAAAAAAAAAAAAAAGAAAGAAAGGGAAAGAGAGGAGTGAAAGGAAAAGAAAGGAGGAGAAGAGGAGTAATCAGGAGTTACCAGAAAGAAAAACCCTACACACTTACATCACAGTGTATCAGAAGAGGAAAACCCTACACACTTACATCACAGTGGTTTACCCTGGTCGACAGGAGATATATATCCCTGTAAGTCACAGTCACCACCCTTGTCCCAGTCAATGCTCCCAATACCAGAAAGTCCTACCTTGCTACTATGAGGGCAGCTGTCTGAGCCACGAACTGGAGGCAAATGATCTTCCACTCCTGGATGTGCTTCGGGGTCATGAAAGAGCCTTGCATTTTCCTCTCTCTTGATTTCTGATACCCAACTCTGAGAAGGATGGAGCAGAAGGCAACTGTAGAGTGTGAGGTCACTGACCATGCACTAGGAAGGACTGTGAAGAGCTCTTTCCGTTCACTTCCCATGTTATTCTCTCTGGAATATCCTTCCTTTTTCTTTTTGATTGTTATATATACCCATAACACAAAATTTATTTCATTAACTATTTTCAGTGTGTAGTTAAGTCTCATTAAGAATATTTGGGGGCTGGCACTAGATGGCTCAGCTGTTAAGGGTGCTTGCAGCTGAGGCGTAACAACTTGAGTTCAACTTCAGGACATGTGGTGTGTGGTAGTTTGAATGTAACTGGCCCCCACAGTCTCATAGGGAACGATACTAATAGGAGGTGTGGCTTTGTTAGAGTGGGCATAGCCTTGTTTAGGTGTGTCACCATGGAGGCAGGCTTTGAGGTAGCCTATGTTCAGGATATAACCGAGTGTTTCAGTTGACTTCCTGTTGCCTGCAAGTTATAGGACTTTCAGCTACTCTTTCAGGTCCTGCATGCTGTCATGATAACAGCATAATAAACCTCTGAAACTGTAAGGGAGCCACCTCAATTTCACACACACACACACACACACACACACATACACACACACACACACACACACACACACACACACAAATAAATGTAATTTCAAAATAAGGCAAATATAAACAAACAAACAAACAAATAGCAGCCAGACTGGACTCAACTAGAAAAGTAGCAACTAGAAGTTCATATACATAAAAATGCAAAATGAAATCCAATGCATCTACAAAAAGGCCCAGAACTAATTTATAAATTCAACAAGATCACAAGGCATAAAGTTAAACTTTAAAGATCAATTTGATAATTATAAACTCATATATAATTTAAATTCTAGTATTGGAAAGATGACTCCATGGCTAGGAACATTTGACACACAACCAAGAGGCATGAGTTTAGACTCACAAAAGAGCCAGGAGTGATCTCATGGACACCTGTAGCCCTAGCAATGCTGGCAGTGGAAACAGAAATGTCATGGGGGCTAGCAAAAGCAAAAACCACACAAACTCCAGGTTCAGGGAGAGATCTTCCCTCAGAGGAACAAGGCAGAGCATGACAGTGTAGGATACTCAATGCCCTCCTCTGGCCTCTGAGGACATACACAGGTGCATGGAACCTACATACGTGGGTTACACCTCATGTGTGCACACACAAAATAAATAAGCAAATGAAATTCCACCAACATGAACTATCTTGAGTAGCCAAAAACAGGAATAGAAAGCAATTGATAGTGGCGGGAAACCTGGGAAATAGAGACCTTTTGTTTAATAAGCAAAGAATTTCTTTTTGCACCATGAAAAAGTTCTGGAGAGTGGGTGAACAAGAATGTGACTATACTCAGAATGTACTCAACACTACTGAACTGTTGACAACAATGTCAAAATGGCTAAAATGGCTGCAATCTGGCTCCTTGCTTCTTAAGAGTGTATAAAGTTTGGATTTTATCTCAAGCATCTAAAACAAAGTTAAGATGATGAATTTTATGTTATTTTTATCTTATGACAAATTTCATAATGAGGTGACTTGAGATGAATAATAAAGAAATATGAAATAGGAATGAATTTAAATGAAAAAAATATATATTGAAAAAATGTTAAGACACTGTTGTATAAAATTAAAGACTATCTGGGCTGTGGATGCACCTCAGTGGTAAATCTTTTTTTTCAATAATTTATTTTTATTTTATGTGTCTTGGTGTTTTGCCTGAATGTATGTCTCTGTGAGGATATCAAATCTTATAGTTACAGACAGTTGTGAGCTACCATGTGGGTCCTCAGAAAGAACAGTCAGTGATCTTAATCACTGAGCCATTTCTCCAGCCCAGTAAATCTTATACTAAGAAAAAGAGAGGCCCCTAGGTTCAATCCCTAGTGTCAGTGTGCCATGCATGCACACACACACGCATACTTGCATGCACACACACGCACATGCATACATACTTCTATGTATGGAATGTCTACATATATTATTAAATAATATTAAGAGACTACAAATAAAACTATATTATCAGCTCAATAAATGCTGAAAAAAGTCTTATTTTATAAAATTTAAAACACACTCATGAAAGAAATTCTTATTGAACAAGGATCAGGAAAAGGGTGGTGGCACACACCTTTAATCCCAGGACTCAGAAAGCAGAGGCAGGTGAATCTTTGAGTTCAAGGCCAACCTGGTCTACATAGAAAGTCCCAGGACAGTCAAAGCTACATAGAAAGATCTTATCTCAAAACAAATCAAACAAACAAACAACAAAAACCAACCAAGGGACAGAGGTAACTCCCTAGTATTACAAAGGGTACCTACATAAAATCTAAAGCTAACATTATACTTAATGATGAGAGGCTCATTTTATCTCTAAGGGAGCTGCAGAGCTTAATGAATGGAACAGTACACAATGTTCATGAACGAAAGCCTCAATATTGTTAAGATCTAGTTCATAAGACATCTGTGGGGGAGCATGCCTTTCATCTCAGGTGGATCTCCAGGAGTTCCAAGTCAGTCTGGTCAACATAGTGCGTTATAAGCCAGCCAGAGAAACATAAAGACAGGGCCTCAAGAGGAAAACGGAACAAAACAAGATGTTAATTCATGTTAGTTCTTCCGAAACTGATTTCAGAAGCAAGCTTGGCAGCCTACAATCCCAGCACTGGAGACTCCGAACTGAGGCCAGCCTGGGCTACAATGTAACACCCATAATAAAAAGATCCAGGGGTTCAATCCAAACAGAAGCACACTTATTGTATAGAAACAAAAGCAAAGGACCTAAATGAAGTCAAACGGCTAAGGAAAAGAACAGGTGTGCTGGCTAGTATTACATCAACTGGACACAAGCTAGAGTCACCTGAGAGGAGGGACTCTCAATTTACAAAGTGGCTCCAGAAGATTGGGCTCTAGGCAGGACGGTAGACCATTTTCTTAATTAGTGATGGGTGGGTGAGGGTCACTCCAGCTGGGTAAGAAAGGAGGCTGAAAAGGCCATAAGGACCAAGCCAGCAAGCAGCTCCCTTCAAGGCCTGTACTTAGCTCCTGCCTCAGGTTCCTGTCCTGAATCCTTCGATGATGAACTGTGATACGGAAGTGTAAGCCAAACAACCCTTTCCTCCCTGGGTTGATTTGGCTGTGGTGCTTCATCACGGCCATGGTAAACCTAAGACAGCAGAACCAAGGACTGTCCACACCTGATTTCAACGTTTACCACAGAAACACTACCACCAAGACAACGGGAACCTGGTGTGGTAATGGAGTCTGTGGTCCCTGCTCTTACAAAGCAGAAGCTGCAAGATTAGGAGCTCAGAGCTACCCTCAACCCAGACACGGGACTCACGCTCAAGAACGCCTGAAACAAAAGCATGTTTAAATTCTTTGCTCAGATAATGTGAATCCTTATAATTTATTCAGGGGAAGTCAAGAAAGTAAAAAAATTCACCACCACCACCAACAACAAAAATCACAGTCAACCATCAAGTTTTTTTCCCCCTGCTTTTGTTGTTTGTGACAATCTTGTGCAGTCAAGATCGACTTCCAGCTCACTACGTGACCAGGGTTGAGCTCTTTCTGGTCCTCTGCCTCCCAAGTGCCAGGATTACAGGTGGCGGCACCACTCCCAGCCCCAAGTGTCTTTGTATAAAGATATGGAGGGGCAGGAGAGATGGCTCAGAGGTTAAAAGCACTGACTGCTCTTCCGGATGTCCTAAATTCAATTCCCAGCAACCACATGGTGGCTCACAACCACCTACAAAGAGATCTGGTGCCCTCTTCTGACCTGCAGGTGTACTATACATAATAAATAAGTAAGTCTTAAAAAAAAATAAAAGATATGGATGGTGACTGGATTGTAGTTGGACCTGATACAGAAATTTAGATTAAATTCACACACACAAACTCACAATGTTTGACTAGAGTTAAGTTGCCACTACTTTCTAAGTAGTCTCTTCTAAAAGCCGTTCACTGACCAGCAAGAAGGCTAGGATTTCAGGGATACACACACTGCCCAGAACCGGTCGTCACTCTACCTTTATATCACTGTCAATTCTTTCCCATTCCTCGGCTGTGAAGCTGGCCGCTGTTGCTGCAGGCTTATCTTTCCTCAGAGCTCGACTCCTGGGAGCCAAGCCGGTGAGGCGCTTCTCACAAAATTCCGTGAGTTCAGGGTAATAGCCTTCTTCACCGGACCTTAGAAAGCAGTTAGAATCTTAGATTAGCACCTTATTTAGAGTTCCTCTAGATTGCTGGCTGGCAAACTGGGTTTCCCGGGACCCCCGGGTTTTTTTGATCTCAATGGCTGTGCAAGGCTGACGTTGGCCCTCATATCAGCGAATCGACAGCGTACCCAGTAGTGAGGATGCCACAGAAACAGCCTACATCACAAGCACCAAAGGTTGATACAGGGGCTGGAGAGATGGTTTGGCAGTTAAGAGCTCTGGCTGCTCTTCCAGAGGACCCGAGTTTGACTCCTCCACGGCGTCGTACAACTTCCGACACATCCGGTCCAGTTTAGCTGATACCCTCCACCCTCTTCTGACCAATAATACATTTTAGGTTGAATCCTACCTAACATATATGTTCATTTTATGCACAAAGCAATTTCAAAACATATTGGAAATTCATTACGAGAGAAAAGCTGAGAGATAACATAGGCTTCCTTTCCAAGGAGTTTCTGTTTAAAACAACAACGACAACAAAAAATCTCAGTTTGAGTCAGGGTCTCACATAGCCCAGGCTGATTTCTAACTCACTGTGTTTGAGGATAACCATGAATTTCTAGTCCTTCTGGGCTCACATTCCTAGTGCTGGAATTGCAAGCATTTGACACCAAATTTTCCTGATGAGAATCAAACCCAGGGCCTCATGAATACTACACAAGCATCTAAAACATCCCCAGCCCTTGTCACTTTTTTTTTTTTTTGTAATGTATGAGGAAAAAATGGTAGAGAAATGGCTTGGACAAAACACCCCTAAAATGAACCACTGAAGAAACAGAGTTCCTTCCCTAGAAAGCTAGTGAAGTTCTCATGTCTCTCTGACCTCCTTGGGCGTTGGCGTACATGCAGTACAGACATACGTACAAGATAAAAATAAATAAATCTGTTTTTTGAAGGGAAGAGGGTCAGAGAAAATAAAAGCAAGGACTAGTAAAGAGCCAAGCATTGCAACTATGTCCTGGGAAGAAGGGGCAGGGGGCAGGCTCATGATCCACAATGTTCCCCAGATCAAATCTCACTGGAAACTCAAACAGGGTTTGGTTGGCAGCCCAGGGGGCGGTAGTTCTTGACATCGATTCTGAACCCCACACAACAACCGGTTGCATTGTTACCAGCACATTTTCCTTCTCAGGCTTCGGGCGTAGAATGGCTGGGAATGAGGCCCTGAACCCTGCATTTTTAGCAGCCACACCTGGGAGACATGCATGAGGCTGACAACAGCACCGTGGGGCTCTGGTAACTTCCTGTTTCAGTCCCGCCTTCCCTGTGAGCAGGCAGCCCTGTGTCCTTACGCCTTCCCCAGCAGCTGCACTTATTGCTGCTTTACTTCTTGGACAACGGAAAGGACACAAGAAGAGTACCCACTTGGATCCAAATCAGCCTATGTCCCATGTGGTAGGCCCATGCGGCCAGAACCCTCCAGAACCACAGTCTAAAACCAATATGGAACCCCAGCACTAACCTCAATATTTGAAAAGTCTCTAATACTTCACCACAGAAAGCAACGGCATAATTAAAGCTGCGTGTTGAAGCACGAAATTAATTCTTAAATGCTTACCTCAACACACAAAGAATTTTTTCCAGGTGTTTCACATCTGAACATTTTTCAATATACTTGAAATCCAAATGCTCAACAGGAATTTTAAATGTCTTTGTTGTTCCAAAGCCCCACAATGATGGGCAATCTTTAGCAGTCATGGCTGAAACACAGTATATGAAAACTGATGTATAATAATAAGCTCAAATAGGGTAGCAGGGATCACTGAGTGCTCCTAGAGGAAAAGGGGTGAGGTGTTTTGAAGCCCTCTCTGGGAACAGTTAACTTTAGCTGGAGGCAGGTGCCATCTCAGTCTTCCCCTTAAACAAGGCCGGAATAGAATGGCAGAATGGGTTTTGGTGCATCAACTACGCTTTATTTTAAAAAGTTAAATCTGGAGACTTTCTTGATGAACTAGAACTATGTGCCTGACATGAAATGAAGCTGTCATGAACTTACAGCAAGAGCTCCTTGGCCCCTACCGCACAGACAATCGACAGAGCCTCCAGCAACAAAGTCACGTGTTTTAACAGCTTGTCATGTGACAGTCACAGATTTTTAACTCTGGGGCTGGAGAGCTGGGCCAGTGGCCAGGAGCAGAGGATCTGGCTTTGATTCCCAACACCTACACCAGGCTCACAGCAACTCCTTCTGGGTGACCCGGAGGTCTCGTCTGGCCTGTGTGTGACGCAGACATACATGCAGGCACAACATCTACATTCATAAGATAGTAGTTTATTTTTAAAAACTCTTCAGTGCTTTTCTCAACTTAAAAATCTAAAGAATAAAAAAAAATAAGGCAGGGCCAGGTGTGGTGGCATGTGCCTTTAATCCTAGCATTGGGAGTAGTTGGATCTCTACGAGTTCTAGGCTAGCATGGTCTTAAAAGAGTTCTAGGCCTGCCAAGGCTACACAGTGAGACCCTGTATCAGAGTAAATAAATAAATAAATAAGTGGCATTCAATATTTGAAAAACTTTCAAATTTACAAAATATGTCTGTCATAATAACTTTACACTGACAGATGTAGGAGGGTGGGGGGAATAAAACCAGAGCAGCTTGCTTCCTGTTGGCTGTGACAAACACCATGGCCAGAAGCAAGTTGGGAGGGAAAGGAATTTATTTCACTTTACAGCTTACAGTTCCTCACTCAGGACAGGAACTCATGTTGGGACCTGGAGGCAGGAACTAGAGTAGGGGCCATGGAGGATGGCTGCTTACTGGCTTGCTCCCACGGCTCCAGTTCAGCAACCTTTCCTATACCTCCCAGGATCACCCACAGTGGGTTAGGCCCTCCAACGTCAATCATTAATCAAGAAAATATCCCAGAGACTCGCCAGTCTGATGAAAGTGTTTCCTTAATTCCAATTCTCTCTTCGTAGATGACCCCAGTCTGTGCCAAGTTGACAAAAACAAACAAGCAAACAAAAACCACAACTAACCAGCACAGACAGCATAAACAACAAACTTCCGTAGCAATAGTTAGTGCAACAAAAAGCCAACAGTCAAGAGTTTCTTCAAATTCTGCTGAAGTATCTTTATTCTCTCTCTCTCTCTCTCTCTCTCTCTCTCTCTCTCTTTCGTGTGTGTATAGAATCCTTAAACCTGTGGCAAATAAAAATGTCATCTTTTCAGCCAGGTGGTGGTGGCACACACCTTTAATCCCAGCTCTCAGGAGGCAGAGGTAGGCAACTCCCTGTGACTTCGAGGCCAGCCTGGTCTATAGAGCTAGTTCCAGACAGCCAGCGGTGTTACAAAGAGAAATCCTGTCTCGAAAAATCAAAAGAAAAAAAATATTACTGCATGTTAGCTGGGAGTGGCATAGTGGGTGTGTTCCACTTGGGAGGGCCAGGAGTTCAAGATCACCCTCAGCTACATAACTAACATAGCCAGACTGAGCTCCACGTGACCCTGTATATCTATTATATAACTCAACTTTAATCCTCAACTCCCAAAGGGTATGTATTCTCTAGAGAATTCCCCCATACTTCTTTGCAATCTTAGTCTCTAATGCTTGGTCTTGGCTGGATTTGATTTATTCTCCATCATCCTGCTCCACATCCACTTCCCATATTTCCTAATCAGCGCATTAGTAATATCTCCTGTGTGCAAGCTGCAGCGGTTCGTGGTAACCCTAGTAACGGGAAAACCCAGCTTCTCCCACCGAGGCGGCTGGGCGCCCTCTGCTGCCAGAAACGGGAACTGGCGTCCCTCAGCCATGGCAACCGTTTCCAGGACCCACAGACTCCCCCTGGGGGGGGGCGTCTGGGACGCCCGGGAGCTCGTTCTACAGCCAACCTGCAAGCGTCTGTGCCGGGAGTCGTTCCCTACGCTTGGGCTGTGGTCCCCAGGGCTGAAGCAACTGGCTGTCCCAGGGACTCCAGTGTGGCGACTCTGCCCCAACTTCCACCACCGTGCGAACCGCAGAGTCTGCAAAGTTCCAATCCTTCCCAGACCGGAAAGGACGTTCATCCGACAGCACGCTCTAGCCGTGCGAGCGTGCCTGTGCGGTCCCCGCTTCGCGCCCGCCTCGAGGATGCTCACCTGGTTCTCACCCTACGCCCAGCTAGCGACGGAGTTGGGGGGCAGGTGCTCAGCGCAGTTGGGCGGAGGCTAAGCCCTCCGCTGGCCATTGGCTATCCCGGTTATCCACCTGCTGATTGGCCAGCTTCTGCCCTCACCAGGGCCCTCCTTTGGTTTAGTGTTTCGAGTGAGTTAAAATGTTTCTGTTTTACTCCTGCTAAGTGGTGTTTACTCCTATACGTAACTGTAAACCTTGACTAAAATTCCAACAAGAATAAATGAAAGGCAAATTTCCCTTTTCTCATGCAGCCCACAGGCACCCACCCCATTGTGTGCTGGAGATACAAATATGATTAGGCATAAGCAATTCAAATGAACAAAGCACGAGATATCATTTTTGGAGAAATTTACTTCCATTTTAAATACGTTTCAGACTCGTTAAAACAGATGAAGGAAGCAGCTGGTGTGCCCCCAGTCGGTACCAGAATCCCATACATTCTCCTCCTCTTTGTGTTTAAGGATAGACAAGTCTGGGGCAGGGGCCACAGCGGGCTTGAAGAATGAACGATAAAGAACAACTCTCAAGCTCTTACATTTACACAGCATGTTTATAGATGAAGACTCAAGCGTTAGGGTAATCCTTGGCCTTATTAGGGCCGCTTCACCAAATATGTTGTGGAAATAGCATCATAAGCTCCATGTGTTGCAAAGACGTCACATCTCATTCCAGCCATAAAGTGAGTCTCAAGCAACCACCTGAACTTCCACGTCATTGATTTCCAGCAGAGAAAGAAACTGTAACAACCTAGAGAATGGCTCTCATTCCGTGGGCTTTGTCATTTTCTTTCTACATGTAATGCTTTCTTTTGACTATGTACGCTCTATGCTGAATTGAAAACGGTCAAAACAATCTGAAAAACACGGTGGGCAGGTAAGAAAGTACCAGTCCTCATAGAGTAAGTACTGCAACCGGTAAACAAAGGTGTAAAGAAAGGCCTGGTCAGGGTCACACATCTAGCTCATGAGGGTGTTCTGGGCATTTGGATCCAAAGATGGACAGCAAAGGTCATTCTAGTTACTGAACTTAAACAGAAAAGGTATGCAAAGCTGGCCCAACGGTGTGGGCCTGTATTCCCAGCTATGCAGGAGACTGAGGCAGGATTGCAAGGTCAGGACCAGGCAATAAGCCCAGCCAAGTCAGTGAGACACAAAGTATGATGATGGCTGGAGACAGAACTCTGTGGTGGGGCCCTCTGTGCTAGCAGTCTCTCAGGCCTCAAATCAGCTACGTAGTCAAAGACGACCTTCACTCCTGCTAAATCCTTCTGCCTCCACCTCCCAGGCATGGGCATCAGATGGATTAGAGAGCTCCACAGCACCCAGCTCCGACAATCTCTTTTATGGTCTGAGGGCTATGTGTACCTGTGTATGTGAGGGGAGTATTTGTTTTTATGGCCTTAACCAGCTTTCAAAAGCATGATTTCAGAGTGTATGTATGGGTCTTTGTAGAGTGTGTGAGATACCCAGATGGCAGTGTCAGATGCCCTGGACTGGGGTAACGGGCTGTTGGGAGATAAACATGGGTACTGAGAACAGAGCTGGGGGCCTCTGAAAACACAAGTGTTCTCAACTCCTGAGTCAGTGCTCGGGCCCAGCCACCTCTTTTATTCTATTTGTTTCTAATGTTACATATTAATTTTGACTTTTTCCAGTTTTCCTGACGGCAAGTACAATGGAATTCTGGACGTATACAGTCGAAAACAAAGTAGAGTGGTTTCCGAGGCACTTATTTCTCAGACCTTTAGAAAATGGTTCTAATGACTACACTTAGGATTTTCCTAATGCATTTTATTTATTTTCTGTGTAAGCACATACACACATGATCAGGTCTGGGTAGAATTTTTAACTGTGTTTTATTTACTTTCTCTTTGTGTGTGCATACACACATGCTCAAGTCCCGGTGTGCATGTGGAGGTCGGAAGGCTGACAAGTTTCAGAAGTTAGTTTTCTTCCCACCATGTGGGTTCCGGGGCCTGAACTCAAGTCCCTTGGGAAGGTGGCAAGCAGCAGCTCGATGGCCGGAAACTTGACTTTTTAACAAGACTGAATGAAAGTGAGGCTCGGGGAAACAACTTTAATCTTCATTGTGTGAGAGATTACAAGCACAATAAATTAAAAGTCATATGCTAAACCAAAATTTCCTTTATACAAAGTATTAAAATATAATCACATTTCTAAAGTGAAACCATAGGTACACAGTTGTAGTTGTAAAGCTATACAGAGTAGCATCAGTGTGGCAAATGTTTGAACGAAGACACTCCTGAATTCCACGTTTTCACCGAGCATCAAAAACCACCACTGTTGAACAGAATTAAGGATTTTAAACAGTTCTTAAAATTATGCAATACTACGGCTTCCAAGTCACCACCACTGCACTAAGCTTGCTATTTAGTATAAAATGAACAAAAGAATGAACTTCACTACAGCCATCAGAGACTACCTAAAAACAAAGCCCAGCACTTCCACTTCCATTAGTCTGTGTTCCATGACACCAAAGATAGTAATATAAAAACACTGACAGCCTCGAGGTGACTTTTAAGGGTCTGTGTCAACTACAATGAAGAAATTTGCTTTCAATATCGGACTAATTTGTAGGCTTCCCCGTCTTCCACTAGGTTATCAACTTCTTCCAGACTTCAGATCGCCCATAAACTGACAATCAAGAATGACTACTTCTAAAAACAAACAATTCCTGAAAAATAAATATATTTATATATTCAAGCTTTTGAATTACTTAGAGCCCATAATGAATGGCACATAAAAATGTTAATCATGTTTACTTTAAAAAATAAAAAAAATCTACAGTTATTCACTGGGTTTTTAAAAACATATTTATTTACGCTTACTTTATGCATATGAGCGCTTTTGCATGCATGCATATGTGTGTGCTATTTGGGTCACTTGTACAGGTGCAGGTCAGAGAAAGGGACAGACCCCTGGAACTGGAGTTACAGATAGTCACAGCAATCTTGTTGGTGCTGGAAACAAAACCATATCTTTTAGAAGAGCAGCCCATGCCCTTACCTGCTGACCCATCTCTTTAAACCTTATTGGGTTATTTGAGACTGGGTCTCACCAAGTAGCTCTAGCTGACCTGGAACTCACAAAGTTCTGCCTGTCTCTGCCCCCTAAGTTTGGGGAAAAATAAACCCTATTAAAATAATCAATTGATATACCTCCTTTGGAGTCCCCCATGTTCTCAGTTCTCACTCATCCTTTATAAACCCACGCTCTTAAAAAAAATAACCCAAGTTATTACCACTTCTGTGAGAACTTAGTCTGTACCAACCCAAACAGTACATCTGGCAAGCGCAGTCAAAAGGATACATCTTTTAGTCCTTTTCTTGTACATTATTCTGTATCCACATTCTCTGCATCTGATTGGATCTCTGGACTTTATTTCATTTTCGGTGTGACACTCTAGGAAATAAAACACATTTATTCAATGCCTGAAAGAGAAACACTACAGAGAAGCAAAAATAACCACGGAGGTCAGCAGAAGTCAAAGTGCTGAAGCATGTCTGTGACTTAACAGACCAAGGAGGAGAGAAAGGAGCTGTCAGCGGTGTGCCCTTTCCTGATGAAAAAATAATTTTTTTTAATTTAATGTAATTTTTTAAACAATATTTTTTTTAAAAAAAAAATATTTATTTATTATGTAGACAGTGTTCTGGGGCACAAGATCTCATTACAAAAGGTTGTGAGCCATAATGTGGTTGCTGGGAATTGAACCCAGGACCTCCGGAAGAGTAGTCAGTACTCTTAACCTCTGAGCCAACTCTCCAGCACCCCCCCTTTTTATTTTACATATGAATCCCAGTTACCTCTCCCTCATCTTCTCCGCCCCACTCACCATCCATTCCTCCAGAAGGGCGAGACCTCCCATGGGGAGTCAACAAAGTCTGTCACATCACTTGAGCAGGACCAAGGCCCTCCTCCCTATATCTAGGCTAAGCAAGGTATTCCTCCATAAAGAATGGGCTCCAAAAAGCCAGATCACGCAGTAGGAATAAACACTGGTTTCATGGCCAGCGCCCCACAAACTGCCCAAGCTCCATTACTGTCACCCACATTAAGAGGGCCTAGTTCGGTCCTGCAGGTTCCCCAGATGTCAGGTCAGTTCAGAGTTCATGAGCTCCCACTAGCTTGGGTCATTTGTTTCTGTGTGTTTCCCCATCATGGGAAAAGACAAAATCTTAACGAGGGATTTTTACATTAACGATTGCAAAAGTGCTACAGATGAGCTCACAGAGATCCGCCTGCCTCTGCCTCCAAGTGCTGGGATTAAAGGCGTGTGCCACTGCCCAGCTAAAGAGCTAGCTCCACTTTATAATTTAAATATCAGTACTCAGGTAAGGAAAGTTTAAGTAAAACGTCTTATTTAAAGGTTAATCTTACCTCCACAAATATATATCATCGGCTGCTGCTTTGGGGGTTGGACGTCTTTCTGGGTGTCCATTGTTAGTGCCTGAAATCAGAGTCAAAGACTGAATTAACGGAGCCTTTGCACAAAACCAACCAAGTCCCGTTTTCCCAGAAGCTAAACAAGTTTCTGATTCCCGGGATGAAGAGAAAAACTCGTGAGTAGAATGTTTGCCCAGAATGCAGAGGCTCGAGGATCAAACCCCAGTATTTGGGGTGGGGGGAATCAAAATCCCTTATTTGTTCTTGCCCCACAAACTGTGGGCTGGGTCTGAAGGCTGAGACACCCTCTCAACAACATTACACACATTATGAGTGTTTATTACACTCCCCAAGATCCTAGAGGGTATACTCTTTACACGCGGGCAAACTGAGGCTAAGCATAGGTATGTGCCCAACATCACCCACTACTAAGAAGCAAAACGATTCAGACCTGAGGTGGGAGCAGCGACTCCACCAACGCCTCTGCCAACACTAACTCCACCGGGGATCTTCTCATTGACCATTTATTGACGTATTTGGTCTTGGAGAGACTCTCCGCTCTGTAGCTCAGGGTGTCGGTGGAAGGCGGCATTCCCCTGCCTCTGCTTCCCAACGCTCAGGCGGCAGGCGCGAGCCTCCTCTCCCGGCCACCCCGGAACTTTCTAAGACCAGAACTTTCTCCAGCTTTTGCCCCCCAGATCCATTTCCCAAATCCTCAGTCGACGGTCTCTTACCTCGGCAGCTCAAACAAGCTCTGTGCACGCAAAACGTTTCCCGGGTCCTCGGAGGCCGTCACAACCAGTGTCGTCTCGGCAACTTCCGGCACCGTCTCGCCAGCTTCCGGCGCTGCCTTATGACGCATCGGAGCTCCGCCCCCCTACTCGTAGTGCGGTGAGCTGATATTCTGAAACCGGTGTTTCGCTCCTTCTTAATTCCCGTGCGTTTTGCTTGTTTGTGTTTGTTTGCCCCTCTCCCCGGGAAAGTGAAACGTTTCCACGGCGCGGCAGTCGAAGGTGCGTACTTCTCTAAGGGCCGTGGAGCAGGAGCCCGGGACAGGCGCTGTGGAATCCTAAAGGAGCCCATTGCTCGGGTGAACACGACCGGGGGAGCCCGCCAGTAATCTTCACGAGTTCAAGACACTGCTGCACTGCGGGTTTCAAATTGTTCATATCTGTGCGGCTGGGTTTTGTTTTGTCCGTTTTGTTCTTCAATTTCCCATTCTCCCTCAGGCTCCTGTCACCCCTCTTTCCCCCTCTGTTTTGGGGAGGGCAAAGATAGGGAAAGAGGAGGTGTGTTGCCCAGGCTGGCCTGAAACCCGCGGGTCCCCTGCCTTTGCCTCCTCGGTGCAAACCACGACGCCTGCCATCTCCCTCCGTTTTTGAAGGAAAGGCTTTCAGACGGGCAGCGCCATCAATTACTCCCACCCGTCGGGCTTTAGCTTTTCTAGTAGTATCCTCCCCACTGTGTTTGTTCACAGACAAGAAAGGTAGAGTGTGTGCGCTCTCAGAGATCAAAAGTTTAATTCAGTCAAACACACATGTTGAGTTCGGGTCATTTACATTCATTCCGTTCCTTTACATCCGTCATTTATATTAAATCACGGTGGCGAAAGCAACGTTATTAAAACGGTTGTCAATTATTAAAATACAGGTTCTCTCCCAAGACACATCCATAGTAGTCGACACACTGGTGCTACTTCCCAACCCAGCGCTCTGTCGGCATCACTGTGGAACACACCCCACAGGTACTAGTCACCCCATTTTCAATGACGACGTTAACTGAGCATTCATCGAATGCCAGAAATCACTGCTCACTCTCTCCTAGTGAAGGTGGCTGCCCTGCCATCCTGAGGCCTTTAACCCTTGGTGTTATGATGAAACAAGATGCCATCCCCTTGAACCTCTGAATTTCTATTTCTTTTATGCTTGATAATAGCAGTTTCTGTGTAACTTGAATGTTGAGGTCATTGGGGAAAGAAAAAAAAACAAACTCAAGGCATTTTATTGAATGAGCCCCAAAAGGAAATTAAATTAGATCTGGTGGGAAACAAGTAAGTAGAATTTTATCATGGGAGCCTGAGTCAAGAAAAGGAAGCAAAGAAGCAAAAGAGTGTGGTAGATAAAGGTATAACAGGGCCAGGAACTTGCTATGTAGGCAAGAATGGCCAACGGCCAACCTTCTGTCTCCACCTCCCATGTTCTGGGGAATAAAGGGGCCGCCATGCCTGGTTCTGGTGAGTTCATTTTTCTTCACTTGTAATAAAATGTCTCCTGAAAAATAAGTAAATAGGTGTCTTTAAATTTGAAAAATGGCAACACAGTAGTTGTTTGGATATTTTTAGCCATAAGTCAAAAGTCCTTCCTTGTTTGGATTGGGGTGGGGAAGTTAAAATAAGTAGATTACACCCTTTCTTTTCAAAGGAGAGTATGAACGAAATCCACAACTACGGTAAATTATGCAGTCGGGTTTCCCACATTTGGGGAAATTGCTGGTATCAGCACATTTATAATTCAGTGTGTAAGCCTCACCCCTTCATGACCAACCTCATGACTGTAACATCTCCTTTGTCAGATAAGTTTGTCTAGTTAGAGTTTCTGTTGTGAAGAAATGCGACAATCACAGCAATGCTTATAAAAGAAAACATTTAACTGGGGTAGATTACAGTTCAGAGGATTCGTCCCTTATCGTCATGGCATGACATAGTGCTGGAGAAGGAGCTAAGAATCCACTAGGAAGTGAAGGCAACAGGAAGTGGACTGTGACACTGGGTGTGGCTTGAGTATACGAGACCTCCAAGACCACCTCCACAGTGACACACTTCCTCCAACAAGGCCACACCTCCTAGTAGTGTCATTCCCGATGAGCTTATGGGGCAACAACAGTCAAGCTACCATATCATCGCATTTGTTTGCAGGGGGTGCTCGTGTATCCTAAACTCACTTCACCTCTACCCAGCTGATGACCTTGAATTTACAGTCCTCCTGCCTCCACCTTCCAGATGCTGAGACTCCAGCTGTGTTGCCACCATGCTAGTATGTTGGGCTCAGTCAGGGCTTCATGCATGCGAGGCAAACACTCCACCAACTGGGCTCCATCCCCCACTCCAGATAACTGACTTTTAGAAGAAGGTGCAGGGTCAGTGCTGCAGAGGGGAGGAGTGTCATGACTGAGGATGAAATGATCGTAGAAAGACTCACTTGAAGAGGCGGGAGAGTACCATTGGCTGTATGTGGGAGTGTGGGGTGCATCAGTCAAGTGCCATGTGTCACAAGTTCATCAGGTACCTCCTCAACATTACATTAATATATTTATCCCAAAGGTAATACTACCCCCTCATATTACCCCCTCAGCCTACTCCCTTGTCCCACCATGCTGTCGATTCTGCCGACCGAGCATGTTGGCCCAGGTTGTTCACGACCCCCACTAGCTGTCTTCCAGAGCAACACAGTAGCTCTCTGCTGGTCTCCTTGCTGCCATTCTCACTTCTGCTCATTCTATCCTCCATCCTCTACACCCATTTTTCTAAGATGCTTTGCATTGCCCACAGGATAAATTTCAGAGTCTTAACATTCATCCTTAACCCCTGGGACACTATAATGCCCTGCTTCTTACGAGCTCTTCTCCTGCCCTTTCAGTCACTAGACCATGGTTCCCAGCTGTGATATTACATCGTCATCATCATCAGTTCTCAATATGTGGCTATGGCTGTCCTGGAGCTCGTTATATAGATCAGGCTGGCCTCAAATTCACAAGAAATCTACCTGTGCCTGCCTCTACCTCCCAAATGCTGGGGTTAAAGGTATGTGCCACCACTGCTGGTTACAAGTTGTTTTTTTTTAAATTTACTTATTTATTTATTTATAAAATTTCCACTTCCTCCCCTCCTCCCAATACCCTCCCATTCCCCCCACTCCCTCTCCTCCTCCCTCTCCAGTCCTAAGAGCAGTCAGGGTTTCCTGCCCTGTGGGAAGTTCAAGTTCCTCCCCCTTCCCTCCAGGTCTAGGAAGGTGAGCATCCAAACAGACTAGGATCCCAAAAAGCCAGTACATGCAGACGAAACAAGACCCAGTGCCATTGTCAATGGCTTCTCAGTCAGTCCCCGTGTCAGCCACATTCAGAGAATCCGATTTGATCACATGCTCGTTCAGTCCCAGTCCAGCTGGCCTGGTGAGCTCTCATTAGATCAGTCCCCTTGTATCAGTGGGTGAACGCACCCCTCGCGGTCCTGACTTCCTTTTTCATGTTCTCCCTCCTTCTGCTCCTCATTTGGACCTTGGAGGCTCAGTCCAGTGCTCCAATGTGGGTCTCCGTCTCTATCTCCATCCATCGTCGGATGAAGGTTCCCTCTGATCCTGCCTTCCTTGTTCACATTCTCCCTCCTTCTACTTCTTATTTGGACCTAGGGAGTTAAGTCCAGTGTTCCAATATGTGTCTCTGTCTCTATCTCCATCCATCGCCAGATGAAGTTTTTTTTTTTAAGAAATAAACATGTTTTTGAATTTTAGATTAATGGGTGAACAGTAGCTCATCTTCCGCAGGCTGGGTATCCAGGGGCTTAACTCCCTCGGTCTTCTTGCTCAGCCTGAGACATGCCAGTTAGGTTGCTCAGATTCCTGAGAGTCCCCAGACGAAAGGACCCTCTGTGATAGTCTGTAATGCATGATTGACAGCTTCCTGCTCTTGCATGTTAAGTTTGGAATTGCCTGTTGTCTGCCTTTTAATTGCTATCCACCCATCAAAATTCACCTTACCTTGTGGTGCAAACAAGCAGCCCTGCACTCTCTTCTTGAGGGGAGTTAGTTGGTTCTTTGTGCCACCCCATCATAGTTACATAGTAACTCGTGCTCAGGACTAGGAAGTCTGGTCTCCTTAGCTCCTGTCAGGTGGCCAGTGAAACAAATTCTCGAGATACTTGCCCTAAATTCCTGTCAGCTCTCTGGAGCTCTTTGGCTTCTATTCTCTGACTCTTTACAGTCCTGGGTCCACCCAGTTTCTCTGCTCTCATCCTCTCCCCCCCCCCCCCCATCCCTGCACCAGCTGCCCTCCGGAGCACTTCAGCTGATCTTACTTCATGCCACTTCCTCCCTGTCCGCCTGCATTACTCAGGCTTAGCAGGTAAAGGTGCTTATTGCCGAGCCTAACGAATGGAGTTCAGTCCCTGGGACCCACACACACAAAGGAAAGGCTCTGTCAGATTTTACTACGACCATCACACGCATGCACACATGCATACACACACAATCTAAAAATTTTTAAAAAATAGATAAATATAAAATAGAAACAGGTAAAAGGACTTTTATTGGGGCTGGCATTGCAAGAGCAGGGGAGGCATTGGATCAGGGCATTTCTTAGGCAACTCCCCAAGTAAACCAAATCGTGGGCTTATATCGTTTAGATGAGGGGTGTGTACCACAAGTACAGTGCTGTCCTCTCAGACCTGCTCAAAGGTGTCTCTCTGCTGGGTCACTGGGGGACGGGCCACTCCTCTGGCCTGAATGGGATGCTTTTAGGGTCACTGGGAGGTCACTCAGGCTTGGGATAGCAAAAACTGCAGCAAAAACTGGAACCGTGAGGCTGCCGCTGTAGAAGCTGGAGCTTTAGTAGAGATGGTTGCAAAGATGTCTCAAGGAATCCGCGGACTGTCAGAACACCTGGTGTGGCACAGATGTGGCTCTCTGTTCTACTACCAGTCCTTTTGCTCGTGGCAATCCGGCCAGCATGGGAGAGCAGAGCTCCTAATCAGGGAGCCCAGTCACCCATACCCCAGCATCTTTATTTACTGGACACGAACACGAAGGGTGACTGCCACAGGCACAATGATTTTTAACATCTTTAAATGTGTGTCTGTGTGAGTATACGCCATGTGTGGGCCAGTGCCTGAAGAGGCTCGGATCCCCTGGAGCGGCAGTTACAGGCAGCCCCAAGTACGATGTGGGTGCCCCGAGCAAGTGCTCTTAACAGCTGAGCCCTCCAATCTCACCTGAGCATTAGAAATGGTTACCACCTGCCCAGAGCCCTGGGGAGGGAGGGTCTTGTCTGTTCTACACACAAGCCTCATTAACAAGCTGTGGCCTATTCATCTTGAGTTTAAGTTTATATATACGACACCTATTTTTACAACACCTAAGGGGCAATCAGGCAGAGAACATCCTTGGAGAAGAAGGGCGTAGTAGTGGCTGTCAGTGGCTTAAAAGTGGCAGCCGAGGTTCTGAATGAGAACTCCGCTACACTGGGCATGGTGAGGCACAAAGGTGGGATGTCTCGTGGATGTGGACCTAGGAAGAGAGGTCCCCAAAGCAAAGCAGCTAGAAGCTACCCTGGGTGACAGGTGTGTGCCTGGTCTCCCTTCTGCACTCAGGAAACGGTGAGTGAAAACCAGGCATTGGATGCTTCTGATCCCCAAAGTAGAATGTCTGAAAACTGAACACAGTCTCTCTTATGTATTCATAACTTTTGGTTGGTAGCTTTGTAGCCCAGGCTGGCCTAAAACTTGGTTTGTATATAGAGCCGGTCTCTCTGGGAATCTTGCTGTCTCTGCCTCCTGACTGTAGAGATTGTGAGTGTGTGCCTCACGCTTTTTTTTTTCTTTTGGTTTACAAGATCTATGTTTGTTCGTTGTAGAAACAAGGATGAAAATATAAAAGAACTATTTTTAAAAATCATTAGCACATGCCTATAATCCTAGCGAAAGGAGAGGGCAGGGCAGAGTGAGGCGGATCATGGGTTCAAGTCCAGCCTGAAGTACACCTGACACAAAACAAATCACAAAAGCAAAAAATGATGGGGGGGGGGAGTGTTGTAATCTTGCTGGATTTGGTGGGGCACCCCTGTAATCCTAGCATTTGAGAGATGAAGGCAGGAGGAGCAGAGTTCCGGGTCAGCCTTGGCTACCTAGCAAGTTCGAGGCCAGCCTGGACTCCCTGAGACCACTGCCTCTCTCTCACCCCCAAATCAAATGGTGTGTCTACTTGCCTTTACCATGCAAAGGCAGTTCGGTTGGCAGGAAGCCTTGACACCGAACGCCAGGCGAAACTTTCCAGGGACGACACCTTGTACAGCAAGGTTTCTAACAGACGCACCCTCAGGGCGCACGGAGTGATGCTGGGAGGGGCGAGCGCTGGGGCAGGGCGGGGCGGCCACGGTGGAGCGGGCGCGCAGCTGGACCGAGGGAGGGAAGGACGGCGTCCACGGGGCGGGGCAGGGGGCTCGGGACCCCAGGTGGGCGGTGCCGCCCAGGTGCGCTCGCCCTCCGCCCGCCCGCCCGCCCGCCCGCGCCGCTCCCCCTCCTCCCAGCTCGCCCGAGTGACGACCGTTAGCCCCGCCCGCAGCAGCCGGTGCGGCAGCTCCCCGTCAGTTCAGGCCTGGAACCGGGGACTAGCGGAGGAAGGCCGGGGAGCGCGGCTGCGGCCGGGCGGAGACGTCCCCAGCGACCTGACTTTCCCCGCAGGCCGCCTGTGCCCTTCCAGCCGTAGCTGTCGGGGCGGCTGATTTGTTCAGGTTTTTCTCTTTAAGGGGGTTGTACCTCGGCATGAACTTTAGAGGCAAAGATGAGAGACTTAGTTATTTGGAAGCCTACCTTACTTTGACAGGTCTTAAGAACTCACGGTTGACTGATGGTAAGACATTACACTTGAACGAACGAGGACATCTACTTTTAACTAAGTAGTTCTCTGACCTATTGGACGTCTTTATTTGTAGATGTGAGTTCTGAACCCTTTATCAGGACCCGTTTTTTTTGTTTTTTGTTTTTAAGTGAACATCAGTCAACTGTTGGGTCAGTGAAGGCGACCTGTGGTGGCGTGGATATTTTCAAAGTTTTGAAGTAGGAATTTTGGGGTACAGGAAAGATGAGCATGACGACAGCAGACCGAAGCCTGTGGTTTCTCTGGGAGAGGGCACATATACGGGTTTCCCAGTCTCTTTCCAACGGTTTCGGCTTCGTTTCCAAATCGTAGGCTGGCGAGGCACCTAGTGGTGAAGTAGTAGAATAGTTTTAGAAATGTTTTAGAAGGCCACATGGACACAAGCACTCGATCCAACTTCACCAAATTGATTGAACTTAATATTGCTTCAGGAGAAAAGGATTTATGAGATGAAACATAATTCATTAATATTTAGAAGGCATAAATTGTTTTAAAGTATAATGCAATTTGTTGAAAGCAAAGTTTAAATGTCTTGACCTCCTGGGCATATGTAGAATTTAGCAGTGATGACGAGGAATCGGGTCAAAGCTGCCAAAAAATGAACAGAGGTTTAAAAATTACTTTGTTATGCAAAAATGACCCTCTACTATTGTGCTTATCATAGAAATTTTTGTAATACTCGTTTTTTACTCATATGTAGCACAGATTCCCAAATCTACATGGTATAAAGAAAGAACTGACTCCCACAAGTTCCCTCTCTACTTCCACATGTTTGCATGTCTGTCACATACACCCACAAATAGAGTAAGAATGTTTCAAGAGCGAGGAGGTGGTGACACACCCCTTTAATCCCCGTGCTCTGGAGGCAGAGGTAGGGGTATATCTTTGAGTTTGAGGTACCTGGTCTACAAAGCGAGTTCCAAAACAGTTAGACAGGCCTGTTACACAGAGGAGCCTTGTCTCAGGGGAAACAAAACCAACAAGAATATTTCAATAAAATATTTGCACGGTGCGTTGCCTACAGTTGTCAGGTAATTAGGATATTTACCTTCTGGTTTTATAGCAAGGTGCTGTTTTAATTAGGTATATTATGGGGGTTTGCTTTTTGAGTAACTTCTGATAAAAAATTGTTATATATAATTTCCCATTCTCTGTATTTAACACAAATAATATATTTTGGCGTAAGCTGCTTGGCTCATTATTGTAAAGGAAAAATAAACTTGTTTTTACTTTGTTAAAACAGAGAACTCAAAGATGTCCCAGCAACATTTGGTCAGCCATGGAGCAGAAAGCAAAGCAGACTCCCCTGCTGTCATTGTTAAGAGGTCCAGCCTCAGAGGCTTCTGTTCCACCTCTTCCTTTCAACACAGGGATTGCTGTGAGTCGCCAGAGACTCTCAGCTCTCATAAGAAAGATAAAGACCTAGTGTTACCCCAGGAGTGTTTAGAAACTCCATGCCGAGGTTCCATCAATCCTGCAGCATCTCCCACTCATAGAAAGAAATCTGCATTCCCAAGGAAGGAGAAGGGTGGAAGTCCGGAACTCTGTGAGACTCCTAAGGTCAGAAGGAAAACGTGCTCATTACGCAGGCGGCTCGACTTATCTTTCGCTCTTCTGAAAGGAGATTCGGATCCACAAAGCCAATCTCTAGAAAACAACATAAGCCACGTTGTTAGCCTAGAAAAGCGTATCCCAGACAGCACCTCAGGTTTCCCAAAGCAGAACAACTTCAGCTCGTTAGTTAAGGAGGATAGTACTTCTAGCAGTCAGAAGCTGAGGTTAAGGTTTTCTCAGCAAAAGACTTCCACAGTTGATGATTCCACGGGAGAGTGTGGCTTATTCGGAGTGGAATGTCTGTCTCCAATTCAAGGCAATGATTTCAAAGGTTCTATCACATACGACTTTAGCGATAGCAGTTTAAGTGTTAGTGATGAGAATACATGTCCTGAGCTGGGCTCCTCTGGTAGCCAGACAACCTATGAAGCAGAGGTAACCACGTATGTAACTCCAATAAGTGGTCTCATATCAAAAACTAGATTTAAGGGGAGCCGAACACTTTCTTCTTCAGCAGAAGTGAGAGACAGTGTTTCAACACCTGGAGACAGTGGTTTTAGCTCCCTTACCTGGGATAGGTCAGAAGATTCCATTTCTGACCAAGATGGCTCTTTGCAAGAACTGTTTCAGAAGGGGACTCCCAGAGTGGGGGACCTCGTAAAAAAGCCAAAGCATCCTGGAAGGTTGAGAAGACTGTCCACTCTCCGGGAGCAAGGCTCCCAGTCAGAAACGGAAGATGAAAAGCAGATGGTTCCTCCCGACTCTGAAGCAAGAGTGGGTGCTGCTTCAGGCACCCCGGAGGGTCAGCAAGGCTCCAGTGAGAAGATCAGGGGTTGGGCTTTAAGCTCTAAGAACTTATCAAATACCCCAGCCTTGCAGTTAGTGCATGAGCTCTTCATGAAAAGCAAAAGGAAGAGATCCCAGCAGGAAGATGACCAGGCATTCTTCGAGGAAAGGGATGATGGGGAAATAGACAGATTGCGGCGTGTTCTGGAGGGACTAATTGGCAAGAAGATGGGCATAGAACAGCTGGATATCTTGACAGAATTACAGTATCGAAATTTAAAGCATATCTTAGCTATGGTTTTAGATTCCTTGACTTCAGAGAGTTTATTCAGGTAAGAAATAAAAGTTGCTCGTGGGAGAAGACGTTCATCATCTTTTAGACTGATGTTTGCTTTGCTGTTTTCCGTCTTTGGTTGTATTACCTATATCAGAGGTTGGTTAAGTGACCTCCCTAGTAGAGATTGCTAAGTAATTCCTTCTATTTAAAAGCAAAAATAAAAGATGGATCTAATGGTATAGGCCTGTAATCCAAGATAGTTGAGAAGCTGGGGCAGAAGGGTTACTTAGGTTCTGGTTCAAGGTCAGGAAAAGAAAAATCAAGATGTTGTTGTTGTTGTTGGTAGTGGCGTATGTATGTAGAAGCCAGAAGTCAATTGATAGTCTTCAATATTTCTTCATTGCTCTCTACCTTACTTTTTGAGACAAAGTCTCTTACTGAATGTGAAGATGACCAATTAGGCTGGGCAAGGTCCCAGTATCCTCTGGACTCCACCTCCCCACACTGGGATCTCAGTGTGTGCTGGGCCTTTTATGTGGCTGATGATGGCCCAAATGCAGGGCTTTTGCGTACACAGCAAGCACTTTGCCAACTGAGCCATCTCCCCAGTCCCTCCTACCGTGTGTGTGTGTGTGTGTGTGTGTGTGTGTGAGAGAGAGAGAGAGAGAGAGAGAGAGAGAGAGAGAGAGAGAGAGAGAGAAAGAGAGAGACAGAGACAGATAGACGGTCAGATAGACACACAGAAAGAGAGACAGGCAGACAGAGACACACAGACAGACAGGGTCTCTTGTATCCCAGGCTAGTCTTGTACTCACAATGTAGTTGAGGATGACCTTGAACTCCTGATTTTCCTGCCTCCACTTTCAAGTCCTGGTATTACGAGGTGTGTGCCACCATGCCCAATTTATGCCACAGATTTTTAAAATGTTTTATTTAAAAGTTCACTTCCCATTGTAGATAACAAATTCTAAAGTTATGACACTTGATCAGAAATTAGAGAAATAATTATAGTAACTGAGAAAGTATCACAAATAATGGACATTATTATTTGGTCCAAATTCTAGAATCTAAGAAAAATAGCTAGCTCTCATTTTAGGCTTTGGTCTTCAGAAGCTATGGATATATGCCTCGTTTCTTTGTTGTTAACAGAGCAGAGAAAGACAGTTGTGCCTGAGAGATTAGACTCTGCAGAACTCGGGTCCGCAGACACTGTGGTAGACTCTGCAGCACTTCCATGGTTACAGAGAACAGCGAGGGTTTGGGGATGAAGGCAGGGGATCGGGATGACAATGGCTACAAGATGACATGCTGGCAGTCACAAGGCAGCGAGAACAGGCGGAGGCTAGAGAGCCCGTTCTGTGGTCAGGGACCCTCTTTTAAGAAGACTGTAATTATTTACATGTGGAGGTCAGAGGACCACTCATGGCCATCATTTCTCCCCTTCTACCTGTGGGTCTTCAGGCTTGGTGGCAAGTATCTTAACTTGATGAGCCACCTCCTGTCTCGTGAAGATGTGAAGTGGATTAGGTCTGCGTTGTTTTTATAGCTGCTGCTCCCATTGGCCTTTCTCCCACACATCTATTTTAAGCTATTGTGGCAAGTTATACATTTTGTTGCTGGAAGTCTTCTGAGGTGTCTGGTCTACCTGTGTAATTTGCAGATGGAGAAACATCCCTAGGTAAATTAAATCACCTGTAATAATCCAGAAACAGATGGAGGTCTGCCCCCTGGGATCTCTGCTCTTTCACCCAATGTCTTCACGAAAACTCTTAGTGTTCGGCCACCTTTCAGAGTATATTTGGTAAAGCACATGTTGGTGTGACCCAGATGGATAACATGTGCACATACCCATGCATCGGTGTGTGCCTTTCAAAGGTGTCTAAATATTAGCATGGCTGAAACAGGAATGGTGGCAAATCTCAGTACAAGGAAGTCAGAACATTGGGTGACAATTTGGGTGGCTGCTTGTGTGATTCACTCGTACTGGTCATACTTCAATGATTCCTGCCCCTCCCTCCCTGTGGAGCTATTTGTCACTAAGAATGTGTGTTTATGGTCTGGATGGCGCTCTTCTTGGTAACATGAGCGATGGTGAGATAGTTATGGAGAAGTGTGTGTGTGTGTGTGTGAGTGTGTGTGTGCTCGTGCATGCCATGGCAGTCACGGAGGCCAGAGGACCACGTGTGGAAGAACCGTTCTACTCCACCTACATGTGTGATCAGACTCAGGTTGGCATGGCACTCGCCGTGCTCCACTGAGCCGACCCGTGGTTCAGGCTCCCCTTTAATGGGTGACTTTCTCCCCACCTCCTTGAGAGGTAAAACACATAGACGGACTTAGAGTGGTGATGACACCTGCAGTGGCCATGGCGACGTAGTGTTGATAACTGCGGAGTTGCCTGGGCCCTTGAGGTGAGCGCCTTCTTTCTCAGTCTTCTGGTCTCTTTCCCTGACTGGCTAAATTAGGAAGAGAGAGAAAGGCCAGATTAACATTTCTTTCACTAAGTGGCTGAAGCTGGTCTCTAGCTACATCTGTCCTACCTAAGCTTTATGAATAAAAATAGGGACCCTCTCGGCAGCAGGATGCTCTTTAGCCTAGAAGAAGCACCCTGTGTCATTAAGGGTGCTATGCACAATATATCTATTATTTGGCACTTATTGCTTCCAGTGAATGGTTCTTCTTAAGTTTATTTGACCAAATGTGGCAGAGATTGGCTGGACACAGGGCAGAAGGAAGGTTCTCGTACTCGATGATAACCATTCGCTGCATGCTGACTTCAGAATTTATAACGGAATGTCACATGACCCTAATATTCCAGAGGCTCATGTTTGCTTTATAATTTTTGCTCTTACTGAATCCCAGTCTGGCCTTGCATTCGTGGCAGCCCTGCCTCATCGAGCCAAGTGCTTGGATTTCAGGTCTAAACCACCATCCATGGCCTATATTGGCTTACAGGGCTGACAGTGTGGTTCAGCAGGTAAGAGCACTTGTCACCAATCCTGCTGGTCTGAGTTTAATCCCCGGACCCTACATGCTGGAGAAGAGAACCAAATTTCACTGGTTGTCCTCTGACTGGACTCAAGAACCATGTCATGTGTGTGCCTTCCCCTGCTCCCAATACCTACTAAATAAATAAATGAATATATTTTTTTTTTAAAATTAAAGAAACGTAAATGAAATGGCGATCTATCAGGTTGCCATTAAGTGCTTAGTATTTTAATAGGAATTCTTTCATAAGGTAAATAAATCTGAAACGAGTTGATCAAATCATATCATTATGTAATTTTAACCTTAAATTTCCTGTTCAAGATCTTTAAAATTATTTTTATTATTGGTTACCTTATAAAAAAATTTCAACCATTGGAGAATATGCAGTAACAGCCTGACTTGTTTATTGTAGTGTTTGGAACGTCAGCAGGAACTGGCGTGAAATTGTGGCTCAGGATAAAAAGGCAAACGAGAGGCGGAAACTTTATATCATACAGCTGAAATCAGATACTCAGGTAACGGGCGAGTCCTGCTGGAAGTGGTTTGGAGCCAGTAACTCCACGTTGCTGAGCACCACGCTTGGCCTCTCTCATCTGTGAATCTTTCCCAATTAGCAAGCATTCCCTGAGAAGTTCTCCTTTGCTAAACTACTTCCAGATCGTCCATAAAGTATGTCGGGGACCAACTTTGACAAGGATACCACTTACCAGGGTAGGGGCATGGGGACCAGGAAAATGTTAAGTAGGAAGAAGAGAGATAGGAAAGAGTCCCTGAGACACAGGCTAGAAACACTGAGTGCTGAGTCACCCGCACTTATTTTCCATACACTTTAATCCCCAAAACAACAGGGGGAGAAGACAAAAGACTGCGTTAACACAATGCAAAGGCCAACTAGAACCAATTACTTGTTTCAAGACAGGTGCACTGTCTGGCTTCTTAAAGGACTACATTTTTTCCTTATACATTTTTTTTTCTTATTTTAGTTTGCTGGCAGAGCTCCTTCAAAACACAACAAACCTCAAAAGTACAACTGGATTCTAGGTTTCTAACAAAGCTCACCACCCTCCTTGCCCTGTCTGTGGACAGTGTCTGACTCTGTATTCCAGGCTTTCTTAAAACTCACTATGCAACCATGATGGCCTCAGACTCATGGTAGTCCACCAGCCTTACCTTCCTGAGTGCTGGGATTACAGGTATGAGATACCACAATAGGCCTCTGGTCTCTACTTCTATTTCTTGTATTTCTCGGTAATATATTTGGAATGCTATTTTTTATTTTTTGAGTCAAGATTTCTCTGTGTTGTCCTGACTATCCAGAAACTCATTCTGTAGTCCAGGCTGGCATTGAACTTCAGAGATCTACCTGCCTCTGCCTCTGCCACCCGAGTCCTGGGATTAAAAGCGTGTGCTAACATGCCCAGACAATATTTGTTATTTTATCTGGAAGGGATTCGGTTTGTTCTCCAGCCTCTCAGCACTAGCACCACTCCCCGCCACCCTCCCTGGATCTCTCCCCTGTCTTATGACCATAACTACATCACCATTTATGGTGAATCAGACGTAGGCATGACCCAGAGGCCATGTGAAGAGTCTTATGACATGTACACTATTGTTAAACTTCTGTGTTTTGTTTTATTTTTTGAGAGAGTCTCACTGTGAAAGCCTGGAACTCTGTATGTAGACAAGGTCAACCTTAAACTTGTGGCAATTCTCCTGCCTCTGCTTCTTGAATGCTGGGACTATAGGTGTGTACCACCATCTCGTGCTTAGTGTGTTTGTATGTGTGCATGCCTGTGTGTGTACATGTGTGTGCGCACACGTGGAGGCCAAAGGTCAATGTGAGGTGTGCTCGTCTGTTGCTCTCTACCTTACTTTGGTGGCAGAGCTTCCCTCAGCGAACCTGGAGCTCAGCAGCTTGGCTAAGTCGGGCTCCTCCTAATTCGAGGGACCTGCTTGTCTCTGCCCACTCAGAACTGGAGTTACAGGCATGAACCACTTTGGCCAGCTTCTACATGAGTGTTGGGCATCCAAACTTTGCTCCCCATTCTTGCATGAACCGCTTCCTTGCTGAGTCGGCTCCGCAGACTGGGTTCCATGTAACTCACTCTCTAGGGCTGGCCTTGAACTCCCCAATCCTCCTGCTTCTGTCCCTCTAGTGCCGCCACACATGCACATGTACCGTCTTACGTATCTTCCTGTGGGACTCTCTCCCAGACCTAATGATTGCCAGCTCTATTGCTGCCTCTCTCTGTGTCTGTCTCGATGGGTGTCTGTCTGTCTGTCTCTCCTAACCCCGGTGTGTCTCTACCTGTGTCTCTCCTCTTGGTGTTTTTCTCTACAGATTCTGGATTAATCTTCCCTTATTTGCAAGGACTGTGATCTTCTCTGTGCTTTCCAGCACATTCTGCCTTTCCTCCTTTTCTTCAGAGATCACCTTCCCAGGCCCTGTGCTCTCCTATTCCACAAGAACCCGTAAATTTATGCCTGGCCTATCTTGATGTTCCACTAGCTAAAACAGAAACATCTCAAAACAAAGCTATTTAGCCATTTCCCTCAGGTTGTACAGTGTCTCAGAAAGGTGCTAGGCTAGGAACATTCACTAGGAGCTGAGTGAATGGAAGCTTCTGTCTTCCATCTTTAGAACAGTGTGGGTGCCTGCTGGACCTGGATCATTGCCTTTCCCCTGAGAGGCCTCATCTTTAGAGCAGGGTGGGTGTCCACTGGACTGGCATGATTGCCTTTCCCCCGAGAGGCCTTATCTCTTCCTCACTGTTGGCACACACTGTGGAATGAACAACCCTTAGACAGCTCCATCTTCACAGAGGCAGGTGGGTCTCTGGGTACAGGCCAGGCTGATGCACACAGCAAATGTGAGGCCAGCGGACTACAGGTGAGAAAACTGTTTTATAGACTGTTAGCAGGCATGAACATGTGTCTTTGTGGGTTGCTTTGTCTCTTAGACATTAAAAACAAAACCAGAAGAACTGCCACCAATTCAACATCCCATAAATCCTTGCTAAATGAATGGCTGCTGCTTCTCAGTTTGCTTCCACCGACACCTTGATTCATCTTGGGTGCATGCACTCATCCATTGCGTCAGGGTCCAGCAAGTGTCCTTTCAGTGAGCTCTTGATTGGGCACTGTGGCCTACGCTACAAATGATAGAAATGTCATAAAGACAGTCCACCAGCAAGTTCAGTATTCGCACCTACATCTGAGCTCTATCTCCCACGTCAACAGCAGCCACTGCATGCGTTTTAAAACCGTCAGCCTTCACTTCTCATGACCCACCGACTGAATCCCCTACACTTAGTCTACTGTACTTCTTCATGTGTTAGTTCTCCTGCTGGGGCCAATTCCAGCCCGGGAGGCTCCAGAGAGCAGCAGCACAATGACATCTGAGCTGTAAAGAAACTCATTCGTGTGTTCTTCTCGATAGTTGGGTCGTCCAGTCTGCTTTTGAGAGGAACCTTTTCCTCATCTCAGCCCTAACAAAGCACAAGACTGTACAGATTACTTATTGAAAAATGCTTTTCTCTAATTATTTTTCCAGTTTTATTGAGGTGTATAATTGACAAAAGAACACTGCATACTTTTAAGGTGTACAAGCCAATTAGCACACTTCTTGACTGCACATTTGAGTAATGTGGGATCTCGTTCATACGAGAGATGCTTTTGCTCCTTATTTAAAAATATCAAGGCTCTTTAAGACAGCCATAAAAGTGAATCAGAGACTGATCTTTGTAAGCCAGCCAAAGACACAGGGTTATGTGATGTCGTCATCCTCATGTCTGTCCAACATGTGCTTAAGGTAAGAACTTGCAAAGATTCCATGGCAGACTTTGAAAAGATTCTCCTCTCTCCCCCAATTCACCTATGTTTTGATCTTGGTTTAAAAATGGACTGCAAACTATGGTTTGTAGGCCAAGTCCTTTCTGTCCCCTCGATTCTCCTAAGTGAGTTTGATTAGAACAGCTCTTCTCTTTGGCATTTCTGCTGTCGAGCCCAGAACTGAGCAGCTGTGGCCACACAGCCTGCAGACTACCACAGTGCTGTTACACCATCCGATTCCACACAGCCTGCAGACTACCACAGTGCTATTACACCATCCGATTCCTCAGAGGAGAATTTGTCAGTAATAGACAAATGGCTTAAACGAAAAAGTAATTGCTCATCTCCACAGAAAATCAAATCAAAATTATGATGATGATGATGATGATGTGTGTGTGTGTGTGTGTGTGTGTGTGTGTGTGTGTGTGAGAGAGAGAGAGAGAGAGAGAGAGAGAGAGAGAGAGAGAGAGAGAGAGAGAGAGAGTGTGTCCAGGACCACCCTTGCCAAGGCTCGAGCACAGAGGTCAGGACAACTGTGGGGATCCGGCCCTTGCCTTTCTTCCACCTTGCTGGTGCAGGAGTTCTCTTGTTCAGGCTGTGCCCTAGAACTCCCGGCCTCCTTCAGTCTCCACTCCCCATCTCACTCGGAGGACTGCACCACCACATCAGGCTGTTGGATTTCATGGCTAGCACACTTACCTGCAGAACCATCTCCAAACCTGCTTTCTTTGACTTAAAAGTCAGGTGGGGAAAGATTGCCTGTCCCCCAACTCCCCCACCCCCCAAAAGAGAAGCGGTCCTGGGAAAGATCCTGGTGGTATCACCTACTCCTAGACATTGAACTCCAGGCCAGGCAGGAAGCTGTCCTGACTTGGAACACTTGAGGTGTTGATTCTCTGTCTTTACTACAGGCGGCTGTGTTCCATGTTCAGGATGCTGCCACTCGGCTCCAGCTTCTCAGTCGCTCAGCTTTAAGACCAGTGCAGGCACAGGCACAGGCACCCACTTCTCAGAACGAGCAGGCGCCAACTATGTCCCCTTGGGGAGATGTTCTGACTCCTGTAGCAAGCTCTTCCCTCACCCACCTGAGGAGTAAACAGGAAGAGTATGTTAAGGTGAGTATGAATCCTAAGTTGTTCAAATAGAATTTGGAATAAAGTGACCGTCGGTGTCACACTGGAAGTCTGAGTGTCGCGCTTCTGCCGCAGGTTGCCAGCACGCTTTTCAGTGATGAAGCTTTAAAACCTTGCCCAAGGTGCCAATCCCCCGCTAAGTACCAGCCGTATAAGAAAAGGGCACTGTGCAGCCGTTTGGCCTGCGGCTTTGACTTTTGTGTGTTATGTCTGTGTGCTTATCATGGGTCTGAAGAGTGTAGAAGGAGGTCAGCGAAGCCACGAAGTCGTAAAGATGTTCTCCCAGGGAGTGCCCAAAGCAAGCGGAACTTAAAACGGCTCTAAAGAGACTAAGGAAACAATCCCCCCGTAGGCCCGTGTTCTGTCTAACTTAAAATTATGACTGTTTTGAACACATGCAAATCTTCCCGTTGATGACAGATGGTGATTATTTATTTTTCTGTTTTGTATATGTTACATTGTACACTATTGTATATTTTCTTTAAAGTGATGAGTTTGAGAGAGTTTTATTTTACTACATTATATCCCCACTTTCAATAACTTAATGTTTTAAATAAAGAATTTTCAGGGTTTTTACAGGTGTGTTTTACTGCTTTATGTAACTTTTTAAATTTGTGCATTTTGTAACTGTGTTGAAATCCTCTTCAATTGTTTTTCTTTTAAATTATTTTCCAAATAATTTGAA
This sequence comes from Myodes glareolus, assembly GCF_982192425.1. Lineage (NCBI taxonomy): Eukaryota > Metazoa > Chordata > Mammalia > Rodentia > Cricetidae > Myodes > Myodes glareolus. The sequence goes on along the minus strand of NC_142044.1, from coordinate 2,958,312 downwards.
AAATATTAAACTTTAGGCCAATGTACTTACAGGTTTAGAAAATGAGTTAATGGCTGAAATTAAATATAAATAAAATGTTTTTTAGAGGTTCCATCAAATATAATCCATAATTTCAATCTTTCTCTTATTTGTTATTTTAGTAGACTTTTGGTTCAGTTAAATTTACTTAATACTAATAACTTAAATGTCAATTATGAGATGCTGTAGTTACTCATGCAGTGAATCACTCAGACAGAATTTTATTAACAAACTCCTGAAAGTTACACATTTATAATTAAGTGCTTAAAATTCTGGAATTATAGTCACAGATTCTATCATTTTGTAAGATTTGGGCTAGGTGAAAAAGATGGGTTTTGAATGGGAAAATGTATGAAGTTACTGATAATAGACACTATAATTTATATGTTTACAATGTGTCTTTTTCCAAGAACAATTTCAGTGGCAAAAGAGCTAAATTTTATTGTTGAAAAATTAGTACAAGAAAGGACCTTTTTTGTTTGTTACTTGGAGACAGGGTCTCACTATGTACTTCTGGCTGTCCTGGAAGTCACTCTGTAGACCAGGCTCACGGAGATCCGCCCGCCTCTGCCTCCCGAGTTCTGGGATTAAAGGCGTGGCCACCACAAGAGGGGATTTTCTTAAAAAAAAGATTTTATTTTTATTTCATGTGCATTAGTGTTTTATCTGCACGTGTGTCTGTGTGAGGGTGTCAGATTTCCTGGACCCGGAGTTACAGACAGCTGTGAACTACTGTGTGGGTGCTGAGAGTTGAATCTGGGTCCTTTGGAAGAGCAGCCAATGTTTTTAAGTATGAGCCATCTCTCTAGACTCATAAGAGGAAAACTTTGACAACAGAATTAGAAATTGTGTGCTTAGGTAACTGTTGCATGAACAATGTGTGTGTTCACACTACACACACGTGTATAATGTTGCCCTTAACACATTATTTAGGAAAATGGTTCAAGTGTTTAAGATTTATATATATGTTCTATTTTAAAATTTATATGTATGTTCTATTTGGCTCTAATTAAGTTGAACGTCCCTCCCCCTTTATTTTTTATTTTGACATTTATTTTACTTTGTAGCTCAGTCTGGCAAGGAAGTTACTACATAACCAGGTTGACCTTGAGCTCAAGGCAATCCTCCCGCCTCAGCCTACCAAGTGTTGGGATTACAGGCCAGCACAGCCATCTTGGGGTCTGCTTAATTTCCTGAGACATTTTCTGCACCAGGGTCAGTTTACTAACATTTACTGTGATCTTCACTGTTTCCCGCGTAGAGGTTTTTAAATGTACTTTTAGGAATTTACTTCAGTCTGATTCTCTCACTGCCTGAAGTCGCCTCTTTGCACTTCCTCTGTTGATCGATCAGCTTACTCACTGGCCGTCCAGCAGTCTCTCACTATGGCTTCCTTCATCCCTAAATGCCCTGGGAAGCGGCTCAGAGACTCCAAACGTGACAGCAGTTCATGTTGCTGCTTATTTGGAAAAATGTGGTAGATGTGCCCAGACCTTGGTCCTGAGTGTCCATGGGGTCAGTGTCTAAACTGCTCACCAAACTGTCTGCCTGAGCACAGACACACGTCACTCTGAGCTGAGAGGGCTCTGTCCTCCCCCACTGTGATGCCAAGGAGCTTAGCTGCTAGAGACCATCTCTTCAGCCCCGGAGGAAATCATCTCATTCCTTCTACTGTAACAGGAGGCTGGGGGTCAGGGGCCGACTGTGTGAGTCGGGATGATGGCAGGGGCAGTTACTCTTTGTGCAGGACAGCTCTGTTTGAGAACTCAAAATGTGTGCATTCAAATGCCTTAAATGGGAGATGGCTTTGGCATTTAACAATTTTCTTGGCCTGCTCAGGAACAATTCTAATTACAAATAATTCTACATTAGTAATTTCTGCATTCCTGCATGGCTTAAACAACAAATCAATCAAAAACGTCAATGAAGCCGGACACGGTGGCAGACGCTCATTATCCCAGCGTGGGAGGGGCCCAGGGGGAAGTCGGGGGGGTCCATCATCATCTTTGCTTCCTCTACACACCTGAGGTTGACCTGGGCTGTCTAAAAACAAAGATCCTGTCTCAAAAACAAAAAATGAAACAAGAAACAACAACCCCCCTCAAAAAACACAACTTAAAGCAAGGGAAACAAACAAAACAAGAAAGGCCACTGCCATCATGCCAGCTGTCCCCAGGCCGCCAACCTCTCGACAAACACACTCCAAGGGCGGTGCTTCCCTATGGGTACAAAAAAGTGTATTTAAATATATTATAACCTTTTAAAGAATTAGGTTTTCTTGTGGATTTATTAAGATTTAAATTGCAAGGTATTAAAGGTATTTTATGTTGCTAGCTTTTAAAAACCACCACTAACAAAAACAAACAAACAAAAAACAAACAAACAAAAAACCCAAAAAAACCCCACAGGTTCTCATGTGGGCCAGGCTGGCCTGCACTCTGTATGGAGTCAAGGATGACCCAAGTACCTGTAGGTGTGTGCTAGCATGACTGGTCTACAGGCTGCTGGCAGACCGAACTCGGGACTTCACGTGTGCTGAATCATTTGTGCTGGACAAGCATTTGACCACCAAGTCACACCTCTAGTTCAAGAGACATTTATTTTAATATATTTGTATTAATTGTTAAGAATTTCATATGTGCATACAATGTGATTTGATACAAGAAACATTTTGATACCTTGGCACTGTTAAACCAAGCTCTAAGATAGATTTACTTTAAACTGTGTGTATTTGTGTCTGTGTATGGGTACGTGCACATGAAGGCAAGTGCCCGAGGCGGGTCTCAGATCCCATCGACTTGGAGTTAGACGTGGTGGGATATCCATCGTGGGTGCTGGGAACTGAACTCGGGTCCTTGCGAGGGTCATACTTACCTTAGCCTCTGAACCATCTCTCCAACCGCCAAAGCTGAGCTCTCTTCCCTTGGCTTAGGCAACTGTATAAATCACAGTTATAAATTCATGACACAAAGATTTACTGAGGACTTGGGCTCTTAATAAATTACATTCCTGTTCATGTTATTTCTTTAAATTATTTGTTTAAAATAGCATTTTTTTCTTTTTTTTAAATTGATTTTTGTTGAGCTCTACATTCTTTTCTGCTCCCCTCCCTGCCTCTCCCCTCCTCTTCAGTCCTCTCCCATGGTCCCCATGCTGTCAATTTACTCAGGAGAACTTGTCTTTTTCTACTTCCCTAAAATAGCATTTTAAAGGATCAAATTACCCACTCATTTCAAACACCGAGCAACAGTTAATTTTTCAAAGAGAATACTAAAATCTTCCACTAGGGGGCACCAAAGACTTATTTATGGTGATAAGGGCCTTTTACAAGTAAATTTAGCTTTTATTAATTTGACACAAACTATTGCATTTCCAAATAGAGGAACTGTTTCTTGATTTTCCAGGATGCTAACAAAGGGAGCACTTACTTGGTGGAGCCAGGCGTGCGCTTTGACCACGTTAACTCACCCACTAGACGTGCACTCCTGGCCCCCTCATCACCGCCTGGGGAAATGCGCGGATGAGTGCGCACTGTGAAAATGGTGTCATGCTGGCATGTTTTCCCTCTAGCCATTCCATTCCTGCAGGGGTGTGTGGGGGGAGTGAGGAAACAATGTGGGTCCATGGTTTAGCAGAAATAACGTGGAGTCAGATGTTTTCTGGGAACATTCGCGGTGATGTCAGGATGTGACTAAGTCCTAAGAACTAGTTAGTAATAATCCTGAGCTATTGGTCAAGCGTTTATAATTTATATTAAGTTTTCATGTTGGCTATTTGGAAAGTGGTGGGCAGGAAAGAAAAGTCCACTTGCACTAGTTCCAGCGAATCCCATGCTTTTCTTGCCTGTCATTTGTGCAAACATTCATAGTCTTAAAAGGGGTTATTTGTTTAGGGCGTATTTATTGAACATTTACTGTATCACGGTGAGCTTTGTTCTAGCTGCTAGAGGCATCAGAGATACCGTATTAGTTCAAAATAATCCTTTAAGGGTGCCAGAGAGATAACTCTGTGGTTAAGTGCATTGGCTGGCCTAGGGGACCTGTGTTCAGGTCCCAGCATCTATGTCGCTCACAGCAGTCTGTCCCTCCAGTTCCAGTGGATCTGATGTCCTCTTCTGGCTTCTGTAGGCCCCAGATTATGTGGCACACCGACACGCATGCAGGCACAGCACACTACACATAAAATTTTCACTGAGAGCTTTCAAATTTATTTTCAAAAAGGAAAGCAAGTTTGGAAAGAAGAAACACAAGGTGAGGGGAGAGAAGAGAAAAACAGGAGGTGCTTTCTTTAAAAGAAAGTATTTTATATGGTCAGTGTTTGCCTGCATGTTTGTCTGTGCGCCGTGTGAATGTTTATATGGTGAGTGTTTGCCTGCATGTTTGTCTGTGCGCCGTGTGCATGTTTATATGGTGAGTGTTTGCCTGCATGTGTGTCTGTGCGCCGTGTGCATGTTTATATGGTCAGTGTTTGCCTGCATGTGTGTCTGTGCACCGTGTGAATGTTTATATGGTGAGTGTTTGCCTGCATGTGTGTCTGTGCGCCGTGTGAATATTTATATGGTGAGTGTTTGCCTGCATGTGTGTCTGTGCGCCGTGTGCATGTTTATATGGTCAGTGTTTGCCTGCATGTGTGTCTGTGCACCGTGTGAATGTTTATATGGTGAGTGTTTGCCTGCATGTGTGTCTGTGCGCCGTGTGCATGTTTATATGGTGAGTGTTTGCCTGCATGTTTGTCTGTGCGCTGTGTGCATGTTTATATGGTGAGTGTTTGCCTGCATGTGTGTCTGTGCACCGTGTGAATGTTTATATGGTGAGTGTTTGCCTGCATATGTGTCTGTGCACCGTGGGCATGTTTATATAGTGAGTGTTTGCCTGCATGTGTGTCTGTGCACCGTGTGCATGCATGCCTTGTTCCCAAGGAAACCAAAAGAAAGCACTGGATCCTCCAGTACCCGTGTAATCAATGGTTGTGAACTGCCATGGGAGAGCTGGGAATCGAATCAGGTCCTCTGAAAGAGCAGCCAGTGCTGTTAGCCAGTGAGCCATCTCTGTAGCCCCAGAAGAGAGTATTCCTTGCCTGTGAAAATGACAACATCCTAGAGTGATATCATCAGTGTGAGCAGAGACAGAGTGAGCCCGAGCCCGCAGGTCCAGGGGGAAGCTGACCTGGGTAAATTAGGAAATTGCCTAATGAATATCTTAGACTAATTATGTTCTTCCAAAAATTGTGAACCGTTAATTTAGGAAGTGTGAAAAATTCACCAGCATCTTCCAACTAAATGTCATATGGGTGCGGGTGACTGTTTTCCGATATAGGTAAGGTAGGTAATCTAATAGCAGGAAAAGATCATAGCAATCAAGAGAAGCGTGGAGATACACCTTGGGAAAGGGAGGGAGGGAGGGAGAGAGAGAGAGAGCACTCCCTTGTGGTCTCTGAGAAAACTGTTGCCTGAGAAGCTGAAAGTGGGTTAGCAGGGGCCAGTACTCACCCCACCCCTGGGACCAGCTTAGGGAGCACAGTTGCCTTTCTCTGGCTGGTGCTGAGTTAGAAGCACGGGCACAGTTATGGAAGCCGGAAGTCAGGCCGTTCTGAGCCAATTACTGCCAAGATTGTGTTTAGCCCACAAGGCAGATTGCTACAGGAGTTTAGGTCAGAGATTATTGTAATATTAGGTCACTTTTTGTTCATTCCTATATATAGATGCTTGACTGTGTTCAACATCCTGTCAAAAACTAAATCACTATCAGAATTAATGTGGATCTTATCCTTTGGTGCTGTATTCGTTCACATTCAATAAAATTGGGAATGGGGCTTAGGTTGGACTCTGTCCCTCCAAATCCAAGGAAAGGCTGGTGCTTTTACATCATTAAGCAGCAGGTAGGAAGCTTGAACAATCTGCTCAACTGTCAGGGAATCAGTCTCACATACATACAGGTAGTCTCTGCAGCTGTGTGTGGGGTAATCATTAAGTCAGTGCAGTTCCCCCTGATCAGGCTACATAAACCTGCCCTAATGCACACTGTCCAATTAGTTCAGAAGCTCGGCTCTGGTAGCATTTGCTGGCAACTCATATTGGAAACCTGTATTTTTTCTTTAGAAAGTTACTATGGTGGCACTTCTACTCAGTTTGACCACAAGGCTCCCTGCTGGTGGTTTCAGTGTTTCGGGGGATTCAGTGAGGCTCTCCTGGGCTCTCTAAGGGAACTTCACATATACGAGCTATATGCCAGGCTCTCTTAAACCCTTTGGAGTTTCTGATTTTATTTCTCTAATCAAAAAATAATAAACTGAATTCCCATTCATGAATACTTAATTCCTAAAGAAGACATTGGTTTTAAACTGTCTTGGATACAATTAATTACAGATTAATTGCGGGAAAAAAAAGACATTAAAAACAACCCTACCTAGGGCTCACCATGTGGATCAGGGAGGCAGAGGCAGAAAATAACGCACCAAAAGCCAGGAGAACCTGGTCATCAATGAGAGGCCATAACACCAGGGAGAACCTAGTCATCAATGAGATGCCATAACACCAGGGAGAAACATCACTTCACACCCAAGGGACCACTGTCATGGTCAAGTGAGAAGTGTTGGCCAAGGAATATAGATTGTTGTAACCATATGATAATACTGTTTATTCATAAAAAGTACAATGTACCTGAGCCTTGAAAACATTGAAGGAAGCCGACATGAGAGACCGTAAATGATGTGATCCCTTATAAGAAATATCCAGATTGGATGTGATAGATACGGAAGCCAGGCAGGGTGCATAGAGATGGGGACATATTTTAAGGATTGTGCCATTTCTTCGAGGTGTTAGAAATGTCCTAACTTTGTGCTGATCGTGCATTTCTGAACATGATAAAAATACCAGTGAATTCTACACTTAAAATGAGTGGATAGGTGGTATATGAATTATTTATCATTAAAGTTATTATCAAAAAATAGTTCAGGCATTTGGGCTCAATTTATTGTCTTTGTGATCCCCATGTTTTTAATCTTGGGAGGTTTTTGTTTTGGGGAAAGGGTCATACAATTTAGCCATCTGCCCTAGTTGGGGTTGCTACTGCTGTGATGAAACACCATGACCAAACGCAGCTTGGGGAGGAGAGGCTTCATTAGGCTCACACTTCCACACCACTGTTCATCACTGAAGGACGTCAGGGCAGGGACTCAAAGAGGGCAGGAACCTGGAGACAGGAGCTGATGCAGAGGCCTTGGAGGGGAGCTGCTTACTGGCTTGCTCCTCATGGCTTGCTCAGCCTGCTTTCTTATAGTCCAACAATAGCACCATCTTCAGTGGGTTGGGCCCTCCTATATCAATCATTTTTTTAAAATGCCCTACAAGCCTGATGAAATGAAGGCATTTTCTCAGTTGAGGCTGTCTGTTCTCCCGTGACTCTAGCTTGCGTCGAGTTGACATGAAAGTAGCTTGCATCTTTGGAATGGGAAAAGCGTATTAACAGGTGTCTGTAATTTTTGTTAAATTAGTTTGCCTCTCTAGATGTGTTTTCTAAACTAGAATCTGAGAACAATACGGAAATGCTGTTCTATCCAAGTTCTTGTTCAGGGTTTAACACTGACTTAGCAGTGTGGCTGTCTGACCAGCACAGACAAGCACGCCTCTGAGCAGAGCTCGGCACAGATGACTACAATAAAGAGGAATTCCAGAAGTTTGTGCCAACAAGAAGCCACCCCATGATGGGCTAATGATACATGTGTGGTGCAGAGGGAGAAGCTGGCACACAACACAGCCTCCAAAATGCTAGGAGTTTACGGTCCGAGGCACGCAGGTGCACAATCCAGTGACTTTAACGTTACTGTGGCTTTAAGGTGTGGGTTTGCATCAAACATACAAGAACAAAGGGAAAGCCCAGGACACGACTCCATGGGAACATACATATGGAAGGAGATGTTCCTAAGCGGAGTCTAGAAGAATCCTTCTGGTAAAGAAAAGGCCAGGAGGGTTTCTGGTGGTAGGCGCGCGCACGCGCGCGCACACACACACACACACACACACACACACACACACATGCGCGTGCCCATTTGTATACCAAGCTGATACCCCACATTCTGCAGTACCTTGTCAATTGCAAGCTCAAAATCTTTGTTCTTCTTTCACCAGGGCCCTACACAGCCTTCCGTATGGCCACTGATGGCAATACCTTTGGTTGTTCAGACAGAAATCTCCAAGAGTCATTCCCAAATACCCCTTTCCCACCTCCAACTTCTCAGGTCTTCTAGGCACTATTCTTTATGTGTATGTGCCTAAGTATGTACACTACATCCTTGTGGGAGTTAGCGGAGGCCAGAAGAGGTGTGGGATTGCCTGGAGCTGGAGTTCTGAGCTGCCATGTAGGTTCTGGGGGTTGACGCTGGGTCCTCTATGCTTGTGACTGCCAAGCCATCCCTCAGCTCACTCTCAACTCTTCCCTGTCACATCTTCTGAACAGCAGCCAAAGTGGCACTTTGATCAAAACAGTTATCTGGTAACACCAGACTTACTGGGTCCACGCCGACTATGAGGAACCCCACTCCTGTCTGGGAGTGTTTCACTTCCGCCTTTTCCCTGTGTCATACTGAAGGAGCAGTAAACACAGCCACGCAGGCAGGGGCCCCACTTCCGTGTAGCACAGGCACCATTGTCTTCAGGGTACACAGACACCTGCCCCACACTGAGGAGGCAAACAGAGCCACTGAGGGTTTGTAAGGAGGTCAGACTGGCACTTAGCTAGCTGGTTTTGCTTTCAGCGTGGATAATGGACTTCAGGAGCGCTCCTAGCTGGAAGCGGACTGAACGACAAAGTTAGGACTAAGGCTGCGTGGGACTGAGTGCTACCGGGAACAGAGCAAAGCTTCCAAATGCGGAAACACTTGAGGTGGAACTGGCTGGAGTCATTTGTGTTTTACTGTAGCCCAGGCTGGTCATCCCGCCTCCACCTTCCTAGTGTAGTCTTTGAGGGTCTCTACCACAACCCTGCCCAAAAGATGAAGCTCGGAGATCAGGCTGGGGGTCGGGGTGTGAGTGGGATGTGGGGGGATAGGATGGGGTGGAGTGTTTCCTTCTAGGCATTTGCGTTGAAGGCATTACTGGGTAAGAACAAGCAGTGAGCTCTGGGGCTGTCACCACTGCCGGGCCTACAGATACACACATTTTATAAAATAGTATATATATAAATTATTGGTTTAATTTTTTTTATTTTTCTTTCTTTTTCTCCTTTTTCTATCTTTTTTGTCTTTCTTCCTTTCTTCCATTTATTTATTTATTTATTTATTTATTTATTTATTTTTATTTAAGTTTTTTTTTTTTTTTTTTTTTTTCCCTGTGGTTTTGCTTCACTGTAGCCCAGACTAGCCTTAAACTCTATGTAGCTGAGGACACCCCGGGCTCTCTCACCCTGTTTTTCAGAACACACATAACAGGGTAATCTTAATTTGTGGTCCCCTATTGGGGTAACTTTTACTGGACAGAGTTCATGAGAACGCAGCGGTCCTGATACGGAGCCAGGGACATTACCTTTGCCACAGGCGTCTGACCAAGTATGTGGCTCCACTAAGAACACCGGGGCCCAGGTGGGAGCGTCCGCTTCGCCTTAGCCGCGCAGCCGCGTTTCCCCGCTCGCGAGCACTGCGGTCTCCACAGTAACGGCCATACCCCGGCCGCCACCCCCAGCCCAGTCGCGCATTGTCCAGCTCCACGGCAACAGCGGGCGCGCGACAGCGGGCAGCCCCAGCCCGGGCCGCAGGGCGCCCGTCGGTCCCCGACAGCGGGACCGGGCAGCTGGCGCCCCGACGGCATGCCGGAGAAGCGGCTCTCGGCCGGTAGGTGGGACCCCACGCCCCGCGTCCGCCCCGCTCCGGTCCTTCTCCCACGCTGCTCTACCTCGCCAAAGTCTCCATTTGCAGCTGGGGACCTTCGGCTAGCTCGGGGGCACTGTAGGTTCCAAGTCAGAGTCCAGAGGCCTCTCTTCCCCAACTCCACCTTGAATATTCTAGTTTAAAAATCTAATCCATGCACGAATAGTAAACATTTTACTGAGTTCACCCCGACGATGCTGTAGGTGCTGCCCCACTTTATTAGAGAATTTCATTTAGTCTAGAAGGAAGTCAGATCTGAGTGAGAAAATGTAACATTTTGTCTCGTTTCAGATCCGCCAAATATTACAGAAGAAGAATTTGTAAGTAAATTTAGAGGGACTACTTAGTATCTTGTCTCCTCCCCTTCCCCCGTTTTTGTTTTCATAGAAAAGATTAGTTTGTGGAAGAAGCATGCGCTTTTCCTTTTTGTCGTTTCAGTAAACACTGTGACAAGAACACACATGCTCTTTACATGCTCGGCTGATTTGTGCGTGGATGTTAATTATTGTCAAAGCTGTTTCCTGTAAAAGACACATTTAATTTCTCCATACTCCCAGAGTCTCAGGCAGCGCAGGCTTATCCCCATGGTTTTGTTGTGGTGTGCTTGGCAGTTTCTGGTTGCTGTAAACATTAGTATAGAAGAAAAGAGGTCAATTGTCAATTAGTGATAGGGTGGCTCACATTTATAATGCCAGCATCAGGGATGGTTGGCAAGAAGATTGGGAGTTCAAGGTCATTCTTTTTTCTTTCCTTTCCTTTTCTTTTCTTCTTTTTTCTTTTTGTTTGTTTGTTTTTCGAGATAAGGTTTCTCTATGTAACAGTTCTAGCTGTCCTGAAACTCTGGAACTAGCTCTTGTAGACCAGGCTGGCCTCAAACTCACAGAGAGCCACCTGCCTCTGCCCCCTGAGTGCTGGGATTAAAGACGTGGGAGGCCACCACCACCCGTCCAACTAACCAAGTCCAAGTTTACATGAGACCCTGTCTTAAGCAGAGACAAATGGCAGATCTCTGTGAGTTCGAGGCCGGCCTGGTCTATGGAGAAGGTTCCAGGACAGCCAGAGCTTCATAGAGAAACCTGTCTCAAACAAACAAACAAAACCCCAAATAAATAAATAACAAAACAAAATTTAAAAACCCTTAAAATAACCAACCAAACAACCAAAACAGCAACAACAAAGGGGTTCATTTATAACTGTTTAAATTTTTTTCTACACATGGTTCTCAGGTAGGAATTTTGGAGAAACTGAGCATCCTAAATATCTGCAAACACACATCAGTTGGGAGAATGCTCTTTGGAACACGTTCTGTGAAGCCCATTCCACATCTGAGGAGCTCGCCCAGGGTCCAGCTGAACACTAGCAAGGCTAAGGTCTGAGTCAGAGCTCCGACCACTTCCATTACTTACAATGTCCTTCACCACTTACTTCTCTTGCTGGCTGACATCTCACTTACTTTTGGCTTTTCGTTCAACAAACATGAGTGGCTGTATACTCAAAGTATTGTCCTAAATGCTGGGGTTAAATTTCAACACATTTACAGTCCAGGGGGGCTTAATAGTGGAGAGAGGAATAAGTCAGCGGATCCTGGAAGAAGGGTGGAGGAGGGGTGGAGGGAGGAGGCGGCGGAAAGAGCAGTTCCAAAAGTCTCTCCACACTAACATACAGGTACACACAGTATGTCAGAAGTGCTCCAGCATATTGACAAAGTCCCATTTAGTGGGAAATTGAAGTTACTTCAGGCACTAAGCCGAAAGCGCTCTTCAGGACAGCAGGGTGTCTGAGCCAGCTGGTCCTTTCCAGTACAGCTCCCCCCTCGGCATCTTAAGAGCACTTAACACACCACTTAACATTCTAGCAGTTTGTGTTCCCCTTGGCTCTCTGGCCTGGTCACACTCCCCTGGGCATCACAGGCACCCCTGTCTTCCTTCCGGCACTCGGATCTGTCTTCTTCCCCCTTCCGGCTTCTCTTTCCCGTCTCCCACAGAACTGCTGCCCCTTGGGCTCTGTCCTCTTTTGTCCACACCGTCCCAGCAGCCCATCTGCTCGCCTCTTCTTAAATCAGTGTCTCACTCTAGAACCCATGCTGGCCTGGAATGTGCTGTGTGTGTAGCTCAGGATGAGGTCAGACTTCCCATCCAGCTGCTCCAGCCTCCCCATGCTGGGATGGGTTACAGATGTGTGCCACCACACCTGGGTCCAGACACCACTTCTGATGCCCCTGCATACCCAGTGAGCTATCAGGATGTCCCACGTCACCTCTACAGACCGCTTCCTCCCCCTCTCCAGCCCCCAGTTCAGCTTTCCCATTGCTTGCTTGCATTTTGGTAAATGATGTACTGGATGTACCCAGCTCTCTTTCTTCACGCCTTGCCTGCAAGCGTCCACCTCTACCTCCTTTCCTGGCTGTGCCTTTCTCTGCATCTGTCCACCTGCTGTTTTATCTCAGCTCCGTGCCCAGGCAGAGTTTGGCTGTAGTACTAACGGGCATGACTGCTTCTCAACTGTACGTATACCTCCTCTCAACTGTAGCTTTTCTTTGTCTAATGCGTAAAGTGCAAACTTTGTCCATCAGTTGCACTGGATTGTGTGTCTCATCACTCCTCCCATGGCTCACACTGCTGTTAACCCTTTCCTGAATCCCACTGTAAGGAACTTGATTAGTAGCTGGCATCCTTGAATGTTGACCACAGGCTAATATTTAACCCCAAGACAGCCCTGTGAGGTTGAGTGACGGCTATCTCCCACATTTCCTCCCACATAAGGAAGTCAAAGTCCACAAAAGTTAACCGCCACTGAGGCCACTTATCTAGTGGCCCTTCGAGCATTCACGTTGTCCTTACTCTGGCCTCCCAACCCTGTTCTCTGTGATGAATATCACATCCACCCTGTTCTGAGTTCACAAAGCACTTCCACGTGCCTCCGGCTCCAGCCAAGCTGCCCTGTTTTGCCTCCTGCCTTTGCTGTCGGTTTGACTGGGTTGCCCTTCCCCATCCGTTTCACAATCCGGCACATTCCTTCAGGCACAGCTCATCCCCAGAAACCTTCCCAACCTAGCATCATGCAGACTGCCTTGGCGCTCTGGACAGCTTCCCGTGGAAACCAGCCTGTGACCAGATTCTCAAACTCATATGCTCAACCAAGTGTTGGCTACTCAAATAATTAACCCGCCTCGGACATGTGCTTGGCCTTGCTTCTCTGAAGTGTGATGGTGGTGTTCTCATCAACAAGCTGCATTTCTTAGAAAAAGTGGGCTAGGGACCCCCCAGCCTTGTTTTTTCTCTCCTGAAGTTAGTGAAACTGTCATGTGAGTTCTGGTTGATAGGCTGTGAGTAGCACTGCTGTGCCCAGCCCTGGAGAGCCGATGTGTACAAAGTCACGTGCCTGGCCCCTTTGTCACAGGCTTGTTACTGTGGTTGAGGCACATTCAGACGCTGGGTCAGTGAGATTCTGAAATTCATGTAAGTATAGGAAGGAAGAGAGAGCCAGTTTTCTTCTCACTTGCTGGAACAGTGAGGATAACAGAGTCATGTGATCAAAGGGAGCCTCCGTGACAGCACGGAAACGTCCTATGTCATTTAGAAAGTGGTGTTTTGGTGTTCTAGTGTTTATAATAACCTTCACCGTATTTTCTCAACCAGTAATCTAAAACTCCTTTGTTGTTATGGATGTCTACAAAAGAGCTTAACCTTCCCGTATGGTCTTCACTCTCAAAGCGAGGAGTAATACGTTTGGAATCAACTGCTTGTCTACCAGTGATGTCATACATATTGAAACCCCTGTTTTTAGGTGGCAGGCTTGTTTTGGGGTTGAGTCTTGCTATGTAGACCTGGCTAGCTTGGAACTCTGTGGAGTACACTGTCCTTGGACTTGGTATGTAGCAGACTGATCCTCTTGGCTCTGCCTCCCATGTGCTGGGCTGTAGGTACAAATCATCAGGCCCAGCTATTGAAATATTTTATGTATAAATTTTGAAGTCTCATAACAAAACTGCAGGCTGGCACTGTCTCGGCACCTATATATTTCCTAAAGCACACTGTACAGAGCGTCTTACTCAGATGACTAGTTTGGTTCGGTGGATTGTTATTTCATTTGTTTATTTTAGTTTTTGAGATGGGGTGTCACGTAGTCTGTGCTGGCCGCTAACTCTCTGTAATGATCACCTGAGCATCCTCTGGCCTCTGTCTCCCAAGTGCTGCAGTTATAGGCACGTGCCACCCACCCCGCTTAACGGCTTCGTTGTGTTTGACTGGGCTTCGGGAATTTTCTTTGAGAAAACAGTACAAAAATAAATATATTTTTATGTCCTTTGTGGAGCATTTTTTGTTTGTTTGCTTTGTTTTGTTTTGTTTTTTTCAAGACAGAGTTTCTCTGTAGCTCTGAAGCCTGTCCTGGAACTAGCTCTTGTAGACCAGGCTGGCCTCAAAGTCACAGAGATCCACCTGCCTCTGCCTCCCAAGTGCTAGAATTAAAGGCGTATGCCACCATGGCCTGGCTGAACGTATTTTTATTTATGTAAATGATGAATGAGTTCTTGCAAAGAAATAACACTGATAAGTGAATGTTTCCCTCACTGCTTGCGATTCTGGCTCCTCCTCTTGCTTTCACAGTGCATCAGATCACAACACAGATCTCCACGGTAAAGGCCTGCGTCTGGATTGTCTTGTGATACATGCAGTGTGCACACTGAGTCAAGTTTATGAGTGGCTCCTGAGTCAGGAGTGGTGGCATACGTCGTTAATCCAGCACTTGGGAGGCAGAGGCAGATGGATCTCTGCGAGTTTGAGGCCAGCCTGGTCTACTGAGCGAGTTCAAGGACAGTCAGGAATACACAGAGAAACCTTGTCTCAAAAAAAAAAAATCAAGATAGATAGATCTAGTTTTTTAACAGTAAGACAGAGTACATTAGGCTTAACAAGTATTTAAATATCTCAGTTTTAAATCCTGATTTTTTTCCTTTTGTGTGCCTTAAAAATAATTTGTTTGTTATGGGAAAAAGCTTTATAAATACAAATCTTAACATTTAGAAGAAGATAATTTGTTGGAACTATGGGAATAGGTGTATCATGTTCCAAAGTGTGTGTGTGTGTGTGTGTGTGTGTGTGTGTGTGTGGTACAGGCACACTCAGAGGCTAGAAGAGGGCATTGGATCCCCTGGAGCTGAGTTACAGTTGGTTGTGAGCTGGAAACCAAACGCGGGTCCTCTGCAAAAGCAGAGTGAGTTTTAACTGCTGAGGCCCCTCTCATGTGTGTGTGTGTGTGTGCAATTTTTTGTTGAAGGTTTTCTTATATATAAAGTCCATAGTTTCATTGGCTTTAAAAGCAGATAATGGGCTGGAAAGATGGCTCAGTAGCTAAGAGCACTGACAGAGCCCCCAGAGGAACCAAGTTTGATTCCCAGCACATAGGGCAGGTTGCAATGACCTGTAACTCCAGTTCCAAGGGGAGGGGTCTGATGCCCTCTTCTGGCCTTTTCAGGCATTGCATACAAGTGGTGTACAGACCCTTGCATGCAGATAAAACAGTAATATACCTAAAATAGGATAAAATAACATTTAAAAATTTTAAAAAATCGAGTTAAAAGTTGCTTAAAATAAAATCAGTTTGTAAATAGAAAATATGTCCTTATTTTACCAGCAAATTAGAAGGGACTTTAGCCAGGTGGGGTACCACATATCTGTAATCACCGCACTTGGAAGGTGGAAGCAGGAGGATCAGGACTTCAAGCACCTCCAACACAGAGAGTCCGAGGTCAGCTGCAGCTATATTAGACCCTGTGTTAAACAAACAAAAGACCTTGAGGACCCAAATACCTGCTGTGATGGTCTGGTGAGAATAGCCCCCATAATTGGTGAGCTAGTAGGAAAAGATTAGGAGGAGTGGCCTTATTGGAGGAGGTTTGTCACTGAGGGTGAGCTTTGAGGTTTCAGAAGCGCCTGCCACCCCCACGTAGCTCTGTCTGTGTCTTGTGCCTGTCGGGAAGGATGTAGCTCTTAGCTACCGCTTAGCACCATGCCTGCCGCCACCACACCTCTGCCGTGATGACCATGGACTCACTCTCTGAAACCATCAGCACTGATAAACCCTTCCTTCTATATATTGCCTTGGTCATGGTGTCTAATTACAGCAACACAGAAGGGATTAAGACACCTGCTGTGGAGTTGTCATGACCAAGCTGAATGTAGTCTCAATGGTATGGTGGCCTAAACGTTACCTGCCTAATGACAGCATGACATCAGTTGACATGGCAACGGGAATGCCGGGAAATCTTACAAGACCCTGGCCCTGCATGGCTGCTGAGAGGGGAGGGTAGTTTTCCACCGGGATGAGCCCCTGACAGGTGGTTCAGGCCCAAATGGCCAACTCTAAACACACACATATGAACCACACAAATGGATTCAGTAGGTTATGCGTCTCTCTGTGTGTATGTTGTAGTGATAGTTGAAGAAGAGTGAATTTGAGAGGGAGTTGGAGAGCACAGGAGGCGGTCGGAGAGGAGGATTTTAAATGATGTAAATATAGGATTTATGGAAGAAACTCTCAAAAAATTAACTTTAAGAGGGATTTTAGATTCAATTACTATTTACAGCCTTTAATTGTGAAAACTGGTGTTTGTTTTTAACCAAGGCTACGCTGTCTCAGAGTCACCCTGTCTTTAGAGCTCCGATGCCAGATTTCCGGAGCATGTAAATAGCATCCTTCTTTGTGATGGTTTGAGAGAAAATGGCCCCAAAGGAGCGGCCCTATTAGGAGGTGTGGCTTTGTTGGAGGAAGTGTGTCACTGTGGAGACAGGCTTTGAAGTTGCATATGCTCAAGGCATGCTCAGTGTCTCAGACCACTGCCTGTTGCCTGCCAACCAAGACATAAGATCTAGCACCATGTCTGCACACCACCATGTCCCACCATGATGATAATGGACTGAACTTCTAAACTGTAAGTTGCCCAATTAAATGCCTTTCTTTATAAGAGTTGCTGTGGTCATGGTGTCTCTTCACAGCAATAGAAACTCTAAAACATTATTTAAACACAGTATATCAAAATATCCATAACCCCAGACCCCAGGAAGAAGGCTGCATGGCTGTAATCACTTAGTGTTTGTTTCCCAAACGGAACATGGTGGGGTGAGTAACTGAGAGCAATCTCAGTTGGTAATAGGTAGTGTAGTGTGAGGGGGCCGGCTTGTTGGGGTATCTGTCCCGCCCAGTACCCCACAGCAGGCAGGCCCCAAAGAAAATCACACACAAGACTCCATAAGGTTATAAACTGATTGGCCCATTAGGTCAGGCTACTTATTAATTCTTATGACTTATCTTAACCCATTATTCTTATCTATGTTAGCCACACGGGCTCAGTACCTTTCTCAAAGTGACAGCTTGCATGTTGCCTCTTCGGTGGTCTGCCCAGGAGTGGCAGAGGAACTTCCCTGCTTCCCAGAATTCTCCTGTTCTCATTGCTCCACCCCTACTTCCTGTCTGGCTTTTCTGCCTATACTGCCTGCCTGGCCAATCAGCATTTTATTAAAATATGATTGACAGAATACAGACAATTCTCCCACACCATTTCCCTCTTTTTTTTTTTAAACAAAGAAAAATACCCATAGTCCATTTGTTGGGAATGTGGGCGTAGTATTTCAGGCTACTTCCTACTGGTTGGGGGCACTGATGATCTTATGGGGACCTAAAGAAAATTTAAAGTTATAATCAAGTCCTGACTGGAGTATCCTGTGAGTCTTGATCATCTCAGGCAGCAGTCTTGAATCTGTTCTGGATGTAGAACTCTGACATCTGGGCCATCTCTTCCTACCGGAGATTGCTCAGGAGGTCTCCCTTGGCCAAAGATGATTTTTCTTAACTCTGAATAAATCCAAAGCCTCTCGTTTTCTGTGGAAACAAAAGCAAAATCTCTTCTCCAAAGTAACATACATTTTGACTTCAATTTTGAAGCCAAGGTATTTTCAAAATACCTATCTTGGGTTAGTTCAGCAGCATTTATAAACAAAAGTCTTTTAGCAGCTGTTGCTCCTTCCTCAACATTCAAACAATTCAAAGAGAGCATAATTGCATACAGTATCAAGATTCTCTGTGTATTTTCCATCTTTATTTTAAACTCTATTTCTTTTATTTTTACTTTTACTTTTTGAGACAGGTTCTCTGTATATCTTTGTCCTGGAATAACACTGTAGACCAGGCTGTCCTTGAACTCACAGAGATCCACTGTCTCTGCCTCCCCAGTGCTAGGATTAAAGGTGTATGCTATCACACCTTGAACTCAGAGATGCTTCTGTCTCTGCCTCCCAGGCATTGGGATTAAAGGTGTGTACTACCACACCTTGAGGTCACAGAGGTCAATCCCTACCTCAGTCTCTTGAAGTCACAGAGGTCAATATGCCTCTACCTCCCAGGCATTGGGATTAAAGGTGTGTACCACCACACATAACCACTCTCTTTTTACTTTAAGAACTTTAACTTTTATCCTGCATTTATTTGTAACATACTATAAACCATTTAGAGGTTTTCTTCGTCGTTGAATCTCTCTTTAAGTATATCTCTCCTTTTTTTGACCACATGAGCCTAAAACCGTGGCTTTGACGGCTGGATCTAGGCCATTTCTTAGCTTTCCAGCTTCATGGTAGATGTACCACTGGAGCCTTTTACTGCCACAACTCTATGGCATTTCAAGGTCCGTGCCAGCAAGCAAGCTGAAGCATTCTGCTCACAGACCACACTCAGTCGGACTGCCTGCCTGAAAGAGTCAGAGATTGCCCTGGCAGGACAGTCCAGAAAGCCGGCATTTTAAAACGGTGCAGCTTTTCTCCTGCTACGGCTGAAAACCGAAAAGCATGCGTTCAGCTTTACATCAACACCGTTTAAGTGTTTCGTGGCAGGACCTCTTAATGAGCTGCAAGGTTTTGCAGCTAAAGCTGAGTCAGGAAGCCTCCCTTAGACGAGAGCACTTGCTTGCTCTAGCAAACAGAGCAGACCTGAGAAATTGCTGCTACCAACAAAACATGCTTTACTCTATTCGTTCCCAAGCTTTCTCAAGCTTTCTGTGGATTCAGTTATCCACGTTGGCGCCATCTGTAGTGTGAGGGGGCCGGCTTGTTGGGGTATCTGTCCCGCCCAGTACCCCACAGCAGGCAGGCCCCAAAGAAAATCACACACAAGACTCCATAAGGTTATAAACTGATTGGCCCATTAGGTCAGGCTACTTATTAATTCTTATGACTTATCTTAACCCATTATTCTTATCTATGTTAGCCACACGGGCTCAGTACCTTTCTCAATGTGACAGCTTGCATGTTGCCTCTTCGGTGGTCTGCCCAGGAGTGGCAGAGGAACTTCTCTGCTTCCCAGAATTCTCCTGTTCTCATTGCTCCACCCCTACTTCCTGTCTGGCTTTTCTGCCTATACTGCCTGCCTGGCCAATCAGCATTTTATTAAAATATGATTGACAGAATACAGACAATTCTCCCACACCAAGGTAGCTTCACATGGAAACCATGGAGGGTCGGGGGCTGGAACGCAGGAGTCGTTGGTTCTGTCTCTCTCCATCCCTTCTTTCCTGGAGACAATGCATAGCTAGGAGCCAGAGCATTGTGGGAAAGCTATCTGGAAAGTGAGATGCATCCCAGAGGGCCCTTGGAAAGTATTGCTATTTCAGGTCACTCATTCCTACGGAGGTCTAGACTCAGGACAGGGATCGATTCTCTAATGATTTTGAAGCTGTGGAAACTGTTAAGACGTTCCACAGATATGTAGTCAATGGCTGTAAGTTGTTCCGGGAGCACACATTATCAGTCGTGAATTGCAAAAGCAGCATTCCGTCCGACTGGAGAGAGAACCGTGCTGGTTTGTCTTTCGCTGGCTTCGGTCAGGTTGGCACAGGCTGGAGTCATCTGGGAAGAAGGGACCTCAGCCGAGGAAGTGCCCACATCAGATTAGCCTGTAGGTGCAGCTGTGGGAGTTTTCCTGACGGACGATTGTTGCAGAAGAGCCCAGCCCAGTGTGGGTGGTGCCACCCCTGCCAGGTGGTCTGGGTGTATAAGAAGTGAATTGAGCAAACAAGGAGCAAGCCAGTAAGTTCTGTTCTCTTATGGCCTCTGCTTCAGTTCCTGCCGTCAGGTTCCTGGCTTGAGTTCCTGCCCTGACTTCCCCTCAGCTGTAAGCTGAAACAAACCCTCTCCTCCCTAAGCTGTGCTCGATCCGTGTTTTTAGCAAACATGCAAAGGCAAATGAAGACACTAACTAACCCTTCCAGTGAAGCACCAAGATGCTAAGCGGCTACATTTGTGTGTTAGCTGTGAGGTTGAGACTTAGCGACGTTACCACACCCGCCTTTGCCCCTTTAAGATGGAGAAGGGGAGAAAGTGGGAGCCACTGTCTCTTTTAGGTTTGACTATCAGGTTGGAAGGGCTTTTGAACAGGGAGAGAGCCTTGGAGGTTTGGGTGTGGTAGAGTCACTAAAATCTCATGGCTATGATCTGAGATTAGAATTAAATAGCGGGTGAGAAGGAAAGAGTTTTTACAACCCCTTCAGCTTCCTTCAGAGGACCACACAGTGGGAGAGCCAACCCCGAAAGCTGTCCTCTGACCTACACATGCTATATCAAAAAGAGATCTGTGTTGAAATGGCACAGAGACAGAAGCCACACACACGCTTCCATCAGCAGCAGCGACTGTGGCTGGCAGGTGTGCACAGACGGCTTGGTCCACCCCTCCTCCTGTTAGAGATTCAGGAAGCCTGGGCTAAAATTGGATGCGCTGACTTCACGTTTGTAGGAGGCACGTCCGTAGCAAATGGGATGGCAGTTGTCAAGAGCAGCAAGTACTGAAGGAGCCCTCCACGCTGAGTCACACCTGCAGAGTGATGTAATGGAGGAACTGAGTGGAACTCAATTTTCTCGTTACTCCTTTAACCATCAAGTTTGTTGGGTACTTGGAAGATATCAACATGACTTAGGAAATTTAATTAATCAAAAAAATATCTGAGTAATTGGATTGTGGAAACTTAATGAGAAAAGCAGAGCTACTAAAACCAATTAAAGACTTTCGGGGTTTTTCCTTTTATAATTCAAGGGCTTTGGGAGTAAAAAGCTTGTCAGATCGAGAGATGCCACTTTGTGGTAGAATTCTTGCCTAGCATGCACAAGATTCTGTGTTCAGTCCCAGTACCACACACACACACACACACACACATGCACACACACGCAGCGCACACATGCACACACGCATGTATGCACACACACATGTATACACACATGTGCACTGCATGCACACACATGCCTGAGCACACGCACACGTATGTATGAGCACGTGCACACACGCACACACAGCACTTGCCCAGCCCCTTTGGTTTGCCTGCTGATGTGACTAGATGTGCCCACACTGAACTAGTAGCTGCGGTGGGAAATGCACTCCCTTATTCAGAGGCACAGCTTCCTGCTGAAATGGCCATCAGGCCAGAGCGGGCAGCGTTTGCACCAATCTCACACATCATAGCTGCCCCAAGTCAATATGACTATCAGTATTTAATAACCATAAACGTTAAGACATAGCATCACAAAAGAAATGCCAATTTTTACGTATTTGAACAATATTTTAATTTATTATGGTCGTCTCTAGAAACTTGAGCATGTGACAGTACACAGTGCCAACTCTCCATGGAGGAAAGTCAGGGCCCCCAGTGCGCCCAGGACAGTCAGTCCCCAGCAAGAGGGGCCCAGAAGCCAGGGAGAGATGTTGTGTCGAGCAGTGGTTGTAGCTGTAGTGTCTAGCCATGAGAACCCAGACGACCGTGCGCGTCCTTGGGTCTCTCAGTGTATCTCCAGGAAGTCCATGTCTGAGACAGATCATGAGATCGAGACGAAGCATGCGTTTCATCGCATGGGCTGAGTTAGGGGCTCCTGGAAGTGGACATGCCTAGAGCAGGGGTTCTCAAATAGGGCAGGAACCTGGAGGCAGGAGCTGATGCAAAGGCCATGTAGGGGAGCTGCTTACCGACTTGCTTGTCCTGTCTTTCTCAGCCCACCTTATCGAACCCAGGACCAGCAGCCCAGGTATGGCACCACCCACCATGGGCTGGGCCCTCCTCCACCGGTCATCCCTAAATGAGAAATGCCTTCCAGCTGGATCTCAAGGAGGCATTTCCTCAGCTGAGCTCCTTCCTCTGATGACTCCAGCTTGTCTCAAGCTGACACACAAAACCAGCCGGTACACACAACAAGCCCTTACCAACTGAGTGATCTCTCCAGTCACTACTTCACTAATTTTTAAAAATTAGCTAGTACTTCATAAAAAGAAAATTATCAGCCATATGGAAGTAATAGCATTGTGTCATGTTTCAACTTTCGTGTTAGATTTACAAAATTGCAGTATAATTATGAATAACAGATATCCACATGCACTGTTCCACCGAGTGTGCCACGATGTGCCACGATGTGCCATGATGCGCCCTTGACACAGTGGAAACAATGGCCAGTGGAGTAGGTGTTTTAGGATTAGGAGAGCAGTTTTTTCTTGGCAGCGGTTATTTTGCCAATTTCAAAAGTGGCAATGTTGGTGGGTGAGACAGTTACAGAAAAAAATGTATAAAGTCCGTATGCAGAACACATGCCCTGGCAAAAGTGTCTTTGTTCAAAATCCAGCAGGATCCAAGTCCTGGAAACTGAATCTCATGCTCACAGAAATTGAATATCGTGCATAGCTTGTCACTCTAATTGAGCAGCAAAGAATTTTACATCCCTTACCACTTGCTACTGTCTTTAACGATGACCCTGCCTTATTTTTCATTTATTTTAAATTTGTATTATTATGTGTGTGTGTTCAAGGCGCACATGTGGAAGGCAGTGGGAAACTTCACAGAGCCTTCTCTTTCTGCCTTTGCATGGGTTGTGGTATTGAGTTCAGGTTATCACGTTTTCGTGGCGAGAGTATTTACCTGCGAGCCATCTTGTAGACCTCTGCCTGTATTTTTATGAAGTGTGTATTTTAAAAGTCTGAGAAATTTATCATGCAGTGCTTCACTTTGTATTTGTAGATGCTTCATTTACGTGTTCTGCTACATTCTTCTTGTCCCCTTTGCTAGTTGCGGTAGCAAGGACTTTGAGAGAATGAATAGTCCACTCTATTTTCTTTTTGTTGAGGGTGGTGGTGGCTAAGGCGAGGTTCAAGTTGTCCACTTTGAATGCACTCCATAGCTGAGACTGGCTGTGAACGCTCGGTTCTGTGCCTCCTGAGGGCTCAGTTCATGTCGTAGCCCGTTTTCCTGCCCCTTCCAGAGACTGTGTTAGGTTTGTAGTGAGGCTTCAAGGTGTAACTGACTTAAAAAGTCTGAGATCTAAGTCACCGTAAGGCATGCTTCAAAACATGGTTGTAATGTTTTTATGTTTTTTTGCAGGAAAATTTTTTGGCAACAGATGGCTTCCTTGTGGATTACTTTAATGAGTTCTTAAGTCTTCCAGTGAGTACATTATGATGTTCTATTTATATTATTACAGCAAAGTATTTATAAATTATTAGTGTGTGTATGAGTGTAGTGTGTGTGTGTATGTTTGCGTGTATGTGCGTGAGTTTGTGAGTATTGTGTGAATGTGTGCATGCCGAAGAGTATCTGTAAGAGTGTCTTGCGTGCATGTGTGTGTGTGTGCTGAAGAGTTTATGTGAGAGTGTGTGCATATGTGTGTGCTCATGTGTGTGAGTGTGTGTGCTGGAGAGTATATGTGTGTGCGACTGTGTGTGTGTGTGTGCATATGTGCACTTGTGGCGGTCAGAGGACAATATCATGGAGTCAGCTTTCTCTTCCCACCATATACGGAACCTGGTGATGGAACTCAGGTCAGGCTTGAGCAGCGGCACCTTCACCGTGGAGCCCCCTCCCCACCCCAAAGCCTGGACTATCTGGTCAGACGTATCTATCAAATAGAGTTTTTCCTAGGTACACTAAGGGGCTGGGTGAGATGGCACATGCCTTTAATTCCAGCACCCAGGGGGCACAGACAGGTAGATCTCTTTGAGTTTGAAGCCAGCCTGACCCACATTGAAAGTCCCTAGCCAGCTAGGTCTACATAGTGAATCCGGGTCTCAAAACTTAAAATAAAGATAAATCAATTAAGGTAAATTGTGGATGTGATTAATCACACGCCTAACCCCAGCACTCTGAAGCCTGAGGCCTAACAAAAACAAACAAACAAATAAATAAAATAAAGATCAATTAAGAAATTTTTGCTCAGTTTGTATCTCTTTATAGTTAAACATTTGGACTTAAATCCTATTTAGAAATATTCCTGTTGAAGAAACTGGAGATTCCTTGCACATCAAAAGCTATCTGTACAAAGTTCTGACCTGGCTGCATGTGGCAGCGTATTAAACTCCGAGCAGGTTGATAAGGACAATATCAAACTCTCAAGAAACTACTTTATGGTTTTTTATTTTTTTAACCTTAGGGTATTATTGTTATCCTCTTGACAAGACGTTAAAGCAGAATTTATATTTAAGGCGATTAGAGTTTGTACCAGTGATGAATAAGACTCAGGACATGCAGGTGGATGTCAGTTCGTAGAGTTTCAGCTCAATAGCAATGACTGACAGAATGGCTGTTAGGAGATTCGGGAAACACAGCATGAGAGTTCCTGAAATGGTTTACCTTGTTCTGTAGAAATAAAGTCAGTGAGGGGTGGCATTTCAAAGGAAGTTAAAGCTTTCTAGATGGTTCATAAAAGCAGGAAACCTGCTTTGCTAAAATTCTTACAGGTAAAGGGCTGGGAATGTAGCTCAGGTGATAGTGTTTACCCACCATGTACCAAACCCTGGATGGATCCCCAGCACCACCCAAACCAAATGCGGTGGTGACTCAAGTCTGCAGGGCTAGCATCTGGGAGATGGGGCCAGCAGGATCATACATTCCAAGTCATCCTTAGCTATGCGATCCTGTCTCAAGAAGACCAAGCAAGCAAGCAAGCAAACAAACAAAAATAGCCAGAAAAAATGGAACATAGAGAAGTCTCAAATAATGTTGAAGAGTGGACCATGAACTGTGTTACAGCCTGACCGCTGGCCACTGGCCTTCTTTGGAAGGGGAAAGGACTGAGCGACTTGTCCTTGCTGGGTCTGCACCATCGAGCTGCGCGTGTGCGAGCGCTCACTTTGTGAGTTTCTTTCCTCTCAAAGTCGTCCGTGCTCTCTTCCTGATTTGATCCAACTAGGGACAGTGGAACTGGGCTACTAAGTCACCCGTGCCCTTTCCAGAACGGGACCAGGCAGCACTCTGGGATATCCCCATGGGTCCTCCGGGCATTCTCCCTCATGCTCACTGTCTGCTCCTGTGTCACACAGCCTCCTGCAGCTTCACAAAAGTGCCAGGGTTCTGCTTCCCCAGATTATACACTCTCCCTGCCCTAGGCTCTGCAATCTGTTCTTCTCCAAGACGCACATATGTGAAATGTGAGAAAGCCAGCTTGCCTAGCAGACAGAGAGGTACATAGTGAGTTCAGGGCCGGCCTGGGACACGGGAGAAGGGGTTGGGTGGAAGTTAAGATACAGCTCAGTAGTAGAGAGCTCACCTAGCAGGCTCCCAACCCTGGGTCCCATCCCAACACCTCACACACACCTCCAATCCAAAACCAACCAATCCACAAGAAGCAGCTGTAAATCTTAAATTTCAGGTTCTTGGCATTTATGTCTTGGTGCCAAGATTGAAGACTATCTTGGTGCTTCTTTGATCCATGAAGTGAATGAGTTCCCTGCCACGTTCAGAAAATCTGTATCAAGCTATAGAAGTCAATAGAACAGTAACAGAAAATCAGAGCCAGGCATGATTACCTTTCAGCTTCTTGCAAGGGTAAGGCAGGAGGATTGCCCTAAGTTTGAGGCCAGCCTGGGCTATGTAGTTTCAGACCCTGTCTTAAAAAAGGAAAAAGAAAATTTGTGGAAAAATTCAGCCATAGTCCCGCGACCCAGTCAAAATAGACGCCGCCGGTTTGTGTGTTTTCTGTCAGGCCTTTGCTCAGTGTGGCATCTGCGAGGAAGCTCCCTGTGGAGCTGTGCCTTTCACCCCTCTGCACACACACGTCAGTTTTGTTGAACGGGTGTGTAGGGGTAAGAAGGAGTGTGAAGGGGTGTGAAGGAGTGTGAAGGGGCATAAAGGGGCATGAAGGGGTGTGAAGGGGTGTGAAGGGGTGTGAAGGAGTGTTAAGGGGCATGAAGGGGTGTGAAGGAGTGTGAAGGGGCATAAAGGGGCATGAAGGGGTGTGAAGGAGTGTGAAGGGGTGTGAAGGAGTGTGAAGGGGCATAAAGGGGCATGAAGGGGTGTGAAGGAGTGTTAAGGGGCATGAAGGGGTGTGAAGGAGTGTGAAGGGGTGTGAAGGAGCTGCGGGTGATTCTCTCCCCTCCATTCATAACCCCTGTGCTTTCAGAAATACCACTTACTTAACCTTTTTATTTCTTTCTCTAAACAACAAAACCAGTACATCTTATAGACTGCTATGGAATGAGGTAAATGTATGTGACATATTAGAGTTTATTTTTTCTTTAACCCATGGACTCACCTTCCGTTCCTGAAGTACAAGAGGCAATCCCTTCATCTGACTTGGTGGATCAGTGTCAGCCTGGAGTACTCTCCCATGCCACACAAATCTGTCATTGGTTTTTCCTTTTAAAAATTATTTTCATTAGAGACTTGGATGAAAAATTATAAGAGGGACCAATATTTTTCCAGTTTAAGATCACCCAGCTCATAAACGACAGGGTCCGCCCAAGGCCACAGGGCACAGAAAGCTCTCGGTGTCCCGCTGCAGAAGTGGGGACAGAATGTAAGCAGGCCGTTTGGATAGCAGGCTGCAACCTCATGCTTTTTCTGATGCATAAATGAAGTAAAACAAACAACACTAATGTGTTTTAGGGTACATTAACCGAAGTGTAGTTCAGATCAAGAAAAATATTAGTCTGAACCATAGAAGGCACTCGGGTGTTTCTTTGGAAAAGGCTGAATTGTTAGACCACACTTGGAATATTGTGTTGTGATCTTGGTCCCATATGTTAAGAGTTGCTTTGCCAAGCCAGTCTCAGGGAGACTCAGCCCGTGAACACGCAGGAAACCATGGTCAGATGAGAAAGGGTTGAGAGACATGTGATGTTTGACCTGGCAGGACGGCAAGGGTGGACTGGGGTCGCTCTTTCAAATATCAGAGATCTAATCAAGGGAAATGGGCTCACGCTCTGTGAACCCAGAGGCAGGGCAGTACCCCATTTATGAGAATCTAGTCTGCAAGCAATAGGATGGCTGACTTGGGAGGTGGCAATCGTGTGTGTGGCGGTATTCAGGTGGAGGCTGGGAAATGAGAAGGTTCTGTTGGAAGAGGGCAAGGGGTGAAGGGAGGAGAGAGAGAGTTTTATCCGTTAAATTTTCCCTTAAGACAATTTCTATGAAAGATATTAGAAAAATCATAATATTGATGAAAGTAGAAGGAATCTTATCCCACGCTCTTATTGTATAGAAAAAGAGTGTTTGTATCTATCTATCTGTCTGTCTGTCTGTCTGTCTGTCCGTCCGTCCGTCCGTCCATCCATCCATCCATCCATCCATCCATCCATCCATCCATCCATCTATCTATCTATCTATCTATCTATCTATCTATCTATCTATCTATCTATCCATTCATCCATCTATCTATCTATCTATCCATCCATCCATCCATCCATCCATCCATCTATCTATCTATCTATCTATTCATCTATCTATCTATCTATCTATCTAATCTATTAATTTATCATCTGTCTGCTGACGATGGTGGGAGACTGGGGTTATTCAAATGAAAAATGTTGACTCCTCATTTCCTGCTTATTTGCTGGGCAAACCAGGCCTCTCCTGCATCTCCCCAAACTCCTTAAGGATCATTCCTTTTTCATCTCTCCATCTTCCATATAAAATCTCTGAAACAGAGAATCCTTCTAATCTATCCTCTCACTTCCCTTCCTCTCTCACCACCTTATCTCATTACACACAGCCGCAGTCTAAGCCTGAGAACATGGCTGTCACATTCTCACATGGGCCTTAGGTCGAGCCAGACTTCCAGCCCCTCTGAGATGCCACCCCACCTTTGAAGGGACAAACCCAAGGCAAGTGTGGGCCTACGAGTCAGCCTTTGGCTTCTCTCCTTCCTCCCATTACTCCATCACACTCTGGGGACCCAGCGTGAGATCCAGAGCCCATGGCTGGTAGCCTGCCCCATGTTGCTGTTGACGAGGGAAATCCAGGACAGTTGCCTGTGTTGTACATGATCCTGGCACTTTCCAGAGCTCAGCCTTCATAACTTCACTCTGTTTGTTCTCGAGCCAAGTTCACTTTCAGATATTGTTTTCATTTGGTGTCTGGGAGGATTTTTTTTTGTTCCTGTCAGCTCTTTATGGACAAGTGTTTGCTCATTAGGTTGTCTTCTGTGCTCTAGTGTGAAAACATTTTTCCTTTGGTTTTGTTTTGTGTGTTTTATGCTCAGTGACTGTTGTGGGATGGAGTGGATGAGCCCACATAGATGTAGGTTGGTCCTCTGTGGGTGGTTTCAAATGCTTGTGACATTTATGGTTTGCAGAAGCTGAAGGGGTGGCCCACTCTATACCCTCCTTGCAAGGATAGGTATGTCATATGTTTGCCAGACCACGCTTAGCTATGCACTTTTGGAATTTTACCATAACTTTTTTTGGCCTGATTCTCCACACTTTTTTTTTTTAAATCTGTAAACTATTATAATTTCTTGCAGCTTTATGAAAGAGTTATATGCTGGAAGGATTGGTGGGTGCAGGGCTAGAGAAAGAATATAAATCTGAGAGATGAGTGGGCTGAGAAGAGATGGAGGCTTGGGTCTTCCCTTGCCAACGTTTAAACACTCAGAGATTGGTTTACAAAGGCAATGTTTGTGGGACTCCAGGTGACGGTTGAGTTCCGGGTTATACCAACGGGCGTTGTGATAAAGCCGTAGCTCCAACATAAAACCGTTGGGTTACCTACTGCCGCTCATTGTTGACTACTTACTGCAACTCAGTTTGTTAGCTAAAATGCCAATAGAAGTCAGATTTATAGTTCAGCATCTAAAATGTCAATAGAAGTTGTTATTGGTAGTCAGATGGTTTTTATCCGCTGCCCCTGAAACACAGCTTTGGAGCTCACTCACTAGAGACAGAGTTGGAACAGAGATGGACATGTATTAAATTAACCCAGTCATTAGTTTTTAATTTAAATACTGTTCAGCTAAATAATTTGGCACCCGTGAGTGTCAGTGGTGCTGGGCTGGCGATGTGAGCACATCCCTAATTTTTCACAGGTTTTCTTCTCCTCCCCTCTTCTTTCCAGAGAAATGTGGAACCAGCAATTTATTGTGGTAAAAAAATATTTCCATGCACTTGCTTTTTCTGTGAAAATATTTCTCACACATGGACGGCTAACCCCACAAAGCTAGCTCTCAGCACCTCCAGGTCAATCCAGTTTAGACTGTTCAGAAAATGACAGTCTCAAAATGAGAAAACTAAGTCAGAAAAGTGGCGGTCTGTAGCAGCTCGTCTGGGTCTCAGGCACAAGCTGAAGGCTTTCTGTGTTGGATTGAAAGCTGTGTGTTGTCAAAATCAGTCTAGTCAGCTTTTGCCCGAAAGCACTTTCTGCGTCCTTCACTTCCGTGTCCCCCACTCTCCGTGTCTTTTACTGTTATTTCTGAATTCACTTTAGTAGTTTCGTAGATAAGTCTAGAAATGGGGAAAAAGACGGCTTGCCAAATATGGGTTGTACTGAAGGCTTGAGGCTCTTTCTTTCATGTGCAGAACATAGGTGGGCAGCGCCACCATGCATGTGATTGCACTGGAGTGTCGGCAGAAGGGAGCGGGCACATGTGGCCTCTGAGTTTGTCAGAGCCCAGATCCTGCCCACTTCAGCTGAAAGATCTTCAGCAGACCCTGTCCATCTAAAGCGAAGTTCTCAGACTCGAGGAACTTTGGAGCTGCTTATGGGCTTTACAGAGCTGAGAGGTCCAGGCTCTAGGGAGGGGCCTGAGAAGTGGTGTTTCTCAAAGGTCCTAAGAGAAGCTCATGCAGCTGGTCAAGCCACTGCAGGTACCGCTGTGCACCGTGGAGCACTTCCACTGTGAAGTGCAGCGTGAAGTGGGAGCTGCAGGTACCGCTGTGCACCGTGGAGCACTTCCACTGTGAAGTGCAGCGTGAAGTGGGAGCTGCAGGTACCGCTGTGCACCGTGGAGCACTTCCACTGTGAAGTGCAGCGTGAAGTGGGAGCTGCAGGTACCGCTGTGCACCGTGGAGCACTTCCACTGTGAAGTGCAGCGTGAAGTGGCAGGTCCTTGATGGACCGGGCTTCTCCCTTCCCTCCAGGTTTATGTCCTACACTCCTCACTGCTTGTGGTCTGCCTAAGCTGGCCTGTCCCTTTGTGCCCCTGTATCTTGGTGCACTGGCTCTGCCCTCTGATGAAGTCTTTCTCTTTTCTGTCTCTCCGATGACGGCCAGTTCATTCTCTAAGGCCCAACTTGAGCGTTCCACTTTCTGCACCTCTTCCTTAACTCCCTGAAGACAGCTCAGTGAGTCTCTGCATGCAGCACGATGCTTCTCTTGTGCTCTTTATGTTAACGTGATGCTGAAACACACATGCTGTTACACAGATTGAGACAATCATGCTTGTACACAGAGCAAAGGTGGTTTCAAGACAGAAGGTGATTTTCTGTGTGTTGTACCATTCCATGAACGTGTCTCCTAGAGAGGTTTGAGGTAAAAAGTAAGAATCTGCCGTTCCCTAACGTGTCATTGTCCCATCATGGAAGGGCAATTCCATCGTTGCACTTGAGTATTCTGTGCAACAGGAGCGTTATACACGGGTCTACAGCTTCACCTGGCCAGTAGCCTTGGAGACAGCAACTCATGTCCATGCTGACGGGAAACTGGCTGTGTCCAGCTGAAACAGTGCTGATGACAGCATTGCCCAGTAGCGTGCGGTCAAGGACCCCTCTGCAGGGCTAGCCTTGCTTGACTTGGGTCCTGTGTCTATGTGTCTTCACATATCTTTCCTCTTAGGTTATGCGTGCTCTGAGCCTCATTTCAGTTGGGCTTGGAGGTGCATGCTTTCTCGATATAGTAATATGTCACTCCCCGAAGAGTCAGTACCATGTAAATGAACAACCCACTAGAGGAACTGTCGACTTGGCCACTGTGATCTGAAAAGGGGAAGCCTCAGTTGAGAAAATGCCTCCATAAGATCCAGCTGTAGGACATTTTCTTAATTAGTGATTGACGAGGGAGGGTACAAGCCATTGTGGGTGGTGCCATCCCTGGGCTGGTGGTCCTGGTTCTATAAGAAAGCAGGTTGAGCAAGCCATGGTGAGCAAGCCACTAAGCAGCACTCCTCCATGGCCTCTGCATCAGCTCCTGCCTCCAGGGACCTGCCTCCTTTGAGTTCCTGTCCTGACTTCCTTCAGTGATGAACAGTGATGTGGAAGTGTAAGCTGAATAATCATCTTCCCAACTTGCTTTTGGTCAATGTGTTCTGTTAGACCAATGATAATCCTAATAAGACAGATACGGACTCATTTCTCCTGGAGAGGCAATCATAAGCAAATAGAGTATTGAACATGGAAGGCACCTTTAAATTATCTAGTTAAAATCCCCTTTTAGCTCAGGAAAGCAAAGTAGTTGCCCAGAGTTTCTCGAGTTGAACCATTCTGCCTGTTCTTTCCTACAGGGTTTCTAGTTTAGCCAAGTCTATTGTCAAGCACACTAACTAGACCAGACATGACGTCCTAGCATTGGTCCCCTGTGTCTGTGGACATATCTCCCTACTGGCATTTGCATTTACATGGGTTTTATGCAAGTACATGCTTTGCTGACTTTATCATAGGAAAACAATGAATTTTTATGTACTTGTTCCTTCAAAGGAAGAAGCAATGCGTCTGCATCTCTAGGCTTAGGCCCATAATTGACACTTGGACATTTACAATTTTTGATATTGTTGAAACAAACTAATGGGGGAAGTATTTAAATTCGTTATTCACTGTTTTATCATTTTGGAATCATAGTGCTATTAAGGACCTCTGAGATCTAATCTAGCACATAGCTTTTCAGCAGAAAAACATTACCCTTGGCAGAGATGATTAAGCCTGAAGTAACTTGTTCTGTATTTTTCAGCCTGGCTCTCGTCATAGCCCAGGGTGTACTTGAACTCACTATGTAGCCGAAGGTGACCTAGGCCTGCTACTCTCTCTACCTCAGCTTCCCATTTTAGGACTAAATGCTTGCACTGCCATACTCGGCTTTAGACGCTCCAAAGTATCAACATTTCAATGTTTCTGAGGCAAGGTCTCTGTGCTATCCAGGCTGGTTTGGCGTGGTTTGTGCACACAGGATCTCTGTGTGATCCAGGCTGGTATGGTTTACTGTTGAACTTGGGCTCAAGCAGTTCTGCCTCAGTTCCCCCCGACCCCCAATGCCTGGAGCTTCAGGCACATGACACTGTGCCCAGCTCAGGAATAGTTTAACGTATTGTGCATTTCTGTTTGAAACGGGGTCTCATTATGCAGCCCTGGCTAACCTGCTGTTCAATACATAGACCAGGCTGGCCTTGAACTCTGACTCCTCTTGCCTCAGTCTCCCTTGCTCAGTTTCTACAGATGTGCACAGCCACTCCTGCCCTCTACTTTTTTTTTGATCATTTCCTCTCATTTTATTTTACTATATTTATTATTTTTGATTTTTGATACAGGGTTTCTCTGTGTAGTCCTGGCTGTCCTGAAATTAGTTCTATAGACCAGGGTGGCCCCAAACTGAGACCTATAATGAATGCACCTTTTACCTTTTAACTTGGTTCAGAATCCAACTAGTTTTGTAAGTGCCTATAAACAGCATGACCTAAGCCATTTTTCAAACTTTAAGAATAGGGAGTCTGGAGAAACTGATCTTCAGTTTTGTAGGTTGTGCACCTCGGGGAATTAGGATGCTTCTGAGTGAGCTGCGTCATTCACCACGAGCCCTGACTGAAATCCCCTGGTGTTTCAGTCATTGCTGCTGAGTTCTGTGGCAAGCACACGGGGACACTTGCTGTTATACCACAGAGTACTTTTAACTTTCCTTAGCTTCGGGTTTGCTTTATACAGAGGCCAATAACCACCACACCAAACATGCTCTTGATGGCAGTGACACCTTGTCTCCCCAGAGTATAGTGATGGCTGTTCTCAGGCAAGGAGACACACCCCCTCCAGACTGCTACCGAGGAACTGAAAGGATCTACTCTGCTCCCATAGTTACCCTGTTGCCATCCTCCGATTTCTCAGAACATGAACATAAAACCGTTGTTCTGAAAGTGAGATGCAACCCCCTGCCCCAATCTGGTCCCCGCTCCCCCAATCTGGTCCTTCTGCTTTTTTTTTTTTTTAACCATAAGTCTGACCTCTTTTGTCCATTACACTGTTCTATTCTGTTCTGTTCTGTTCTGTTCTGTCCTATCCTACCTAGAGTTATTCCAAGACAATTCTACTCTAGATGTGATGTTTCTTTGTGCATTTGCTCCTTTATTAGTAAGACCAGAGAAAATAAGAACCTAGGCATTAAAAACCACCCTGGTGCCCTTGAAGCTCCGCTGACGTCACAGGGATACCACCACTACCTAATGGTACAGAGAGGGTGTCACACACCCCAGTTTTCTCACATGTGAGGCAGTATGGCGAAGGACAGAGTGCATCTTTGGAACCCGCAGGGCTTGTTTGTGTGACTCAGCTTTCCCTTCATAGCTCCGACTCCGTGGGCCAGCCCTTAACTGCCCATAAACGGCTGCCCAGGGACTGAAGCACTGGTCAGAGCACTGAGGTGCTCACCACAGACAGGGAAGGTCCCCAGCAGGCCAGCAGGGAGCCGTTCTTTTCTTCTGTTGTTTCTGCCAGTTACATCTTTCTAGTCGTACTGAGCACTAGTTACACATGGACTCAGAGCCTCACGGTTGTTTGAGCACTTTTATTTCATTAGTAGGAATTTTTCTTTCTCTATTGAGCTAATTGGCACCCTTTACTTTCGATTTATCCTATCTTTATGTTCATCTGGCTGCTATATCTCAAGGTGGAAATAGAAAAAAAGAAAGGGAAACAGGCACAGGACAAACAGACTCTCCTGTTGCAAAACCACCAGGGCTAGAAGACACTTTTCCCAGATGGCCCTTCTTGTTAAGGGCTTCATCTCCCTGACCCCGCAAGTGTGATGTCCGTCCCTGCCACATTTAGTCCATCTCCTTCCCTTAATCAGATAAATCTTGTCTCTGGTATTACAGACTTGTCCAGGGATACCACATCAAGGGAAGTATTTTTGTTAGGCCCATGGTATCTGTTTGACCTTTATTCAGAAGACAAATGTAATAGATCACGAATAAAATGTGGTTATTAAAGGAACCTTATATGCAATTTCTGGATTGTTTATGCTTACTGAGTTAAACTTGGCATGCTGGAGTCGAGTTCTAAACCGGTTTAGATTGCAGACTGACTGTGTCTTAAGTCTGTTTCCATTCATTAAATACCTTAGAATGAGCAACATTCTGGACTCTTGAAATGTGATACCTTGTGACATAAATATTTTTAGCTTAAAGCTTACAAAGATACCCTACAACTTATTATTACATTATCGCTGTAGTCTATACAGTAGCACTCTATAGGGGCACTTACAGTCATAGCTGTGGTCTATACAGCAGCGCTCTACAGGGGCACTTAGAGCCATCTACCACTTGCCTAAGCATCTGTAAATTACATAAGTGAGTGGTCAATTCACGATGGTTCTCTTAAATAAACGAATAGCCTGGACAAGGGACCTGATCCTAGATTTAAAGGACAAAATTAGAAATGATATAGTCAATGTACCATTAATTCTTCTGGAAATAAAGGACCTAAAAATCTTTAACGGTTTGTCCAAAGTCAGAGAGCTGTTTGCTGACAAGCTAACATTCCAACTCAGGACTTCTGGTAATTGCGCATTAACTGCCCTTCTTTAAAGTTGGAAACCTTCAGCGCTGCTGAGAGGAGCTTAGAAAGTCGGGCTCTTTCACTTTCCGGTAGCTCTGTGAAGAGTGGTGCTGATAGGGTCTTCAGTGAAGAACAGCTTGCAGTTAATTAGCCCTTTTGGGAAAGAGAAATCGCTGGCTTTCATGCCTCCTGGGGCTGAAAGACAATAGGATTGTTACTTTCTTTTCCCTCCTTCATTCTCACCCAGTAACCCACCACCTCCTGTGAGGGTAACTGCTCCGAGAAGTCAGGTGTGCTATTTTCTCTACTTCTCTAGCATCACAGAGGTAAGAGCACCCAAATAGCACACCCTGGCCTTCAGTGGACCCACTGCCATCTGGTTGAGGGGTTTCCAAGACTCAGAAAGGGAAGGGAGATAATGATTGGGAAGATGAATATATGACATCAGGTCCCTCTAGAGGCAATACGCTTCTGTATTTTAAATTTTAAAAATTTTCGTACTTTTATTACAGACCTTCTCAGAGGCGATTAGATTTAATGTGGACTATGGAGTTTTTGAAGTGATCAACAATGCACCACAGCTTCTGGAAAAGCAACTGAAAAGAATTCTGCAAAATCAGCAACCACGAAATCCCATCTATGATGTCATAAGGAAAGGAAAAAGTGATGCCAAACCTTTCCAAAAGAGTGTCCCCAGGGAAGACGAGACCATTAGTGTCAGCTACACCATCATGGTGAGCCAGGATGCTTGAGTCTGTCTTCTAAGATCAAGGAAGCATTTGGTCAGCCAGAGAGACGGCTCAGCAGTTAGGGGCACTTGCTGCTCTTCCAAAGTACCTGGCCCTGATTCCCCACACCCAGTCTTGAGCTCCAGTTCCAGGGAACCCAGTGCCCTCTTGTGGCCCCTATGGCCCCAGGTGTGCACATGGCACACATACATACATCATATAGGCAAAACAGTCATAAGCAGAAAATAAAAATAAATGAAGCACTTGGTGAATTGACGCAAAGTTTCTGAAGTCCAATCAGATTTATTTGTGTGTTGTGCTTACATGGAATGTCATCTCTTCACATAAAATGGACCATTTAGCAGTTTTTTTGATTTTTGTCAAGCAATATAAGAATGATCATGTGATTTGCCTTGACTATATAAAATGTCAAGTACATTTATATATTAAATATGCATATTTTTATTGTTTAATTTCTTTCTAGGAAATGTGTGTATAAAGGACGCTCATTTCCTCTGGTTTTGTTTGTTTGTTTGTTTGTTTGTTTACCAATTCTATTCACAGTTGGGAACTGAGATGGCTTTGAAGCACCAAGGTACACCCTGTTGTAGGCGGAGGCTGCTTGTTCATTCCCAGCCACCCAGACCTGAAATAGTCACACAGAAACAGTATTAATTACAACACTGCTTGGTCAATAACTTAGGCGTATTTCTGGCTAACTCTTATATCTTAAATTGACCCTTTACTATTAATCTGTGTATTGCCACATTGTGGCCTACTGGAAAGGTTCTTTCCGAAGTCTGTCTCCTGTGGCGGCTACATGGCATCTCTCTGACTCTGCCTACTCTCTTTCTATATATCTTTGTTCAGATTTTCCACCTGGCTATATTCTACCCTGCCATAGGCCCAAGGCAACTCTTTTATTAACCAAATGGTCATAAAAACATATTCACAGCATACAGAGGGGAATCCCACATCATCCTGTGACTCTGACCTCCCTGGCTTCAAATTCTGTTCTTAGCTGCCAGTTTCTGTCCTGTTCGCTTTAGGCCAGCAAACCTCTATGTGGCTAACCCACGAGCTGTGTTCCCGTGGAAAGGTGACATGATGACCTTGGGTCCACCACAGCCACGGTGTGCTGTGTGGATCAGTGACCAACAATTATTTTAAACTGCTATTTTAGAATTAGGGAGAAGTAGACTGAAAAATACATTTGCTCGTAACTTCAGACACTTCTACTCCAATTCTCTGGCTACTAAATTTAGATATATTTCTCTTTTAACTTCTATCATAGTAAATGCTAATAAGAATTACATTAAAGCATTGTTTTGAAGGTGGATCAGAAAAATTGAATTATATAAATTTTTAACTAAAACTTTTCTAACTGGGTATGCAAATATTTAGTAACAACAATAATTAGTAACACATCACTAATTATATTAAATCTATGTAGCTTAGCCATCCTAATTAAAAGAGTCAGATAGGACTAGGAAAAGAAGACTCAATTATTTGCTGTCTAAAAGAAACCAACCTTAAGTATAAAATAAATATATTAGAAGTAAGAAAGTATATGCCATATAATTACTAATTAAAAGAAAGCTAGGGCGATTATATTAGTATCAAAGTAGACTTCAGAACAAGGACTCCTGCTAAGGATAAAGAAGGCTATTAAACAGAGATACAATGTAGTTCATAGAAAACACAGCCAGTTTTAATGTGTGTGCATGAACATTGGAATTCATGATAAGTGCTAATCAGACATAAAGAGAAAATAGCCAACAAACCACAGAGAACACCTGAGATTAAAACATTGCTTTTAGTAACCATAGAAATGGTGGATCCTAAGAACATGGCATTTCTCTCTCTCACTTGCAATGAAGTCAACCCGTTGATGCCTGTAGACTCAACCCGTTGATGCCTGTAGACTCAACCCGTTGATGCCTGTAGACTCAGCCTGTTGGTGCCTGTAGACTCTGCCTGTTGGTGCCTGTAGACTCCTCCTGTTGGTGCCTGTGGACTCAGCCTGTTGGTGCCTGTGGACTCAGCCTGTTGGTGCCTGTAGACTCAACCTGTTGGTGCCTGTAGACTCAGCCTGTTGGTACCTGTAGACTCAATCTGTTGGTGCCTGTAGACAACTCACCCCACAAAACCAAAGTTCATGTTCATTCAGATTACACTTAGAGTGGTTATCAAAATTGATGTTATTCTGACATTAAAGTAAACTATAATAATAAAAATATGTGAAATTTATTATTGATCAACTCTGAATTAAACCCTAGGTTAGTAACAAAAGAATATGGAAAAATCTCCAAATACTTAAATAATTGAGCAATATAACCCATAAGTCAAAAAGTAAGTCTCAAAGAAAATAAGAAACTAAAGTAAACCATCACAATTTGGGATGTAGCTAAATTAGCACTAGAATGAAATTTATGTAGTTAAGTAATAGGAAATATGTAATAGAAAATAGAAATACCAAGCATTGCTGCCAGTGATCTATCTTCTACCATGGGAAACAAGAAAGAAAAGGGTTAACTGAGACCCAAAGTAAAGAAGAAACATCATAGCCATGAACTGCTGACCCGCCTGTGGTGGACTACAGGCTTGTACCACCACGCTCACGCCTGTGACTACACGCTTGTACCACCACACTCACGCCTGTGACTAGAGCAATGCACCACCATGCTCACGCCTGTGACTACAGGCTTGCACCACCAGGCTCAGGCCTGTGCTGGGATTAAACCCAGGTCTTCATGCATTCTAGGCAAGCACCCTACAAACTGTGGCAATGGCAGCCTGAAGATGACTTTTTCTTAATTTTCTCTTAATAGTGCCTCAACCGCGAACAAGGTATTAAGTGGATCAAAAGGAAGAGACTTCCGGCATTTCTGGAAAGTGATTGCTACTTTGAATACAGGTATCATGCTGCCATCGGCCTGTGCTTTTCTAAATGCCTGTTTGCTTCATATAAAGTTATTTTTTATATCAGTTGGCATTTGGATCCTATCTGCTTTAGAAATAGGAGTGATTAAAAAAAAAACATTGGCAAAAATCACAGAGCTTTTCTAAAGAAATTTCACAGTTGTATGTCTTTGATCATTTTTTAGACTTAGCTGTCACTCACAGTGGTGTTTATGTAAACACAAAGGGATGTTAGTGTGACCTTGAAAACAGAATGTGGGGAACTAGAGAGAAGTCTTAGCAGCTAAGAGCACTTGTTCTTGCAGAGGGCATGAGTTTGGTTCCCAGCACCCACATGGTGGTTCACAACCATCCCTGACTCCAGGTCCAGGGAACTGGATGCCCTCACATGAACTCCATGGGCACCAGGCATGTACGTGTGACATGGTCACACAGGCAGGCAAGTATAAAGATAAATAGATCTTTGAAAATGTTTTTAAAAACACAGAACATCTGTGTGGGGCTGAGGATTCCCCTCTAAACTGTAAAATTTTACTAAAATTTTAACTTTGTTTAGAATAATAGTTTTAAATAAAATACGAATGAAAACGGAGTACTTCTGTGAGTAAGTTTGTGACTTCTGCAACACAGGTTAGCCAAACTGATCTCGCAAGCAACATGGAGCAGTACAGGCATGAACTTCATAGTGGGAACAAGCTTCTCACCCTGGATCCTGAGAAAACCGCCCACTCCACCTCCGCCTACCGACGAAG
The DNA here is from genome assembly GCF_982192425.1 of Myodes glareolus. Lineage (NCBI taxonomy): Eukaryota > Metazoa > Chordata > Mammalia > Rodentia > Cricetidae > Myodes > Myodes glareolus. The sequence continues at coordinate 2,919,065 of NC_142044.1, read as the reverse complement.
AGGACAATCTCACGATTATGAAAAAGTTCTACATTTCTCTTGGCCAGGTAAGATGAGGGTTTTCAAGACTCAGCACCAATGAAACCTTTTGTTTCAAATCAAGAGAGATTGATTTAAAGCCCCCGCCCCAAGCAGAGTGAGGTTTCTTATGGGTTTATGCTGACTTGTTTGATATGCAGAAATGCAAATCAAATGGACTTTCCTGACGTCTGTGAAGCAGCAATTGAGATTGAGATGCGTGCTCCCTATCGTAGTCCATGCACATTCTATTCTGAATTTGTTGTTATAGCAAGTCAATAAGGATGTTAAGCATTGTTAAGATGATACTTAGTTGTAAAAATGCATTACTATTTTATCAGACAAATTTCCCTTCTGTTATTGCTTAAGCATGGAGTCGTTGTGAATGGTTAAAAAGATACAAACTAGAATCAGTTGTCCTTTTAGATTGTCCACATATATAGATTGTCCAAATATAGGGATAATTTGTATTTTATTTTTTTCTCCAATTACCAGGTCTTTCCTCTTGCAATATACCCAAATCTACATGAAATCTGAAGCAGGTGGCCCATGTGCCCTATTATTCTTTGTCAAAAATTGCCAATCATTTGTGATGTGGGTGTCAGGACAGAGAGGGGTGAGGTGGGCGTCGGGACAGGGGTGGGGTGGGCATCAGGACAGAGAGGGGTGAGGTGGGCATCAGGACAGAGAGTGGTGAGGTGGGGTGAGGTGGGTGCCGGGACAGAGGGGTGAGGTGGGCGTGGGGACAGAGGGGTGAGGTGGGCGTCAGGACAGAGAGTGGTGAGGTGGGGTGAGGTGGGTGCCGGGACAGAGGGGTGAGGTGGGCGTCGGGACAGAGGGGTGAGGTGGGCGTCGGGACAGGGGTGAGGTGGGCGTCAGGACAGGGGTGTAGGCAGCAGGCACAGACTTTTGCCTGTCACCACCTGATATGAAAAAGAGTGAATTGAAATTTATTCTTTTCCCATTCTCACTCCAAGTTTTTTATTCCTGTGCATATGCACGTTGTCTGCCTGCATGTTTGCCTTGGAGGGGGAGCTGTGGGTTGTTGTGAGCCACTCCATGTTCTAGGAACCGAATTGGGTCTCTGTCAGAACAGCAAGGGCCCTTCACTGTGGAGCTACCTCTCCAACCTCCACTCTCTTATCTACTGAGGCTTTAGCACAATTTTTCTTTAATAAAGTATTTTCCCTCATACACTATAATCCATAAATTGCATTATAGGGATTATTTTTCATTGTTTTGAATGGCAGAATGCTATTAAGATTATGTTACATTAATGTCTCTTTCTTTCTAGGCCTCTTATACTCAAACGAAAGATTGGTTTACTCTAGCAAAGCAATGCCAGCAAACAGTAACGACCTTTTCGCTGCCCTGCTATGTACCCCACCACAAAATTGCATCACCAACTCTTTCTTCTGTGTCTGGTAAGCAAAGACAAGGCCCTTCAGAGTCCGCTGTCTGCTGCATCCTGCAGTTCAGAGGTGGGGAGAGAAGCTCACCACACAGTCCCTGCCTCCCTTCCACTTCCTAGTGGGTTTTGTTGGGTTGTTGTTTGTTGGTTTGGCTTTTGTTATTGTTTGCTGGTGCTTTTGAAAGGGAGTCTGAAGTAAATATGATAAAACAGAGGCAGTGGGAACTGAAGGCCGATAGAGACAGGGTCACATTGTGCAGTCCAGGCTAATTGCAGACTTGCTCTCTATCTAGGGCTGGCTTTGTGATCACAGTGATCCCTCTCGCCTCCACCTCCACTGTGCTGGCATGGCGGGCCTTCCTGAGCAAGCCTAGCTCTTAGCTGCATGGTCTTTTTTCTGAGTTATTCCACTTGGAATCTTGCTTCTTCTCACCTGTCAGCTTAGGCTAATATATATAATAAATGTGTAGAGAATTTCACCCCAGAGCCTAGCACACCTTGTATAGTGTAGAGAATCCCACCCCAGAGCCCGGCACACCTTCTGTAGTCAGCCAGGGATTGCCTTATCTTTATCTCTATAGCTCTTTCTATAGGTGTTGGTGGGAGCTGCTGTCCTGACAGGTCCCATAGCTGTTTAGTCCCAAAGAAATGCACAGAGGTCTATATTAATTATAAACTGATTGGCCTATTAACTCAGGCTTCTTAATAACTAATTCTTACATCTTAAATTAGCCCATAATTCTTGTCTATGTTAGCCATGTAGCTTGGTACCTTTTATCAGTGAGGCATTCTCTTCTTGCTTCCTCTGTGATGACTGCAGACTGAGTCTTTTCTTTTCCCAGAATCCTCCTGTTTTGGTTGCCCCACCTATTCTTCCTGCCTCATTGCCCTGCCTATGTTTCCTGCCTGGCTACTGGCCAATCAGCATTTTATTAAACCTGTACAACGGACAAAGCTTTACAGGGTACAAGACTGTTGTCCCACAGCACTTTATAGAGTCCTCCTACCAAGTCTTTGCAATAAAGTAGGCATAAGATTTCTGAACTGAAAGCAAATGTTCTGGGACTGTTGGAAATACTAGAATTCCAGTCCTCAAGAAGCTAGGGCAAGAAGATTGTGTCTCGAACAACAACAACCAAATGGAAATAATAATCAATGGAAATTGAATTTTCCTTCTACTTCTCAGTTTAGACAATTTCTCTCCTTGGAAAACAGATCAGTTCTGCCATGGGGAGTTTTGTGGGTGATACCAATTTTTCATAAAAATTGAAAGAAATAGCCATGAAATGGGAGTTACCAATTAAGATATGGTTAAGGGGGAAGTTCCAGACATGATTCCTGAGAATCCAGGAAACCTGTAGCTGTTTGCTCTAACCTCTCTGCGATGTGTATGTAGCACCTGGAGAAGGTAGACCTCGGTGCACTAACTGACCGAAAATCAACAACCCCTCCTGGTTGAAAGGATCTAGGTTTCTGTGTGCTTCCTGGCCTTTCTCCACACATTGAAGAGGAACCCTAGAGCACAGGACAGTGGACAGAAAGGCTGCCCGAAGGGCACTGGGCAGGAAGGCCCCACTTGCTCTCTGCCCAGCCCTGCTTCCCTTTGCAGGTGTACAGACTTGGAGGGGGGGGGAGTTGTTATATTCATTTTCAATACAAAGTTATAATGAAATGTTTCTAGCCATGGAGATTTCAAGTCTGGTCACAGAAAGTGGACACTGAGAGCTGGCACACTGATGACCCCCCGAGCTGTGGAGTCCGGAGGGCAGACTGACATGTGAAACCTCCATATTTCCTCAAATTCTGAAAGAGGAAATTAAGAACTAAAGCTATATTTTGGGGGGGAAGGAGGTAATCTTTTATAAGTCCCTGTACTATTTTGTCACTTTAATGATAAGGATTACATGTCTGATAGTTATTAAACCCTTTTAATAAATATTTAGTACATTTACACAAAGGCAGATTTAATTCCTATTGGCAGTTTTTTCCTCTCGGCCTCCTAGCGAGGCTTGAGAATCCCTCTGAAGTCCTGGTCTGTGTGATTTGCCATTTTCTACAGCACCTACCTGGCAGTGGAAGAGTTGGGTCGTTATCTAACCTATTAGCCTTCTATAATTTAATACAGAGAATTTAATCTTCGATGATGGAGTTCACCCCAGGACAATAAAGAGCCCAATTAAAGCCACTGAAATAATTCCTGAGATGGAAGAAGAAGAAGAAGAAGGGTCCATATCAATAAAAGATACACCTTCCCAAGCTCTTCTGAGAATATACCTTGAAAGGAAAGATGAACAGGGCAGGCACATGACCGTGCATTTCTCATCATTTGAAGAATTTCTCAACTCCTATATCGTCTTCATCCTGATAGAAGCCATCAAGCACATCACAGGCCAGTCCTTCAGCAACACCCCCGGCTACATCAACTTCTACAGCGTAACCCAGGTGGTGTTTGATAAAGTGGAGCCCACGTCCCGCAAGAAGACGGTAAACTCACCCCAGCCTGAAGCAACAAAGGAAATCTCAGAAGAGAAACTGGAAAAAGTAAGCTTAAGTTCAAAGAGCGAGAGCGTGGGGCCGGAGGGCAGGGCCGACTGGTGTATACCTCACAGAACCTATGACATTGGCAACAGAAGGGAATTTGAAAGATTTAAGAAGTTTCTAAAGGGAACATTGGGAGAAAAATACTGGTGGCTGTGGATGGACATAGAGAGACTGAAAGTTCTTAAGGACCCTGGGAGACATCAAAGGTACTTCCATCTCTATTTTCCAATAGTTTAAAAATTAAACTAAAAATTAAATTAAAAATTATAGAATATTTGTTTGAGTTATTCAAGCACAAACATTAAATATTAGAATGTGGTTTATGCACCGGGAGGGATAAAATCAATGATGTTTATTTTATAATAGATTTTTGATATTGCAAGTTTTCTGATTTCATAGCTTGAAGATACCAGGGCTGAAGAGGTAGCCTATTTGTGGGGGCACATACATACATGCAAGCCAAAAACTCAAGACACATCAAATAAAAAGTAAAGCTAATAAGCAAATACATAAATAAATAAATAATAAGTAAATAAAACATATCAATAATAGTTATTTGGGTTTGAATAATGTTTCTTTCCATAAATTCCAGATCTACTGTAAAATTACACTTTTTATAGTGTTATACTCTTATAAAAAATTTATATAAAAAGTAATTTATCAGCTATATGACCACACTCATATTAGGCAGCTATGGATGCCAGTATGGGGCCTCTCGTCCCGGTAGGCTGCCTGGCTGACACATCCCGTGGTCTCTGGTCAGATGCCACAAAGCTGTCTGTCTCTCCTGAGGTGTGATGGGGCTCAGCTCTGCTTCAGACTGCTGTGAGTGTCCCTCTTCACAGGATCGGCTCTAAGACAGTTTTACGTCTGTAGCTCCTGATCTAATCTGAAGCACCATAGACTGCGTTTCTTCTGTAGGCCTTGGTGGAGATCCGCCAGTGACTGGGCTATTAGAGTAGAATTTGGGTCACAGAGCTTATGCTTTGATTAGGGCTCAGCAAATGGTTGATTCTCTAACCTGCCTTGATCCATATTTGTAAGACATATCAGGAGAATCATATACAAGAAACATTGGGATTTTCAGGATCAATACTATGAACTTCTGTTGTCTCTATAATGAATTACCCACATCTAGTAACCTAAAAGCAACAGTTCCAGAGGTAATCTTTTTCTTTACATTTTACAATTTATGGAGGAGACTGTCCTTGGTTAATGTCCCCTTCCTCTCCCCCCATGACACCTTAGCTTCTGATGTCTTCACTGCTCTAACCCCACCGTGTCTCCTGGAGAAGGATTTCTGGCACTCCCTTGCTGCTGATTTTTCTCTGCCTTTTTTTTTTTTTAACTATTATAGGTAAAAATTTTTTTTGGAGATTTGGTGTGCACAGTTTCACAAGGCCATCCAGCTTATTGAGAAAAGCAAACACCCTTGAAAATAATTTATGTCTATAAACCCTTTAGTACTCTGTAATGAGAGTTGGTCTGGAGGTATTTATTACTTGTCTGAAACATCCACGTTTGAGAAGTTGAACAATGTGTTGACCTGTGTATAACTGTGTTTCCTCTAAGACATCTTGAGAAAATGAAGAAGTGCTACCTTGTGAGCAGCGGGGAGCGCTTCCTTTCCAGAGAAATTCTCTCCAAGTTTAAGCTGCTCCACGGGTCCCGGTGGACAGAAGAACATTTGAGAAACATTCAGGTCGAGGTCATCAAACCCCTGCTTCTGTATTGGTAAGGAAAATAATGTGGATCAGAGTTATTTTCCTTTGCTTTTCTTAGGCTGGATACAAATAATTTTTTTTGTCTCGTGGTGGTTATGTAACTATGGAAAGTTAAAGTGACCAGTTTACCTTTGCTTTTCTTTGAAAAGCATTTATCTTTCAGATGCTTGGTGTGGTGGTTTGAATAAGAATGGCCCCCCTAGGTTCATATATCCAAATGCTTGGTCGCCAGGGGGTGGAACTATTCGAAAGGATTATAAAGGATCAGAAGGTGTTGCCTTGTTGGAGGAAGTATGTTACTGGAGGGTGGACTTTGAGGTTTCAAAATACCAGGGCCAGTCTCTGTTTTTTTTTCTTGGCCCGTGGACCAGGATGTAGCTCTCAGTTTCTGCTCCAGCCCCATGCTTGTCATATGCTCCCTGTCGTGATGAAAATGACTAACCTCTGGCACTGTAAGCAAGCTCCCTTTAAATGCTTTCTTCTGTAAAAGTTGCTGTGGGCATGGAGTCTCTTCACAGCAACAGAACAGTGACTAAGACAGAAGTTGGTACCAGGAGTGGGGTTGCTGTGACCATGCTCCTTGTTGGTGGAATATGGATTAGGAAAGCAGTTGAATGCTTTAAGCAGAGCTTAAGGAGCCATACTAGCAGGAGCGTGGAAGAAAGTGATGCTGAGAGCAATGTAAATTATGATGGCCTGACTCAAGAGGATTCAGGGGAAAAGAATATTAATTAGTAAGTGGCCTAGGGACCATTTTTGTGATATTTTGATGAAGATTGGCTTCCAAAACAGTCAGGGATATATAAAAGGACCTTGGCTCAAAACAAATAAACAAACAAACAAATAAAAAAAAAACAACAAAATCCTAGCAAAATGTTCATATATTTTTAGTGCTAATTTGAGCAATTTTTATTTGATATTATAAATACAGGACTGCTATAAACTACCACAACATATTTTATTATTTTTAAATTTCTTAATTCTTTTATGTATTTCTTTTTCTTATCAAGCAGATAATAATTTTAATATTATGGTTTTTCTAATATATATTATCTTTTTCTATTAGAGAATGAAGTATAATGAAGTAACATAGTTTGTTCTTTTGTTTGTTTGTTTGGTTTTGGTTTTTTGAGACAGGGTTTTCTGCAGCTTTGGAGCCTGTCCTGGAACTTGCTCTGTAGACCAGGCTGGGCTCGAAATCACAGAGATCTGCCTGCCTGTGCCTCCTGAGCCTGGGTTAAAGGCGTGCACCACCACTGTCTGGCATAGAAAAATACTTTTAAGGTGAATCAATAGAAAAAGAAATAGAAAGTGACAGAAAGGATTGATAATCACGATGATGAATTATGTCGTTTGTATGCTTTTAGTTCTGAGATTTATTATAGTTCCATCTTAACATATAAATCTTAAGGTTTTTTTTTTCTTCAATAAACAGGGCACCAAGATTTTGTGTAACTCATTCATTATCAACAAAAAATGCTAGTGCGGAACTGAAATTCTGGCGCCTCCGCCAAGAAAAACCCAGGAAGGATGTTGACCCTTTCCCACAGATGGCAACCCTCCTGCCGTTAAGACCAAAGTCTTGCATTCCCCAGGTCCCCAAGGTCCAGGTAGGGTGCCCAGCGCGGGAGCTGCTCTTTATCAACTGCACAGCTAATGTCTGTCTGTCCTCGGGTGTTTGTCCTTGCTGTGGTTTGAACATGAGCTAAACCCTTTAGGCGTACATGTTTGAGACTCTGTCCCCAGTTGGCACTGTTTGGGAAGGTTGTGGAACCTTTAGAGATGGGGCCATGTTAGAGGAAATGGGTCACTGGGGCTGGGTCCTGAAGCCTTATTGGCCAGGCCCCATCTCCGTTCACACTCTACTTCCTGAACGTAGGTACAGGGAACACCCAGCTCCCTGTTCCCACCACCATGCCTTCCTCATGACAAAGTAAACCACTCTGGAGCTGTGAGACGCATTATACCCTTTCTCCCTTGGGTTGCCTTTATTTGCATGATTTATTAGAGGAATGAGAAAGTGACCAGGGCAGCCACTGTTATGGGCAAGAAAGAGGGAAGGCCCTGTGTGCTCATCAAGCAGAGAAACCCTTCTAATTTGAACAACTGCACCACTCACTTGTCTGCTGGAAGTTCTCTAGCGGCCTCCTCTTCAGCTTAGAATAAAACATGAAAACTGTGCACAACTCTGCAGGTCCCTGCTAGCCCCGCCCCTCACGTCCCCACATCCTTCTCTAGTTTACTACAACCCAGTCACATTGCTTCCTTTGCTTGTGGTTGAGCATCGAGTGAAAGCACACGGCTTGGCACTTTCTGTTCCCATGCTTGATGCGCCTCTCACGGCCATGCGCCTCTCCCTTGCGGCCATGCATCTTTCCGCTCACATCCTTTAGATGGCAGCTCAGCCCTCAATGAGAGAGGCTGTCTTCCACATAAGCGCTCACACACAGAATCGTACAGCATCATCCACCGTTATCTGTGCCCTTTGCCCTGCCTTGCTTTATTGTGTTTACAGCCCATGAATCACCTATTTATTGCCTCTTACCACCTCCTTCCAGAACAGAAGGGAATTCTCTGGGTTGAGTCCATATCCTTACAACAGCCTAGTATAGAACAGTCACTCAGTAAATACAACAGGAATTGAGTAGACAGGCTGAAAACAGGACATCAAAACCAAAAAGATGAGGGAAAGTCTGAAAAGAGACAGCAACTGAAGGAAATAGAGAGCACCTTGATGTATTCTGTCACCGATGCATCCACCTCGGTGTTAAAGGCCACTCATCTCCACTGCCTTAAGGGTATCACAGAATATTCTGTTATTGGACATAGTCGTACAAAACTGCCCCAAGACTGTTCTACAGCCAGAATGTCACTCCTTGGCAGAAAATGCTCTGAGCAGGAGAACTTTTAGAGCCAGTAAAACATGGTCTTCTTAGCATGTAGTTCTGCAAATTTGGCACACGGATACACCCAATACATAAGCATCAACACACTCACATGAAGCAGTTCCTCTTGTTTTATTGCGGCTTGTTAGTTTTCACCACAATTACTCTGTCTCTTCTTAAAATTGCATTTGTTTGTTTTGAGAGAGAGAGAGAGAGAGAGAGAGAGAGAGAGAGAGAGAGAGAGAGAGAGAGAGAGAGCAATGCCTCAGAGCACGGTGGGGGGGGGGCGTCAGAGGACAACTTGGGAGTTGATTCTTTCCTTCCCCTATATAGGTCCCTGGGACCCAACTCAAGCTTTCAGGCTTGACAGAAAGCACCCCTACCTACTGAGCCATGTCTCTGACCTTTTATGGCTGTCTGTCAAGTAACAAAGTTCAAGCTTGAAGACTTGAACTCATGGATTGGAACAATGGCTCATTGGTGAGGCACTTGGTCTTGCGGAAGAACTGGATTTGGTTCCCAGCATCTACGTAAAGTGGCTTACCAGTACCTGTAACTCCAGTTTCAGGGGATTTGATGCCTTCCTCTGGCCTCTGTGTGCACTTACACCAGTGTGCTACACACACATATACATTCAGATGTGTGTGTGCACACACACGCACACACAAAAACAAAATCCAAAACTTACTAATAGGTTTTCCCATGTCTTATACACTTAAACTATTTTTTAATTTAATTTTAAATGAGGAGGGCTGGAGAGATGGCTCAGTGGTTAAGAGCACTTGCTGCTCTCTCAGAGGACCTGAGTTCAGTTCTCAGTACCCAGTTCATAACTTTCTATAACTCTAGCTCCAGGGGATCTTCTGACCTGTGAGAGCATGCACACACCTAACAGACACACACACACACACACACACACACACTAATGTATGGACCAGGCATGGTGATGTACACCTTAAATTCCAGCACTTGAGAGACAGAGGCAAGCAGATTTCTGTGAGTTTGAGGCCAGACTGATCTCCACTGTAAGTTCCAGGACAGCCAGGTCTACATGGTGAGAACTCGCCTCCAAAGAGTAAATAAAAATGATTCCATAGCGTGGGGACTACTCTGCCTCCTCCTCCGCCCCAGACCCTGAAAGCTACTGCTCTGTTTTCTGTTCCTATCAATTTAGCCATATTTTTATAATATATATTTAATTATAAGCTCAGACTCTTACAGGGTTTCTCATTAAACAGGTGCTTAGTACCGAAAACTACAGGCCCTCTGTGTAGCCCAGGCTGGCCTTGAACTTGTGACCTTCTTGCCTCAGCACCAGAGAAGAGCCGCTCTCATTCTCTTTCCCATCGCTGATTCTTCTTCCCTTTTGCTAGGGGACCCCTCCCCCTCCCCACTCTCTGTTCTTCCTCCAGGGTCTGTCTTGGAGCCTGCCTGAGAGCTCCCAACTGCCCTTGGTCCACAGTCCACCTTATACTTTCATTGACAAAAAATACATTTTATTACTTTTGTATGTGTGGGTATTTTGTTTTGCATGTATGCCTATGTACAATGAGCATGACCACAGGTGCCAGAAGAGAGCTTCAAATCCCTTGGGACTGGAATTACAGACAGTTTCGGGCCACCACGTGATTGCTGGGAATTGAACATGGGTCCTATGGAAGAGCAGTCAGTTAAGAGCAGCTCATAACTGTTGAGCCATCTCTTCCTCTGCCGCCATTAGAAACTGTTAAGAATGGGGAAAATAGCCATAAACATAAAATGTCCCTAAAAGGGAAGATGCAGTATTGTTAAGTTCTAGGTCCTTTGTTACAGCTAAGCAAGCTTCTTTGTTTGACTTCCCTGCCCCACCACCTCCTGGTGCTTTCCCACATGAGTCCTAAGCCCATTCTGTTCCAGAAGAAGGGCTGGTTGCCAAGTTCTTTCCCAGGAAGGAGTCTACCTCCATGGTCCTGGAAGTAAGGACTTAGCCCGTGTCTGGCTCCGCTTGTCACCTGACCTGCTCTGAGTTTACTTTGTCCCATAAACCTGCGTAAGCATCTCTGTTGTACAATATTCAGTAGAGTGAGGGTTGAAATCTAGAGAGAACGAGCTTGAGATAATGTAGAACTTTATTATCTGTTTTCTTTTCGCGCATTTTCCATTTCATTATCTTTTTGCTTTTAGGGAGAAGAAATCAGTTTATTGCAACGATCTAAATCACCTAAGAAATTATCAAAAGTAAGCACAGGGTCTCAGAAGCCTGGGAGGAGCGAGTCCTTGCACCCCGTTCCTTCCAAGGATGACAGGCTTGAGAAAGAGTAGGTGCAGTTCTTTTGAATGTTAAGTGCTTTACTCTATTGGTTTTTTAATATGAATTCTTAGGATTCAGTAATATGTATTAGTGGCTTGTGATTGACCTGCCTATGCTAAGTTAGAAGAATCCCAGATATTAACACGTTTAAGACGACGGTGCCTGTGTCCAGCTGCAGTCAGACGTCTAACCTCTGAGGAGGAGCTCTAGTCCTTATTTAAATGGCTGTATTCTAATCCACTTCTCAAGTTTGAGAACTCATAAGAACCTTGACGCAGGTGAGCATAGTGTGTTTTCTGCTGTGTCTCTCTCTTTATATTCTTCTGTATTTCCAGTGGGATTTTTTTCTTTACCCTGAAAATATCCTTTGCTACCAACTTTGGATGATTTTTTGTTTAATAATTCATTACTTGACATTTGTTCTTATTTTTACCAAAGTAAAACTCATATAACAATAAAAGTTAGCAACCTAATAATATTAAGTGCATACGGTCTGGTTTTCGGCGCATTTACAAAGTGGTCTACCATCACACTGCATAGCCCCTGTATCTCATACACATGTGTGTGAGATCAATTCAGAACTGATGTGTTCTTCTACGCATCACACAGTTGTCTCTGTGAGGAGCTGTAACAATTTGTGATCTTTCTAGTGTGAGTGAGAGTGAGTTCTTTATGATGCGGTCACCAACATGATTTATGTCACTTTTGATGGACAGGAAGACTTTAGAAATTGTGTTTATCTCCACTGAAGTTGAACTTTTCATTTGAGAACCCTTTTACATTAGTTTTTGTAAATTCCATGCTCAGAAACAGAAAGAATAAGATTGGAGGAGAGAGACGATCAATGCAGTTATAGGCGATCAATTCAGTTATAGGTGATCAATGCACTTATAGGAAAAGCCTGCGTGGGTGGCCCAGCAAATCATCTAATTAATATGTGGCACATGGTTGTCAATGGAGGCTGCTCGTTCATCTCCCAACTGCTCTGACCCAAATAATCACACAGAAACTATATTAATTATAGCACTGTTTGGCCTATTAGCTTAGGATTCTTATTAGCTAACACTTACATCTTAAATTAACCCATTCCTATTCATCTGTGTATTGCCATGAGGCTGTGGCCTACTAGCAAGGTTCCAGAAGGAGCATCTTTCTCCTTCAGCAGCTACATGGCGTCTCTTTGACTCCGCCTATTCTCTCTATCTCTTCCAGTCTGGCTATATTCTGTCCTGGCATAGGCCAAAGCAGCTTTATTCATTAATCAATAAAAGCAGCACATATACAGAAGGACATCGCACATCACATGGTGCATATTTAATTAGTAGTAAATGACTGAATGTAGAGTTTAAAATTCCCTTGGTGAGTGAGACAAATGTGTATTCGGTTCCAGGTTCTTCGTGTCCTTGCCAACAGAAAATTTATGTGTTAGAAAGGTCAGGGTAACCATAATGAACGTCTAATACTACACTAGAGTGTTCTTAGATATTTATGACCCTGGAAGGAAGGGTTTGGAGCCCAGAACGCACGGGAGGAAAATGGAGCTACTGAGCTTCCAGTAAAGGTGGAGTTGGTAAGGAACCAGAAGAGACCAACAGGCTTCTGAGGATCCTGGAAGACAAAAGGGGTGTGGGGGACCGAACCTGGGTCTCCTAGCAAGAGACACACACGCTCAACCACTGGACCATCTTTTCAAGCCTGCAGTTTTTGCTCTTTATTTTGAGAGAAGTTCTCGGTCCACCTCAGGCTTGCCTTGACCTCATGGGGCAGTCCAGACGGGTCCTGACCTCCTACTTAGCTTCTCGAGCAGCCGGGATAACAGATCTCAAACTACATTTCTCTCAAAACAAAGAGTTAGAAGGGTGATCTGTACTAATTGGCTCATTTTCACCTTCAAAATACTTTCCAGGTGCTGCCTACACTTGCCCTTGCTGTCGTGTGAAGGACACATTTGTACGTCACTATTAAATCTGACGTTAATTCTGTGTTTCTACCCAGTCGTCAACACTTCGAGGAAGTCCTTTGATACCACGTAGATTGACAGCACGCAGACTTCTTAACTGACCAGTTGGCTCTCACGTCTACACTTTAGGTCCAAGTGGCTACCAGAGGGTACCTCGGTCGTTCGTTTGACATCTTTCACTGACATCTCTGAGTGTCTGAAGCCCCAGCTCGACACAAAGTATACTTATACAGAAGAGCTCAATGTAAGTGTTTCAAGGACTGAATAGCCATGTTCCTCATTTAATCAATTCCCTAATTTTAGATTAAAAAAAACTTATAATTTTTTTCTCTACTAAAGAACACATTTTGTTTTTCAGTTGCAAAGGAATTTTCCCGCAAAATCTGCACTCCCCCCCCTTTTTTTTTTGGTAGTATCGTTCATCTCAGTCTTACACTGGTCTTGATCACTCTTTTTTCTTTCTTTTTTTTTGTTTTTGTTTGTTTGTTTTGTTTTTGTTTTTTCAAGATAGGGTTTCTCTGGTAGCCCTGGCTGTCTGTAGACCAGGCTGGCCTCAAGCTCACAGAGAACCCCCCACCACCACTAAAATAATGCTGGATATCATGTTCTGGAAATCTCAAATTTATTATTTTTTTTTTTGAAGGCAGAGTGTCTCAGTCAGGGCTTCTATTGCTGTGAAGAGACACCATGATCATCACATCTTTTATAAAGGAAAGCTTTTAATGGGGCTGGTTTACAGTTTCAGAGGTTTAGTCCATTATCATCATGGTGGGATATGGCAGCATGTAGGCAGACATAGTGCTGGAGAAGGAGCTGAGAGTGGAGAAGGAGCTACATCCTGATCCTGCAGCCAACAGGAAGTGGTCTGAGACACTGGGCATGGCTTGAGCATATATGATACTTTAAAGCCTACTCCAAATGACACAGTCCTCCAACAAGGCCACACCTCCTAATAGTGCCACACCCTGTGAACTTATCAGAGTCAGTTATATTCAAACTGCCACATACCACTTCTTGTCACTCATAAGCTTGTAATAATATCATAATGCAAAATTCTCTTAGTCCAACTTCAAAAGTCCCATAGTCTATCACAGTCTCAACAATGTTTTAAAGTCCAAAGTTTAAAGTCTCTTCTGAGATTCATGCAATCTCTTAACTGTAATCCCCTGTAAAATAAAAATAAAAAACAGATCACAAACTTCCAACATATAACGGCACAGGATATATATTACCATTCTAAAACGTAGGGAAGGGAGCAGAGTGAGGAAATACTGGACCAAAGCAAGACAGAAAACCAGCTGGGCAAACTCTAAACTCTGCACTTTCATGTCTGCTGTCAAAATGCTCTTCAGACTCCAGCTCCTTCAGCTTTGTTGACTGAAACACACTTCTTTCTCTTGGGTTGGTTCCTCTCCCTGTTAGCAGCTTTTCTCAGCAGATATTTTACAGCTCTGGCATCTCCAACATCTTGGGTCCCCAAGGCTTCAATTTCACAGTTTCACATAATGGTCTCTCTAGGCCTCCATTCAAGGACGCTCCTGACAAGTGTCTGGCCTCATCAGCTTCCCTTAATCTCAGAGGAAAGTTCTCTGACACCTTTTGTACTTGACTCTCAAGTCAGAACCACGGGGCTGAAGCTGCTCGCTGGGCCAGTGCCATTACACCTGATGTGGCTGGAGCATATATGAGACCTCAGAGCCCACCTCCACAGTGCCACATTTCCTTCAACAAAGCCACACTTACTCCACCAAAGCTACACCTCCTAATGGTGCCATTGCCTATGAGCTTATGGGTGCCAGTTACATTCAAACTAGCACAGAAGGGTTTCCAGAGTACAGCTACCCTGACAGGAAGCGTCCAAAGCAGGTGCATTACGTGAAAATTTAGAGGAAGATCTCATGCCCCCTGGGAACCCTTATCAGGAGATGAACAGAGCAGAGTGCTCGCTTGAACCCGCTGCCATCGTGTTTGCTTGGGGAGCATAGAGAAGTCTGCATCCCATAAAATAAATGAGTTTCCATGAACGGTCCCTCCCTGGTCATACTCTGGAGTCACTCACGTGCTCGAGACAGAGCCAGCTCTCTGTGTCTCGGGGATGGTATTAGGGTTGCTAAAGCTGTTGGCAGAGAAACCATAAACAGCAGAGTTTTATGAGAACCTCCATTGCCATTTCCACTCTGAAGGCCACGACCTGTCGGGGTGAGACTGTCCAAAGAGCCCCCTCTCTGCCCCGTTAATGAGCAGCAGTGAGAGAAGCCTTGGAGATGGCTCTTTTTATAACCAACACGTAGCTGGAATAGCAGCACCTCAAGGCTAAAATAGCAGTGAGTATGTAGGTAACAGGCCACCAAGGGAGACTTGAAAGGCTCCCCAACGGAGCCACTGCGCCCGAAACATGAACGTCACTGAGGTCAGGGAGCTACACTCATATTGGGCTTGGGATCACAGTGGCTTATAACAGAGTGGATTCTCCTGCCATAACTGAGTTTCATAAATGAATCTTCCATGACAGTCAGATGCAAGCACATTGCTTTAATTACAGATGGGTTACAAACATAAAATGGTAATCCAGGAGAATTTATGAAACCCTCTTGTATAGGGCCATGAAGGAGCGCGTTGCGTTTGGTGCTAACGAACTTCTGTTTCATTATCTAGGTTAAAACTGCCTCCGACGCTGGAGCTTTAGGAGGGTTTGACATGGAGAACTTGCTACAGTCTTTATATGTGGAAAACAGAGCTGGATTCTTCTTCACTAAATTCTGCGAAGGTTCAGGGAACGAGGTAGAAAATGATGATTTAAAATCTGGATTTATTATTTTGCTTGATCTAAAAATAAGTGGCATTGAAATGACTTGGTGTTCTTATAAATATGTCTGATTTTCAAATTCCCATCTGATAGATTTAAATCCACACTTGATATCGATTAAATCTTCAACCATTCAACTGAATTGTAACTCTCTTTGGTTTAACCCCCTGCTAAAATTACAAAGAAAAGTGAAATGCAGATAAATACTGACATACATTACAAACTATAGTTAATTATATGATTTAATCTCAATTTACTATGCCATATTTAATTTATTAATACTTGATTTTTAATCACCCTAGCAACCATAAATCATACTGAATCAAGGTAAAATGGTTTCCAGAAATGTTTTAAAAATCGCTATTTGTATGCCCCAGACGAACATGACTGGCAGGCCTAGTGGTCACTCTCGGGCTCTTCTGGGATGCGCATTTACCCACATGCTGTATACTTCAAGCTCTTTAGCTGCCAACTAGAATGCTCGCAATTTCCGTGTTCATCACTATTTTCAAACATTCACTATTTTAGTGACCAACTCTATGGGAGGGTTACATGCAAAAACACAGTGTCCGACCGACAACAGCAGTAAATATCCTGCATATTGCCATGGACACATGATTTGTGGCCGCAGCAGGGACCTAAGCACTCATACACACATGTGGAGTGCGAGCTCTGAGGGCCTTGCTGAGAGTCGGTGCTGATTTCTGTGCTTCTCCCTTGCAGCTGTGGAAGCACAGTGTGTACTTTTGGTTTGACCTACAGGCTTATCATCAGCTGTTCTACCAAGACACACTTCAGCCTTTCAAAGTGTGCAAGCAAGCCCAAGTAAGTAGCAGTTAACTCTGCTCCCGCAAACCTGTGTGGACGCAGGAAAATAAACACTGTGTCCTGCCCCAGGCTAGAGAGAGCTGGGTTACAGGAATCACTGCCCCAGAAGGGCTCCATTTAAAAGTAGGCAGAGTGTTGTTTTATAATCTGATTTATGAGTCTCCCATTTTATCTGTTTTATTTGGTTTGCTTTGTTTTCTTTTCCTGCCAACTATTTGTTCTTCCAATAAAGAAGGCCTCGTCTTTTTCCCCTCGGCACATACCTTTGTGGTTTGCCTGTGGGAACTGAGAACACCAAGAGCGGATGTGCAGTGGATCACCGCAGTGACCAGGAGTCAGGGTTCTGACTAGGCCTCCCCAGCCTCCTGCAGATGTCAGCTGTCGGATGTGCCAGGCTGCTGGCACCTCGCTGTGCGTGTGCGGGGCCCCACGCCGGCGTCTGGGCTTCCATCTACACGCCATATGAGACAGACGCTCTGAGGGCGGAGGAGAGAGCCTTTCAAGACCACCCTGAAGCAAAATAGGGCAGAAATAACAACAACAAAAAACCAGAAGAACAGAAGATCCTCTGCAAATGGGGACAGAGAGAGTAGCCTCTTGCAGGGGGGCAGGGTCAGGAGGTGGGGAGGAGGACAGAATTATGACTCGAGCTGACTTTTTGAGATTTTATTCTTAGGTTCTTCAGATCTTTTATGGAGCAAGGTTTCCAAGATTAGACAACTGTGGACCCCTTCTCTGTTCATCTCTTGATGGTTCTTGTAACCCCAAATAACCCAGCCCAGAGAATCCTCCCCCCAGATGCTCTTCAGGGAGTTAGTGTCATCATATTATTTATTATTTTATAGTCTTGCTCAGGACACCAGAGTGCACTGCTGGATGTCTGGTTGCTTCCATCCCCCTCCCTCAACTCCAGCATGGGTGACTTTGCTTTGTGGCTCAGTGACAGCTTTGTACTTCTTGCCGTGAGAATAAGACCTGCAGTGCCGACATAGCCCAGATGTCTCCAGGAAATCATGAAATGAATCTCTAATTTACCAGTGCCATTTTCTGAGACCACACAGTTCTGCTTGTTAATCCTTTACCTGTAACACACTGTTTACCCTCCTCCCCTAACCCATTGCCCCCGTCGGCTGCAGCACCATCTGTTCTTTTTATAATGTTTTCACTACGCAGAGTCCTCCTCCAAAAAGTCCTCAGCTGCGCAGTGTTATCAGCCAGGTTTCGTAGACATTTGAAGAAGGAGGTTCTGTGGCTTCGTAGACTTCCTGGCTCTTAGCAATGCTCCTCTTCAGTTAACTCTGCCTGGTTCAGAAACTGGGCAGTCTGGGTTATTTAGAAATGGATTACTCTATTTGGGGACTGCCAAGACCTAGAAGGGTTCCCCCAAGCTTTGCTTTTGGGAGTTAAGGCAGGAATGGGAGGAGCAGGCCAGGGTAGAGCACTCACCTATTGGATTGAACAGGGAGAAATTAAAGGAGAGAATTCATGTGATTTTTTTTTAAAAATGCATTTAATCTTGTACTATACTTGATTTACTTTTTTATTCTTGGTAAGAGTAAGAACTATTTCAACTAGTTTGGGTTTTATTATGCAAAGTTTTCATTCCTCTAGACAGGAATTGTCTATGATATTACTGTATCATCCATTCTTTTTACAGTATGAACTATTACTCATTTAATGACAATAGACACACTGTGTGGCTTTCTTCAAGGTTTCATTTATAATATAGATCTTTGGATCTATAACATAGGGAATTATCATTTATCTGCCACTGCATGGTGAATGTGCCACGAACTTGATTTTGTATCATTTTCACGTGTCCACCAAGCTGCTACCCACTAAGAGACTAGGAGTTGGTGCCAAAGGACCCACGTGGTTTTCTGTATACATAGTTTTATTCTCCCAAGTAGTAGTATAGGAATAGTAGTAGATAGAAAGGGGAAAGTCAGTAACAAGGATTTAACATGACTCGTGAGCCCTAAAGTTTGGGGGCTTGCCTTGAGGTCACCTCTACACGACTTCAATAGAAATGAATGGCCTTGGCATTGTATAGGTACAATCCCTGCCTCTAGAGGGCCACACAGCTGGATTCTGTGCTTTGATTCACTTTGCCTGTTTGTTTTAGCAAGACGACTGACCACAGAACGCTGCTGTCTCCTGTGACTGTGTCCTGAAATCTTTCCAAGAAAATGTATACTTCAATTAAAGCTGCATTTAGAATCTACCACCCTCTCTAGCATAAGCATAGATATTTTTAAATATAGCAAATATATATGATAGATTCATATTAGATATGCTTATAAATAAACATACATGCATGTTTATCATTCTAGAGGAGCCGGAACCTGGGAGAGTGGAGCCAATAGTGAGGCAGACTAAAGTCCCATGTAATTGCCAGCTTTATTCTGAGCATCAGACAGTTTGCACTCTGAGGGCTAAGAGGAGTCACCTGAGTAAAGAGGACAGTCACAGGGACAAGTCACATGTGGTAGACAAGCTGCATGCAGCAAAAACATGTTTTTCCATAGAGGCATATAAACTAAAAACAATAGCCGGTTTTAATGAATACTTTGAATTAAAATCACTCCTATCTGCTATAGCAGGGAGGGGCACCAAAGCATAATCCAAGGCCAATTCCATGTTTTTAAGAAACTGAGGCTGTCAGACTCTTGATTCCTTAGAGTTTTCTCACAAGCACTGAAAACCTCCTCACGTAGCTTCAGTCTTAGATGATGTTCCAGTACATGCGCACCAACATACATACGATTCAGGAAAATAAGAAACACAGCTTGGAATCTGGCTCCTTGGCAAGTGCTTGCCTGGCATGTGTGAGACCCTGGGTTCAATCTGCAGCACTATAATAAATAAATAGAAACTAAGTTTGTAGAAAGGGAAAGAAGGCAGTTTTAAAAAAATAAAAGATTTCATTTGCCTGAAAATGTCCATTTTATTCTGATGACGTAGTTCAGTGTAGACTTAAGGACTTGGTGGTTTTGCTGTTTGTACTGAGACCTTTCCACACGTGCCTATCGTGTATTTGATCATATCCACCCGTTACTGCCTATCCCTTTCATCTCCACTGACTGCCTCCTTCTTCTGGACCATGGACTGTTTACTCTCAGTGTTGTGAGGATGCTAGTGTCCAGTCGCTGCTGTCCGTGCAGGATGCCTGTCCTCAGCGCCTTCAGACCATCCCTCTGACTTTACAGATTTGGGTCTGTGTAGGATGCCTGTCCTCAGTGCCTTCCGACCGTCCCTCTAACTTTGCAGATCTGGGTTTCACCATGGTGTGCTTACTGCCACACCCTTTCTTAGGCTCCAACTGCCAACTGCTTCTCGACTCTCAGGAATCACACTCTCAGTCAGTTCTGGGCAATCCCCAGCTGGTACTTCTTCCAGTGCTTATACCTGTGCATTCTGCCATGTCCTGGATTCCCTGTCTGAACCTGCTGGTGCTTTGTAATACATGCTGTTTTCGTTTTGCTAAGCAACCCACCCATTGGGTTTAGTTATGTCTCCTAGTCATAAAGCTTTATTTTTTTGTTTGTTTGGTTTTTTGTTTTTGTTTGTTTGGTTTTTTGTTTCTGTTTTTTTGTTTGTTTTTTGAGACAGGGTCTCACTATGTAGTCTTAGCTGGCCTGGAACTTACTATGTAGATCAGCCTGGAACTCTTAGAGATGTGTCCACCTCTGCCTGGAATTAAAGACTGGTGGTACCGTGCCCAGCTACGATTTTTTATTCTTAAACATTATATTTGTGTTTTATAATTTTTACTGGTATTTTTTTCTGCTCCCTACATTTTTAAATTTCTTTAAAATTGTGCTCTGAATCACTGAGAGCTTGTGTCTTTAGCTGGGCTACTTATTCCTGCGTGACAGTTTTATCACAAACTTTGTGGCTCAGAACAATACACATTTGTTCTATCAGTTTCTGTGGGCCAGGATTCAGGGCACCACAGTGCTGGGTCTTCTGAGATAAGGACTGGGCAATTTCCACCATGGAACCAGCTGGGGAAGGGTCTGCTTTAATGTTCATGTGGTTGTTAGTAACATTCAGTTCCCAGCAAGTCACTTTGCTGAGAGTGTTTGCTGACTGTGAACTGGAAGCCATACTTGGAGCTGCACCACGTGGCTCTCTGTATATGATTATGCACAATGTGACAGCTCATGTGTCCATTCCCCCAGAGGAGAGCTCCTTAGCAAGGTGGGTGTTACCTTTTCACATAATATAATTGTGTACTTGTCTTTGCACACAAATCACTCTATTGCTGTGTGCTATTGGTTAGAAGCAAGTCACACATTGTTTCCATACCTGGCGTAGAAATCAAGAAAAGGCATGACAGCCTGGTATGGTGGCGCACGCCTTTAACCCAGCTCTGTGAGGCAGAGGTAGGTGGAGCTCTGTGAGTTCAAGACCAGAATGGTCTACAGAGGGGGGTCTAGAACAATCAGAGCTACATAATGGGACCCTCTCTCAAAAAAGCAAGAGGAAAGAGAGAGAGAGAGAGAGAGAGAGAGGAGAAAGCACGGCTATCAAGAGTCACTGTTTATAGGCGCCACCCTAGAGGCTGGCTGCCACAGTATTCAATAATTCCATGATTTGTAGTTCTTGGAAGAACTAATTTTTAGTTTTGCTGACATAGTGAATTCTTTCTTTGTATGTTTAGTAGTTTTGAATTATAAGCTCTTTAGTGGGTTTTTTATGTCATTCTTCAGCTGGGCACATTTTAAATGCTAATTTCTTATCCTAGAGAAATGTGAAAATAGACAGAGTGTAAACTGAAAAACCAGGCTCATGCAGGGGAAACAGTAACAAATCCAGGCTCGCACAGGGGAAATAGTAACAAATCCAGGCTCGCACAGGGAAACAGTAACAAATCCAGGCTTCGCACAGGGGAAATAGTAACAAATCCAGGCTCATGCAGGGGAAACAGTAACAAATCCAGGCTCGCACAGGGGAAACAGTAACAAATCCAGGCTCGCACAGGGAAACAGTAACAAATCCAGGCTCGCACAGGGGAAACAGTAACAAATCCAGGCTCATACAGGGAAACAGTAACAAATTCTCAGGAAAGGCAACTGTGAAGCGAAGACAGGTGCTTATGTTTTGTTTCCTAGGCTCAGAAGGTAGAAAGAATATTGTATATGTGGTGCTTGTTGTGGCTATCACAAAAGAAAATGGTTGACCTATCCTTCTGAGATCTTTTTTCTGGGATGTTGGCAGCCAGAGGACTTGAAAAGCCTCCTCCACACAGTATCGAGAAATGCTGGGTGAAAATATAACAATTACCTGTCTAAAGATGTGGCCGAAATCGCAGGGGAGAACGTCTCCAGGGCAGAGTGAAGGGGTCCCTAGAAAACCTGGCATTTAGCGTCAGTGGAAAATGGGACAGTGCAAACCCAGAACCACAGGACATGGGGACAAAGCTGAGATGCCATGAAGTGCAAGTCATGTTGATACTTCTACACACAAGTTTTGAATGGTTGTACACAAAGTGAGATGTGGAGTGCAAATTATATTATTTACATACATTGAAATGTATTTTAACATTAAATTCAAATATATATATTTCTGCTTTACATTTACTTTATATATAACCCATAGTAAGCATATGAGATGTTTTTACTTGTATCATTTTCATTTTTTAATTTTATTATGATTTATTATTCTGTGTGTGTGTGTGTGTGTATGTGTGTGTGTTTGTGCGCACGTACAAAGGCATACACGTGGCACAGCGTGCTTGTGAGGCAGTCAAAGGACAGCTTCCAGGAGCCAGTTCTTCCCTTCCACTGCGTGTTCTGAGAATGGAACTCAGCCACGGCAAGCACTTGCTGGGCCAGGTCACACAGCAAGGGAGCAAAACGAAGCTCAGTGCTTGTTTTTGAAGGAAGGTTGGACTCTATTAGGAAAGGTCTTTTTGTGTTGTTTTTGAGACAGTGTCTCACTATGTAGCCTTAGCTGGCCTAGAATCGATGTATATACGAGGCTGGCCTCAACCTCACAGAGATCCACCTGGATTAATGGCATGAGCACCATTCCAGGCAAGGTTTTTAATAGCGAGTTAAGCACAGGTGTCAGAGCTTGAGAAAGAAGCTCGAGGAAGGATAGCTGCCCCACACTGAGGGCCAGGGTGCTGCAGGCTTCCCAGGAGAGTTGCCCACGTCCAGCCATGAGGTCAGGGCCTCTGCTGTTCTTTTCTTTCTTCTCTGTACAAAAGTTCTTACACCCGATGTGGACTTTCCAGGGACTACCAGACAATGCGTGTGAAAACGTTTGGCCAGGTTGCAGTCCAGAGCAACCTGGAGAAGAAATTAGCCTTGCTGTTCTCAGGGCCAATATTTAATTAAGGTTCTGTTAATTGTTTGGATAACAGGGAAGGAAACAACAACTTGCAGTTGCAGTAATTTGAGAAAATAGAAGAAACACAGCTCTTAAGTCAAGGGCTGTTTGCTTAGCCACTACTGTCTTAGCCACTGCCACCACCTTAGCCACTGCCGCCACCTTAGCCACCACCTTAGCCACTGTTACGACTTGTTCTGGGTCAGACTACAATATGAATGAAGCTAGACCAACCAGAACTACACACTACTGAATCTCTCAGAGAATTTCCTGTGAGACTGGGTCTCCTAGGAACATCAGAAGCCACACCCATAAAGTCTCACAAACATGAGCTGAACAAGGACAGTAACAATGTGCATTCCAAAGTAGGAGAGCCCACCAGACCTCAGCCCTACACAAAGAACTACAGGAGCGTGAAGAATGTGAAGAGCAGGAAAAGCAATCCTCCCCAGGGAAGGAAACATAAATGGGTTATCCAGTTCTAAGCAGTCATCCCTGAAACAGACATACGCGTAGCATTATACAGACTGAGTAGGGCGTAGCTGTGCAATTAAGAATATATATGTATGTACACATACATAGCTATATTTAACAACAATTAAAATGAAGAGACCATGGATTTGAAAGAGCAAGAATATCTGTCCATATGGGAGAGTTTGGAGAGAGAAAAGGGGATGATGTATTTATATTATTATAATCTTTAAAAAATAAAAAGAGTGTTTTCTACTCTGGGTCCTCTGAACACAATGAGAGCAGTGTCCTTGGAGATGCTGACTCTCTCAGGAGGGCGAGAGCTGCTGACTTAATCCAGTTGTGTTGGAAACAAAACAGATACAGCGGAGTCATGGGGGACAGGAAATGTTCTCTTCCTTTACTGGTAAATAACAGTTGGTGAGTTTTAAATATTTTAATAATTTTTAAAATAAATCTTTTGAAATACACTAGAAATGAGGGACCTATTTCATTTTCTCTACTTTTTAAGCCAAAAAACGTCTTTCCTTTTAGTCTTATTTAACACAAAATAAATCTTTCTTTTGATGACAACCCCTTACACATAAAATTGGTTCTTTTCCATTTTGTTCATATTAACAGCTTTGGACTAAATTTGAGATCTTTCTGATCCTTCCAACCATAACGAGGTTCTGTCTTGATAATTGGAAGTCCCACCCCGGACATTTCCCTTCGTCCACTGACGTGACAGCACTCTCCGACCCAATGCCGTGGCAAGAGACTGACCTGCTCCTGTTCCACACAGTCCTGCAGGGATGTCCCTCCAGAGGCCCAGTAAACAGTTCACAGGACCAGGGAATTCAGAACACTGTCATCAGCTTTGAGGGAGAGGACAAGGCTGATGTGTGTCTTCCTCCATCTCTTTCTACCTTCTTTTGAGACAGGGCCTCTCACTGGATGACCCCTGGTTAGTACCCAGGATCTGACTGCTGCCCCAGCACTAGAATTAGGGATACTGTGCAGTCACAGTAGATACTGGGGACTAAACTCAGGTATTCAAAGTACTGTGATAAGCATTTTGCTGACAGCCATCTCCCTAAGCTGTATTGCCACCCATTTTGGTGTTTTCAACATTCATGAAAGGAAACACAAAAGCTGAGTTGATAAATGTCATGAGACCTACACACATGCATTGGCGATCTTAGGAAATTGTAGCTGTAACACAGTGCAGAGTTTGTTCATACACCCATGCAGACATGGTTTACGTCCATCCTTCCTCATTGCCTTTACAGTAATATGAGAGTGTGTGGGTCCAGTGGCCACACTGGATTGCACAGGGTGACCTGCCTGGGAATTCTCCAAGTGACCACGTGTTTATCCCTGTTGCTGCTGCTCCCACTCTACAACCAGAGCAACAGGTGACCAAGACAAAATAAATAGAAGTTATACCAGCAATTTGCACACACCATTCTTATTTTATTGATTTTTATTGAACTCTACATTTTTTTCCTGCTCGTCTTCCTGCCTCTCCCCTCCCCTTCAGTCCTCCTCTGAGGTCCCCATGCTCCCAATTTACTCAGGAGATCTTGTCTTTTTCTACTTCCCATGTAGATTAGATCTGTGTAAGTCTCTCTTAGAGTCCTCATTGTTGTCTGGGTTTTCTGGGATTATGATTTGCAGGCTGGTTTTCTTTGCTTTATGTTTAAAAACCACTTATGAGTGAGTACATGTGATAATTGTCTTTCTGGGTCTGGGTTACCTCACTCAAAATGATGTTTTCTAGCTCCATCCATTTGCCTGCAAATTTCAAGATGCTTTTTTTTTTCTGTGTAGTACTCTGTTGTGTAAATGTACCACATTTTCCTTATCCATTCTTCAGTCGAGGGGTATTTAGGTTGTTTCCAGGTTCTAGCTATGACAAACAATGCTGTTATGAACATAGTTGAGCACATGTTCTTGTGGCATGATTGAGCATCCTTTGGATATATACCCAAAGGTGGTATTACTGGGTCTTGAGGAAGGTTGTTTCCTAATTTTCTGAGAAAATGCCACACTGACATCCAAAGGGGCTGCACCAGCTTGCACTCCCACTAGCAATGCAGGAGTGTTCTCTTTCCCCACGACCTCTCCAGCATAAGTTGTCATCAGTGTTTTTTGATCTTGGCCATTCTTGTAGGTGTAAGATGGAATCTCAGAGTTGTTTTGATTTGCATTTCTCTGATGACTAAGGATGTTGAACATTTCCTTAAGTGTCTTTCAGCCATTTTAGATTCCTCTGTTCAGAGTTCTCTGTTTAGGTCTGTACTCCGTTTTTTTATTGGATTATTTTTCCTTTTGATGACCAATTTCTTGAGTTCTTTGTATATTTTGGAGATCAGACTTCTGTCTGATGTGGGTTTGAAAAGATCTTTTCCCAATCTGTAGGCCGTCGTTTTGTCTTGTTGACCATGTCCTTTGCTTTACAGAAGCTTCTCAGTTTCAAGAGGTCCCATTTATTAATTGTTCTTCTCAGTGTCTGTGCTAGCACGCACCATTCTTAGCCTAGCAACTTTTACTTGTATGCCCACAAATGCCTACTTTCACCTAGGCCATGATTTGAGTCATGGGTGAACAAAAGACACCCTGCTGCTGGACCCTAGGCCCCACGTGCCTTCTCCAGTTTTCGGAAAGACGTAGAACAATCGGAGAAAAGGACCAGGCAGACCTTTTCCTCTGAAGTTATATTATCCTGACAACATTTTTCAGTAACATGTGAGCTAACTTTAGTTTTATCCAAACCTTGGATGTTGTTACCACAGACTCATTTGGAAAAAAAAAAAAGGTGACGTAAGAGGGGCCATGTGCAAGATGAGTCTCCTTTGCCCACCACCATCCATTACCGTAATTGTTCAACTCCTCTCGGTGTTTACAGGGCTTAGACACTTCAGGGTGGTCCTGACGTTTCCACTCAAGTGCTGTGAGCTAAGTGCTCCTCGGGGCAGGCATGCATTTCCAGGTGCGCCAACAGCGCTCATTGCTTTACACAGCAGCAGTGCCTCAAAGGTGTAAGGACAAGGGCAGGCGTGAGGGTGGGTGTGAGCGAGTGTGTCAAGTCATGGGCTGCCTTAGAGCTTGATGTAAGTTTCCAGGTCTTGATTGCTAGCTTCTTGAGTGCTGGGCAATTACTCTCAAGCTTTGCTACACGATTTGCTTTTGTTACAGAGATGGTATCCCGAGTAGCAGCCAGGCTTGATTCCTGGGCACTGTGAATCACTGAGCAGAGTCAGCAGGGTTCTTGTGTTACATTCATTTTTGCTAGTGAAGTGAATTCAGGGTGGACATGGACAGCAACCAGCTCCCTGTCTCACAGAGATCCCTCATATCCCACCACCCACCTTCCATCCCCATTCTGGCCTTCGGGACACCACATGTGTACTCCAAGTCTGATCCCAAGAGCTGATGGGACAATGGTGACATCGCCTCCACTCCTATTCTCTTGGTCCAGTAACTTTTAAATGTCCATTTGAAACATAGACCATGCAAACTAATTCAAAATAACTGAGTGGTTGTCTAGAGACAGAATGAATGGTCTCCCTGGCTGCCTTCATACTGTGGGTGCTTGCATCTAAGAAAGCAAATCCCTGAAAGTGTCACAGAAGCAGACCTTGACTGTGTCCCCTACCAACCATCCTGAGATGTCTGCTACTCTGCCTGACACATTGGCTGGAGGGCACTCAGTGAGTGAGAGTCTGCTCTTCAGTGGGCAGGTAGCCTGCAGCACAGATGTTTGCTCTCCGAGGTGCAGTGTCTGTTGTTGCTTTCCGGGGTGCAGGGTCTGTTGTTGCTTTCCGGGGTGCAGGGTCTGTTGTTGCTTTCCGAGGTGCAGCGTCTGTTGTCAGTGCAGCCCGCGTGACACCTGCCTTTCCCATCATATCCCTTGCTGATCTGTTGTCCTGTATCAGCCCGTGTATCAGTTTTGCTAGGATGGATGGGCATCCCCACAGGACAAACTTTTTGTCGGTCTTTTTTTTTTTAAACCAAGAAAGTAGCTATGATTATGTTCTTATTGAATTATTGCTCATTGATTTTTATATTTATTTTTAGAAGTTACATATCTCCCTTAAATACATACTGCTTTTGTTTTTTTTTTAATAAAAAATTGAGGTGATAAAATCTTTGGGAAATTCAGATTGCCTTTGGCTGGTGGAAGTTTTCTTAGCTATTTGTCTATTTTATTCCATAGTGTACTTGACTGATTAACCAGTTTTGCTCAAGATGTTTTACAACTTTCATCCATTCTGTCCCTTGAGTTTATGGGTTGTAGTTCTGGCTTTCCTACCATGTTCTGATTTTTCATTCTGTCCAAACTGGTCCAAGCTAAGCATCCCTCCGATAGCTTACTGGCATTTTCTGAAGTTCTTTTGCTCTGCATCCTCGTTAGGAAGGGCTGAGCCGCTGAGCCGCGGCCAGGAATTCTCAGTGTGGTTGTCATCACGCTGTCCTCTCTTGGTGCAGTCCCATCATGTGCCGATCCCAGCAGGAGTTTGCCTCTCAGGCTCAGGATGTTGCAGTCCCTAGAACCCCGTCATCGATTGCTAACTGAGCAGCGTGGGGCTCTTCACACACGAGTCCTCTGTGCGAGGCTTCATGTGTCATGTGTCCTCTCGCGTGGTTCCTCAGTGATACTTTGAGCTCCTAGAGGGATGCGAGAGGTCACTGAAAACCGTCCTTTCTCCTCCTCTGCAGGAAAAAGGTCAGATTGCCTGAATTTGCTTGTTGTTTTCTTTTCCTGCCTCATCTGAACTCAGATCACAAGGTTCTGTGCCCGCTAGAGCTGTGGATGGTTATAAAACAGACTTCCCTTTGGCTGAGTTTTGTGGTTTCTGGAAGCATCCAGCATCGGGGCATTCATGTGCCTGTTACAAACGCCCTAGGGACTCCCTTTGCCTCTCGTTTCAGAGACGAGTTTTATCTCTGTGTGTTATGTGCATTCTCAGAACTGAGTTACTGAGCCCAGCTGAGAGGTTCCCGTGCAAGCACAGCAGTGTGGCCTCTTGTCACCGCTGAGCACACAGCTGCTGTGCTGTGCTGTGCTGGAGATGATCTGTGGGGTGAGTTGGCTCTCTAGGCAAGCCAAGCTCTGAGTTAAGACCCAGTAATAGGAGTTTTATTTCCCCTCACGCTTTACTGTTTCCTCTTCAGAGCTGCTCCTCCAACTTCCTCAGGAGGGCAAACTGACAAGTTCTCCCCATTGCATCCTAACCTCCTGACTCGTTTATCAGACTCCAGTTAAATTCGGCATTTCAAGCCCAGCGTTGCCCTTCTGAGTACTGTTCAAATGCGAAGAGACAAATTTAAAGAAACACTTTCCTCCAGAAACTTTGCTTTGCTGAAACCACGAGGGAGTGTATTTTATTCCATACTTTTCAAAACTGGGGGTTCATTGAACAGCGTGTAAGGAAAATGTTATCGATTGGCACATACTGGTGGGACACGGGATATCCTAGGGATGTGGCTTTACCTCCAGTGAGCATCAGAGCTAGCTGATGTCAACTGCTGCCTCACCCTCCTCCTCCAACCCCATCTCACCCCTTCTAGTGGTCACCGTAGAGAGAAGGAGTCTTTGTCTTTCAGTCAGCAGTGTGATGGTGAAGATTAGCAGCTTGGTGTGGAGGGCAGCCCTGGTCTGCAGTGTGTACCACATGCTGGTTTCCGTGTGGAGGGCAGCCCTGGTCTGCAGTGTGTACCGCACGCTGGACTCCGTGTAGAGGGCAGCCCTGGTCTGCAGTGTGTACCACACGCTGGACTCCGTGTGGAGGGCAGCCCTGGTCTGCAGTGTGTACCACACGCTGGACTCCGTGTGGAGGGCAGCCCTGGTTTGCAGTGTGTACTGCATGCTGGGTGAAAATGATCTCGGTGTAGGTGGCTTCAAGCTCTTGACATGACAGGGTAGGACACAGAACTGGGCAGAGATGTGTAGCATCTCACTGTCGTGTGGTGTTTTACAGGTAGCTCTGCACAGGCAAATGACATCATGATACGGAATGGTAGTGAGACAGTGTCAATGGGAAGCATTAAGTGTTCATTATCTTTGATTTTAATATAATTTCTGAAATTAAAGTTATGTAGTTTAACTTTTGATAATGATTAAATTTAATAGTTGGTTCACAAAATTTCCGACAGTTTTTTGTTTAGCTCCCATGACCTAGAATAAGACAGCATACTTTCTAATGACAGGGAGAGAGAGAGAGAGAGAGAGAGAGAGAGAGAGAGAGAGAGAGAGAGAGAGAGAACACAAGGAAGTACCATTCTGATCCTCTCCGGTTTAAGTTTCATCAACATTAGAATAGAAGTTCCTACCCTCCACCTTCAGAATTTTCTCCGAATTTCAGAAACTGCTCAGACCCTCCTTGTTTGTATCTCTCAAAGATGACATATTACCTTTGCTCCAGATTCAGCAAGTGGTTTGCTTACCATAAACTAGAAAAGGAACTGGTTAAAAACAAAATCAAAACTTGACAAACAAATCTTAAACATTCCCATACCCCAGAGAGTTCCCTCCTTTTGTCTTTATAGTATGTGAACGGGCAGCATGGGCTTTGTGGGCTGCCTACCTCTTCCCAGGGGTCTGGCAGATTCGGTTGACACTGGCTGTCAGTCTGCCTGGCAAAACCCAGTGGACTTACCTAGCAATCGGAGAAGCAATGGCAGACGACCTTGATTTTTGATATTCCTTTGGAAGGTCTCTTGGAAAACTCCTCGAATAATTTGCAAGATACATATTAAAAAGCCTTCTGCTAACCTTACCATATTACAGTCAAGTAATGAACCTAAGAAACAAGGGCCTCTCGATGGTACAACATCCTGAAACAGGAACGGTTTCTCCTAACCTCTGTGCTACTTCCGATAATTACTTTGAAAATCTGTTGGCTATTACTTCTTAAATCATCACACTATAACTCGGTGTGCTTACGGGTACATTGTGATTTGATGTGTGCATACCTAATGTAGTGAACAGAGCACGCTAATACGTGTGCCCGTCATCACACACAACTCTCATGTCTTTGTCTTGAGACCATCAAAGGAAAATCTACACAGTGTCCTCTATGTCTGCCGGCCCATCTCGTCTGCCAGATGTCCTCAGAGCCTGTGCTAAGGGCTCACAGTGTGTAGGTTTGGAAGCATCTTCCTCTCACTTCCAGTCCCGGCCTGGTGGTGACAGTCAAGCATCATGCAAGGAGCGTCGCCAGGCAGGCTCCTTAAGACCCACACACCCCATCATTAACTGAATACATCAAAAGGACGCATGTGAAACCATTCCATTAACACAGCCAACAGCTGCAGCGTAGCAGGGCGAAGCCGCACATGTGGTGCTGTGTTTGGTGGGTTTCTCGACTTTGCCTTTTAAGGCTGCACAGAAACGGTTCCTGTTCCCATTGGAGCCCAGTGTCAGGTTGCAGCTCCTCAGGCGGCCTGAGCTATGGCAGGGTTCCTTCCCAGGACCGCTCACCTTGGGCACAGTGAGAGCGAGCACACAGCACACGTGTGCCCAGAGCGAGACTGGAATCTCACTCCAGAACTGTCATCAGTTAGCATTCGCTACAAAGAGAAACCCAGCCGTCACAGACAACCGCGGAGAGTCCAGCACTCTCGTCTGTCAGGTGTGCTTGTCCAGGCTTGACGGGATAAGAGGAAAATGGCAGGGTAGAGATGAGTCCTCACGTATTACGGCGTATTTAAAAGGAGGGTGGTATGTACTAAAGGGAGAAGACGCTCACTGTTGCTATTTATTATGTTCATTCATGGTGTTGGAGATTAAATACAGGGCCTTACGCAGGCAGGCAAATGTTACACGCACAGAACTGAACATTATCAACTGACAATATTTTAATCTAGCGTACAGAATATCATAGGAAAATCTGAAGTTCCTTGATGAGTGTCATAAACTTGTTTGCTCCATCCCCCGGGTAGTGCAGAGCAGGTGGAGTGCACAGGACGTTGTCTCTAATGAAGAGCTGAGGTTTCCTGAACAAACATTTCTCCATATGATGCCAAAATAAGTAACTGTATAAAAATACCTTAAATACCTTAAATGACTTCTTTACTCAGTATTCAGGAAGCAGAGATTGGCAGATTATAAACATGAGACCAACCTAGGCTACATAGTGAGACCTTTTCTTATCACCTCCAGAGTAAACTATAAATTATTGTTATTTATTGCCCATTAAAAAGCAAAAATATTTATCAAAACATTGTTTTTCTTTTCCATGCCCTTTTTATTTTCTTCTCCAAGGTACCCATCCTGCGCCCTTTTCTCTTCCTTGCCCTGTTAGCAGTGCAATAGTCTTATTAAGAGTTTGGTTCAACAAGGCAAGAAAATGGACTCCCAGAATTTTCAAACTGTAAAAGTTTGTTTTTTTTTTTTTTAAGGGAGAGAACTTCTGCTCCCTCCGCCCCCATTTGATGCACTTGCCAAGAAAGTGAGTCACAGATGCAGGTGTGGAGAGGTGCGGGCAAGCCGCCCAGCATGCACTTCCTGATTATATAACCTTTGAGGGTCTCCAAGAGAGATGGAGCTAAGAGCTGTGTTGTGCACAGTGCCAGGCAGCCTGATCATAGACAGGCAATGCTTGTGTCCCTCCTGGCCCGGGAAAGCATCATAAGCTAATGTTTAAATTGGAATCATGTCTGCCACAGCTGTGTGTGAACCTCTGCTTTGCAGTTAATCAGAGTGGCCGTGCAGAACACGAAGGGAGCATTTTCTTTGCAGCAGGAGCTGCGTTGTTGTTTGTTCTGTGGCTGAACAAGATCTGGGTGGCCAGAAAAGCAGCAAATGACCTGAGATATTGTAATAATGTCTCCAACTTGTAATTAAATAAGTTATTCAGGAAATACGCGATATAGCCTTTGTATTTCATCAAAACGTTAGGTAGCAGCAACTTAAAGTTATTTCAACTTTATAAAAATTATAAAGGTGCTGAACTTTTTTTATTATGTAAGTTGTTTTATCTTCTTTATATATATGAGCATCCTATACTTGTTATAAGTCATGAAGTTGTTCCTTGATTATTAGAAAGACACTTTGAGATTTTATTTTTTTTAAAGATTCATTTTCTTTGATGTCTATGAATGTCTGTCTGCCTGCACGCGCACTGCCTGCATTCCTGGTCCTCTCGGAGGTCAGAAGAGGGTGTTGGATCTCCTGAGACTACAATTAAGGATGTTTGTGAGCTGCCATGTGGGTGCTGGGGACTGAACTCATCTCCTCTGAAGAGCAGCAGTTTTAACTATTAGCCGGCTCTCCGGCCTGATATTCAGATTTTGATGCTGGAAGTCAGTTGAATACACTATAAATTTACTGTAAATTTACTTTGTTTCCTGAAGTTGTGAAACATTGGCCCTGGACATAAAATGGTCATTGTTATCTTGCCTAACAGCTATGACTACCGGCTTGATCAGGCCTGTTACTATATCCTTGTGGAAGGAGGAGGGATGAAGGAGGATCATTAGACTCTAACCTGAACTTATGACCCTCCCAGCAGTAGGCAATTTTCCCCTAGCTATATGAGGAGGTATTGGGAATGTATATGTATTCTAGATATATAAGGTATATTGCGTTATGTATAGAACGTGGAAAATTAGCTAACGGAGGGCTCTACATACGCAGATTGTGGGAGGCTGAAGCTACCCATGTTGGTAGGGGACTTTTCAGTGATAGGTGGTCAATCACACACTTGTGCATAATCCCTCATTTATTCTCCTATAAGTAGGCTGAGTAACAGTAGTGTGTAAACTGGACCTGGGAGCAATTGTCTTCTACCTGTCTTTGGTACTCTTATCTAGAGTGAGTATGTATTTCTTTACGTTTCCCCAGGAAAACTTTAAGAACTGACAACTGAATTCTGTCTTCCTGTCTTTACTCCTTGGCTACCTTTGCCCCCACCCCCTTGAAGAGGTGAGGAGGCAGGGGGACAGCTCCACAGAATGTGCTGCTGTTGACTTGGGAACGGATGCCAGCAGGTGGGTGGCCTCTTAAGCCCCTGCCCTACTGCTTTAACACCCTCTAGTTCTTTGATTTTACAAAAATATATATATATAAAGAATCAAGGAGATGGAGTGAATCTTGTTACTTCTGAGGATTCTGCTGGTCACCATAGGAACCGATACTTGAACAAGGGGAAATTTCTTAGGTGATAATAGTGTTCTGAAGTCCGTGTTAGAAAGCAAAAGAGAGGAGAGGGAGGGAAAATAAGCACCACACTTAGGCAGAGGCGCTGGCCTGCAACAGTCTTTCCATCTTCCAACATCATTCTTAATCTCTTTCTTCTGTGTTTTACAGTTTTAATTATAGATGTCTTTAGTATCTTTGCTTAACGATTATTAAAAGGTAATTTTAGGCTGTTTTGAATAAGATTGTTTTCCTGATATCTCTCTTGGTGTGTTTGTCATTGCCGTACAGGAAGACTGTCAGCTTTTGTGTATTAATTTTGTATTCTGACACTTTGCTGAAAATGTAAGTTCTGAGAGTTTTTTGCTGAAATCTTAAAGCTCTCTTAGGTATAGAATCATGTCATCTGCAAAACAGAGACTCTTAACATTTTTCTCCCCTTTCCTTCTGGACCTTTAGCATGATGTGTGGTGGGTCTTTCCAGAAGCTTTTCTGCATCTCTCAGGATAAACTGTAATCAGGGCTTTCTCTGGCCTGTCCCGTCCCACAGCTGCTTCTAAATAATCACTCAGAGGCTTAGTATTAATTACAGAATGTTTGATCTATAGTTCAGGCTTATTATCAACTAGCTCTTATGTTTAAATTGACCCATTATTATTAATCTATGTATTGCCACGTGGCCATGGCTTTTACCAGTCTGTTGGCACCTTGCTTCTTGAGTGGCCAGCTCACGACTCTCCCTTCACCCCACCCCTCTCCTCTCTGTA
The DNA here is from genome assembly GCF_982192425.1 of Myodes glareolus. Classification (NCBI taxonomy): domain Eukaryota; kingdom Metazoa; phylum Chordata; class Mammalia; order Rodentia; family Cricetidae; genus Myodes; species Myodes glareolus. The sequence goes on along the minus strand of NC_142044.1, from coordinate 2,884,899 downwards.
TCTCCATCTGACTTTCCCACCTAGCTATATTATGCCTGGCTATAGGCCAATTCAGATTTTATTATCAACCAGAGAACAACACATATTTACAGTGAACAGAAGGGTTATTCCATAGCAATACACGTGTGGTTTCTGCCTTTGAAACCATTCATGTCCTTTATAGCAATTGCTGATTTATGTAATATTGAACCATCCCTGCATCTCTAGAAAAAAGCCAACTTGATTATGATGAATGATCTTTTGAGATATTCTTGAATTTGTATAGCGAGAATTCTGTTGAGGATTTTTGTATCTGTAGTTGGTCTGTAATTTTCTTCATCTTTGTCTGGTTTTGTAGAAGTAGTTTGGCAACATCTCTTCTTTATTTTGTGGACTAGTTTGGAAAGCATTGGTGTTCATGAAGTTCTGGTAGAATTTACCAGTGGATCCATAATATGTACTGACTTTTTCAGCTGGGAAGCTTTGAAATTCAATTTCACTGCATATTATACTTGTGCTTGAACTGTTGGTCTCATCCTGGGTTAATTTTTATTGGTCATGTGTGTCTAGAGATTTATCCATTCTTAATTTTTTTCAATTTAGTGGAATATATATTTTTAGGTAAGAGCTAATGATCTTCTGAATTTCATTGGCGTCAATTTTAATGGTTTTCCTTTTATCTCTAAATTTATTAATTTGGGTCTTCTCTCTTTCTTTTGGTTAGTTTGCCTAAAGGTTTGCCTTTTAAGTCCAGAAGAAGGAGTCAAATCCCCTGGTGCTAGAATTACAGACAGTAGTGAGCTGCCCAGTGTGTGGTCTTCTGGAAGGGCAGAAAGCACTCTTGTGTGCTGAGGTCTCTCCAGTCCTGCACTCTGTTCTGTAGGCACTTAGAGCTATGGATGTCCCTCTTAGGATGGCTCTCACTCTATCTCCTGGGTTTCCATATGTTGTGTTTTCATGTGTATTTCATCCTATGAATGTTTGTATTTCTTCTCGAGTTCCTCAGCTTGTCCAACAGTGTGCTCTTTAGTCCCTGTGAGTTTGCACATGTCCTACGGTCTCTCTTGCCTTTGGTTTGTACTTTGATTCTATTGGAATCAGGTAGAATACAAGGATTACCTTAATTTTTCTGAATTTGTTAAGATTTTCTTTGAACCCTAATAGATGAGATGTTAGAAAAAGTTCCATGGGCTTCTGAGAAAAACATGTACTCTGCGGTGTTTAGATAGCATGGAATTCTATAGACGCCTGTTAAGTCCATTTGATCTGTGATATCATTTCATTGGGGCATTTCTCTGTCTGTTTTTTGATGGGATGCCTGATCAGTTGCTGAGAGTGGGGGTGATGTCACCCAGTGCTTTTGTGCATGGGTCAATCCATGAGTTTCCATCTGGTAGTATTTTATGAAACAGACTGCCTCCGTGTTGTGGGCATGTGTGTTAGAATGATACGTGTTGTAGGCATGTGTGTTAGAATGATAAAGTCCTCTTGGTCGACTTGGCAGTGGTGGTGTGTCCTTGAGAAAACAGTTGCTTAGTTCAGGAGCTCGGGGTGTCTGGCGTAAGCTTTGTATCATTCCCTGTGTAGGATAACTGGAAAAGCAACCACAGCCTCTTGGTAGCACAACTATGCAAGTTTGTACTAGTCAGCGAGCAAGAGCGGCCCCTCTGACTTCACAATCAAGGATAATATGGAGTGTGCATGGACTCTAGTTATTAAAATGAGGGTGGAAGGGAAATAAGGTGGCCAACTGTGAGGACCAAGATTGGCTTCGGAAAAGAAGTGAGTCAGGTAAAGTCGGTGGGAGGAAGAAGCTGAGACACTCAGGGCCACAGATTGAGAGGTCGTTAAATCTCTGGCAGGCTGTGTTAGATGAAAAGAGGAGGAGGTAAGGATGAAAGAGGAGGAAAAGACCTTTGTATAAGAGCTGGGTCCGTGAGGTGACTGATGAGTCAAGTCTGCCTGACAGTCTACAGGGTGGAGAACACAAACAACCGCCCTAACACCTGTTCCTGAGCAACAGGCGAACAAAAGCAAAAGCACCAGAAGAGATCCATGCAGGGGCGGAAAGTAAATAATAGAAAATAAGGAACAAAAATACTTCCAGAGTTAATTGCTGTCAGCTGTGCTGAGCTGGAATTTCTTGGTTTCCTCTGGATCCCTGGCAGGTTCCTAGTGCTGTGATGTGGGGGAGGGGAGAGCAGGAGCCATTGGTCTCTGCAGGCTCCCCTCCTGTGTTCCTGGGATTTTGCACATGAAAGGGTGAAGTGGTACATCCTTTCCTGATAGTTTCCCTTAGATCCTGTACTTCTGGCCTCTCATGGTTCTGCAGGTCTGGGTTATGTGAGGGGCAGCACTTCCTGAGCCTTAACATTTTAAATATGTGTATACACACACACACACACACACACACACACACATATATATATATACATACATATATATTATCTACTACTCAGGGACAGTGATACCACAGTGTTATTAAATTGTTCCTCAGGTCTAAGCAGCTGTTATTGAGCAATGAGACAAGTGAGTAGAACGGGGTGGGGGGCGTGGCATTAGAGGGAGGCTGTGGGAAGTTCTGTGTGTATCTCTGTTACTCCTATCACCTTCCTGCATCCACCCCACAGTTTTAGACACCAGATGGAGATATTTTATGCCCAAAGCGGGGGTCAACTGGCCATTCTTAGAACTACAGGCTGGGTAATTTGTTTGACAACTGGATTAGAAGACTACCAATAGCCAGATTTTTAACCCTATATGATCATGGCTTTTATTTCTTATGTTTTTGTTGTTTGTTTGTTTGTTTGAGACAGCATCATAGCCCACGTCAGCCTCAACTGCACTGTAAAGTGGAAGTGACCTTGAACTGACCTTTCTGCCTCTGTTCCTGAGTGCTGGGCTGCACGCTGTAGTGAAAAAGGCTGTGCCCGAGCAGTTTAGAGCTGGGTGCAGGCGCAGGTCAGCGGCAGAGCCCTTGCCCAGCACACAGGATTCCTTCTGTAGTACAAGGAAGCCGTTATCTGACAGAAACATCTAGCTGCTAATTTGCAGTGAAAAACAAAAAGGAGAGCATCCTTTCGGACAAATCCAGTCTGTGTCAAGTTCAGGTCTGTCATCTTTGCCAACGAATTTGCTAACTCTCGTGGCTTCTCACAACACCCCCTCTGTCCCACCCTCTCCTCCCTTAGTATCTTTTCGCCACTTACATTGCTCCGTCAGCCACTCTGGACATTGGGCTGCAACAGGAAGAGAAGAAAGACATTTACATGAGAATCCAGCCACCGTTTGAGGACCTCTTTGACACAGCCGAGGAGTACATCCTCCTCATCCTTCTGGAGCCCTGGACACAGATGGTGATGTCAGACCAAGTGGCTTACAGAAAGGTACCTGGCCTGACCAACAGTGCTGGCGGAAAAGGCTCAAAGGGGGCACAGCCTCAGGGGGCACGGCCTCAGGGGGCACGGCCTCAGGGGGCAAATCCCCAGGGGGCACGGCCTCGGGGGGGCACGGCCCCGGGGGGCACGGCCCCGGGGGGCACGGCCTCGGGGGGGGGGGGGCACGGCCTCAGGGGACCACAGCCCCAGGTAGCACGGCCTCAGGGGGCACGGCCTCAGGGGGCAAATCCCCAGGGGGCACAGCCTCAGGGGGGCACAGCCTCAGGGGGCACGGCCTCAGGGGGGCACAGCCTCAGGGGGCACAGCCTCAGGGGGCACAGCCTCAGGGGGCACGGCCTCAGGGGGCACGGCCTCAGGGGGCACGGCCTCAGGGGGCACAGCCCCAGGGGGACCACAGCCCCAGGTAGCACGGCCTCAGGGGGGCCAGGGCTCTGTAGTCAGGACTGGGGAGGACCCGAGGCACGGGCAGGGGAAATGCTTATTCACTCTGTTTATTTTTTATCTTTATGATTTGTTTTTTATTGCCAGTTTCCCTGTTGTCTCCTAGCAAAAGACTTAATCTCTGCCAGTCCTAGCTCTTTGTACAAATACGTCAGAAGGGAAATGTGAGCTTTTGGTTTGTACAAAATAGCCAGATTGGTGGTGTCCTTCACTGATGTTTTCAGCAGTGATCTCACAATGAATGGAAATACCCATTTTACTTTCTGCTGGATGGTTACAGTAAATATCACACCTGTGGAAAATCTAAATGATTCCCATGTAACGTGAAAAGCAGACCCTCTGACTTCAGGGCTTGAATTTAAAGTACCGGGTGTTCATCAAATCAAACGCTTGACTGGATAAGTTTGTACATAACTTTTTACTTTACAAAAGATGTCAGCACTGAAATATTTTCATTATTATTATTGATAGATATGGGAAATTTCTTTAGATATGTCTTTTGAATCACAAGTTAAGGCTGTCCTTGAATATTTTTTCCACTAGGTAAGTGTGTGTACCTGGTGTGTGAAGCCGTTGTTGCAGGGCTGCTGCACTGAACTGCTAGTCTTTATTAATGTCCACCCAAGGACTTGAGTTGTCTACCAAGAAAGATAAATTAAGCAATTATGATAAAATTAATATAGAACCATTTTGCATAGACTCATCACGTTGGATTTTGACTTAAATAATTCTAAAAACTTAATAAATTCAGTAACCAAAATAATTAGATTTCATTCCTTAATTCTTTCAGTTCTAAAACATTAGCCTAATATCCTTTCTACTATAGAAAAGTACAGATTACACTAGAAAAATTAGACTATATTGTGATATTTTAAAAGCCTCTCTTAACTCATATTTGTAATATATATTGCAGTTCATAGAAGAAATGTGAAGTCTGTAAGTGATCCTATAATTGTAAAATAAATTTGGAAGTATAGTTGCCCTGAACCAAAATATTTTGTCATTGCAAATGAATCTTATAAAAATGTGTAAGATGGATTATATACTGTTGGTTCTTAGCAAAAGGGAAAACACTGATCTTAGTTCTGGAACCTTCTTCGACTCAGTCCAGAGGACTCGCTGACCATGTAATGTAATCTCGTAATCTTGTTCCCCAGAAGGCCTTCCGAGCAGCCCCCCACAGCTAGCTGTGACGTACAGGAAATTCTCAGGCTGCTAGCCAGCCAAACTTGACTGGTTTTCCTCTGCAGTAGAGAAATGGAGAACGGCCTTATTCTCCTGCCCATAGAAAATGACGCTTTATAAAATATTAGAAAGACAATCCTGCTATAAGCAGTAATTTGGTCAACTGTTTCCTCTTTTGCTATAGCAATAAAACCCTTAGGAACACCAGTAAACAACCCTGTCCTTTCTGTTCTCCTGTGAAGTATTTGGTTCCTACAGTCAGCAGCCTTTGTCTTCTCCGTGATTCATTCTGTGACATTGATTAGAAACCAGAAATGTGACCAACATATTCACCTTGCCTGTGTGTGCCCCAGGGAGGAGGAGTTCATTGACGCAACTGTGTAATTAAATAGAAAATGTTCACCCTTTATTGTGTATATTTGGTGTATCGCTTCATTGTAGCTAATATTTTAATGGCATAGGGTTTTCTGTGCCTGCCTCAAAAGCAGTTCGCCTTTTTGGAAGCCCATTGTTTTTGGTAAACTGTGCTCTGTCCCCCATTTTTCATAATGCGCATTCAGCTCTGCTGATTTTTAGGTGAAACTACAAGAAGAGACTCGGCAGCTAGACTCCGCCTACTTCAGGAAGCTGCAGGCTTTGCATAAGGACACAGTTTCCAAGAAGGCTGAGGTAAGACTCTGCACTTAGAATCCAGAGACAGTGCCATCTTGCACACTGCTGGTGAGCGATCTTATTTTTGAGATGTAGAGTAGTTAAGGACTTGGATGTGGCACCACCCTGCTGCCCCACGGCCATACTTGCTACGTTTGACAGGTCATGGTGCTAAAGTGTCATGTTCAACATGGCTGAAAAAACTAGGTTGGCAAAGTGACAGAGGGACTTCCCTAAGACCAGAAACTTGAGCCTTAAACTTCACAATAATCCCTTAAACGGCACCCATTATTTCCTGTGTGTTGGTAACTGCATTTGTTGTCAGATTACAGGGGTCCATTTGCATTTTCTGAACAAAAAGAAACTCTCAGATTTTTTAAAAAAGAAAAATGGGGAAAATAGTTGGAAAAGTCAGTAAAAAGATTATAGGATTGGGTAGGATATTAACTCTTATCTTTATTTACAAAATGGTGACGTTTGTTTGTTTGAAAACCGAGTGGCCTTTCCCTAGTATGTAGCTGAGGAGACCTTGTGCTCACCCTCCTCTGGATACTGCCTCTCAAGTACTGGGAGAGATTACATGTATGTGCTATCATGACCAGCTTAAATTTTCAAGTTTTATATTGATTAGATAAATCTTGATATGCCCATAAAACCATAAAATTAATGAACACATCTACATAAAATTTGCAGTTAATTGATCAGTTCAGGACATACAGTTATATAAATATACGGAATAAAAACACTAATGTCAAGCCGGGTGGTGGTGACACACACTCCTGCCTTTAATCCCAGCACTTGGGAGGCAGAGGCAGGCGGAGCTCTGTGAGTTCGAGGCCAGCCTGGTCTACACAGAGAGTTCTAGGACAGCCAGAGTTCTAGACAGCGCCTATTTCAACAAAGTGAACAAAAACCAACCCTCCACTCATACCATGTAACCCTGCTCATGTAACATTACATATATTTACACATGTGTACATATATGCAAAGAGAGAAAACTGGGAAGAAGTTCACCAAAATAGGAGAGATAGTTCTGAGTGCTGGGTTTGAGTGACTTTTAGTTTCTTTTTTGTGTTGGTTTTTATATAAATAAGGTGTTTTTTTTTTTTTACAAAACAATAGTTTTTAAAATAAAACTTAGTAGTTGCTTTGTTGGTGCCAAAGTTCTCTATTTGATGTACTATTCATTCAAACCTGGGAAGAACGTAGGCATTCGGAAAGGTCCTGTGTAACAATGATGTGCTTTAAGTTCCGGGGGCAAAATTCATAATGCTATACATAATTCTTCCATATAAGGAGCATTGCTTTTTGAAATATTCATAGTTTATCTCACGACTGCACATTTTAAAAAACTAATAGAGAGGTAAGTTATCCATACTAAAAATCATATGTGATTTGTGCTGGAGAGATGACTCAGTGGTTAAGAGTCACTGAGGACCTGGGCTCAATTCCCACCATCACATATGGTGGCCCACATGTGTCTGTAACTCCAGTTCCAGGGATCTGATGCTGTCTTCTGACCTGTGCACACATGGTGCACATACATACATGTAGGCAAAATACTCATCTAATAAAATAAATTAAAAAACTTTTAAATAATTATGGGAGAATATCTAATACCATTATGAATTATTAAAATAAAAATATAGTTACAAAACCATAGGTACATGATCATATTCCTTATTTTAAATAAACTACATATGTACACATATGAACTTGTGCTCATGCACACATGCACACACATGAACTTGTGCTCATGTACACGTGCACACACATGAACTTGTACTCACGCACACGTGCACCCACATGAACTTGTGCTCATGCACACGTGCACACACATGAACTTGTGCTCATGCACACGTGCACCCATATGAACTTGTGCTCATGCACACGTGCACCCACATGAACTTGTGCTCATGCACACATGCACCCACATGAACTTGTGCTCATGCACACGTGCACACACATGAACTTGTGCTCATGCACACGTGCACACATATGAACTTGTGCTCATGCACACGTGCACCCACATGAACTTGTGCTCATGCACACGTGCACACATATGAACTTGTGCTCATGCACACGTGCACACAATAGGAGTGGAGTGAAAAGGAGCAGTGAAGACCTTGAGCGTCAGAATGTGAACACCCAGTCTGTCCGTCTAGTTCTACCAGTTGGGAACTGGCCTCAGCCCAGCAGTTAACTTTTATTTCAGGTTTCCTGTTTAAAACTGCAAATAATTTGTTGCATTTAAGAGACTTTTTTGAAAGTATTTTGTCCCCAGGACACTGCCGGACCTGCAGCTGGCAAGCTGTCGCTGTCTGACGTCTCCAAACAAACCGAGTATTGGAGCAATGTCCCTGAGGAGTACCAGCAGTTCACCTTCAGTGATCTGCTTAACAACAAACTGGAATTCGAACATTTCCGCCAGTTTCTAGAATCTCATTCGTCAAGGTGAGGAAATACCCAATTTTAAATATATTTCTCAGTAAAATAAATCCTTTTTTGATACTAATTTTGATTTCTGCGATATTAACGGCTTGGTAGCAGATTTTTTTAAAGATGGGAGAGAAGCTTGTAGTTACATTCATACACAGAAAACTTAGCAGTGTACAGTTAACCCGGTTTAGTGGCGAGTCCTTTGGCCTCTGCCTTTTCCAACTTGGCAATTCAAGCCACAGATTTAGGACCCAGGCCCTTGCCTTCCCAGGTGGAGGCAGATCTCACCATATCTGTCGTTGTAATTGGTCCTAATAGCTTCCACCAGCTTAGCCAGGGCATCCTTGTCCTCTGGGTTAACCTGTGTTAGACAATGGTGATGCATGTCTCCCTGGGGACCAGCCGACCCAGCCTGGCCTTCTCCTTAATGAAGTAGTAGGGGACCCCCATCTTTCAACACAGGGCAGGCAGGAAGACCACCAGCTCAACCGGGTCTACATCATGGACAATCACCACCAGCTGAGTCTTCTTGTTCTCCACCACGGTGGTGACTGTATTGACCCCTGCTCGAAGGACAGGTAGTCTCTTAGTTGGGATGACCCCTTTGCCAGCAGCCTTACCTTCCTCTGCTCTGTGTCTGGCCCATACTTGTGGGCAAACCTAAGCATCTGGGCAGCGGTTTTCTGGTCCAGGGCCCGGGGAACTGGTTAAAGGCAGGAGATATTTTAGCTGTTTATAAAGGATGGTCCTTTGCCACTGCAGTCTAGTGTAGCGGGGCCGTATGTCGAAGCGTGTGAGATCTCTTTTGGACTGGATGTCCTGTCCAATGGTGATGTTCTCAGGCCTTTTCTCAAATAAAGAATTTACCACCATTTTGACCTTCTATTTCTTCACGAAGGCAAGGGGCAGGGGCCACCTTCTCTCTCTGGGGCATCTTGTTGGCCAGAGGCGGTAGATCTTTACCTATGCCAGTGAAAACTAACGAACAAAAGTCTGCTTAAATGACTTTGACGAGCGTGCAACTGCATTAGCCTCCCGTGTTCTTCTCGGCAGTCATGCAGTGCTTGGGGTGTTTTTAGTACTAGCTGGCTTGAAGCAGCGTGTAAACTTTCTTTCTGCCACTCCCTTTAGTATTTCTGTAAAAGTTCACAATTCTGTTAACTAACATAGAAATCAAACATTGCAGTTTTAGAAAGTTTTGTACGATGAACATATTTGTCTCTCACATTAACAGAAACTGGTTTGAACTTAGGGTCAAACTTCTCCTCATCCTGATGAGGATTATTTTAAATTTGTCCCATTATTGAATAACCATGACATATATGTGGCATTTCCCTGTATTTGACATTGAAGATCCTAGTTCAGTCTTGAGATGCAACTCTGAGACACCACCAGAGAGATCTACTGCATACCCCATACCTTCTCCAGAAGCCATCTGTGCTGGGCTTGGATGAGGCTATGCTGTAGACACTCATCCTTGATCTGACCAGACAGCCACCTCCCGCCTGTCAACAGCTTGGCCAGTGTCTAATTGACTCTAGAGGCTAACTAAGAAAGAATGCATTCTCTTTCCAGCATCGACCTTGCATGTTGGACAGACATCGAACAGTTCCGAAGGATGCTTTTTAAGGACCAGAAGCAAAGGGAGGAAAAGTCTATAGACATTAAGAACAAATATCTTAATAAAAAGTATTTCTTCGGCCCCAGCAGCCCAGCTTCTCTGTATCAGCAGGACCAGGTACGAGCATGTTTGGAGGGTACAGGTGATCCTTTCTTCTCGCCCGCAGCGTGACAGCCTCTTTTTGCTGTGTGTTACCCTTTGGGAGAGACACTTTGGTTTAGGTGTCTGGTGAGCATCTACAGATATCTAAAGTTCACTCAAGTATTACATGCCCTAAAACATATCACTTTAAAAGTTACTTTATTAGATAAAATGTCATTCATCTAGGTCAGTTTTAAGGACAGCGTTCGTAAATTTGGGGATCCAAAGACAGCTTCACACTGATCTGATTTTGTCCTTCATTCATTGAGTGACCGTGTGTGTCACTAGTGTGTCTGACACTGTTGTAGGTGCTCAGGACCAAGTGTGAAACCACAGAGACAAGGGCCTTGGGTCTTCAACAGTAGAAAAGAGCCGTACCCACCCCTGAGCCCAGCTGCGGCCTCATTTATTCCCCTCAGCTGCTGTTACTCAAACAGCTTTTGATCTTCAGAAACACGGTTTATGATTATGTCACCCTAGAATGGATGTTTTTTTGTTTGCTTGTTTTTTATTTTTATTTTTTCAGACAGTGTCTCTCTACATAGCCCTGGCTATCCTAGAACTCTGCATAGAGTGTAAACCAGACTGACCTCAAACTCACAGAGATTTACCTGCCTCTGTCTCCCAAATGCTGGAATTTCGGGCGTGCATCTCCATGCCCAGCCTAAAAACTTCTCACAGACTGTGAACATAGGTTTAGCCACTTTGTTGTGCCGTGGCAGTGGCCTGAATTACAGATTCAATTGACAATGAAGCCATCAGTTACAGGAAACAATCTGATTGTGCTTTTGAAATTTAGAGTTAAAAGTGATCTATTTAGCGTGAGGTGGACTTTTTTTTTTAACTATCTAAAGAGCAAATGTATTGTGTAAATCTTTTTTAATATTTGGAGCTTACAAAGATAAGTATTCTTTAATGGTTTATACTTAGAAAATGGAAATTTCAGATTAATGTTAGATTCAGTAAAGAAAAAAACTCTGAGCTATTCATGAATCCAGACAACCAACCCCTCAAGCTGACTCTGGAGCAGGTGAAGAGACGGAGCTTGGAGGGAAAGAAGGGCGGCACGTCAGAGGCGTGGCTAGGTCACGTGTGGACCGAACACATGGGAAGCATTTGTCTTCTGTTTGGCGTGAGGCTTTGTGGCGTCTGCGTGCTTGTAGTACACGCTCGCTCACAGCAGACTCTCCTACCGGCCAGTCTTTGCCATTCTGCTCATCCCATCTCGACCTGTTTTGTACCTGGGAGTTTTGCCTCACATTCGGTACAGCTCATCCTGTCCCCAACTGAATTTAAAACCTCTTTGCTCAGGAAAATGCAATCCTATTCTTTACTCTTATTTAATATTGTTAGGGACAATTAAAAAGATGATTTCTGCTTTGTTTTTATATAAAATATTAGTAGTATTTTCTTAATTGTATTCATCAAAGGTGAACTAACTAGAGGGCTTATTCCAGTGAGCAGTGTCTTGGCAGTACGCAGAGGAAGGTAGAAACCTCAGTGACTTGCTGCCAGGAACAGCCCTGAGGGGAGCCCTAGGCTACTCGGGAAGATTCAGGCCATAGACTCACAGAGTTCTGTGAGCGCTGCTGACTGTACAAATCAGATGCGCACCACCTTCCTCTCTCTGCTGCCTCCCCTGGGTTCTTCCCGAATGTTGTCAGAGAAGCGCCAGGAGGGGGGCAGCCACCCCACCACCTCTGCCCAACAACCCAGCCACCAAGTTTGCCGCTGCTGTGTGCATCTCCAGGACCTGGGTCAGGAGCTCGCGTTACTAATTGGATGCCTTGTTTCCCTCACCTACGAAAAGATAGATGCTCCCTGCAATGGGTCAGTTAGACTAGGATTATGTATTTATAAAAACTCGGAAAAGTAGTAGTCACCACCTTGTGTCATGGCTACCGAGACCATGGAGGGAAAAAGTGTTAGTGCCTGGGAGCCTGGGTGGAGCCCAGTGGCAGAAATTAGGCCCTGACACAGAAAACAAACAAAAAACAAAAAACCACCTCATTGCTGTGCTTTTTCCAATATCCCACAGGAGGCAAAACTATACATTAAGAAGACGTTTTATGGAAAATGGAAATCATGGCACCTATCCAATATGATGCTGAAGGCTCCACATGAGCGAGTGAATTAAAGGGCTTTTATTAGTTTTTTTTTTTTTGAAAAAAAAAAGCATGTGGTTTCTGTGCTGTTCTTACTCTCCTAGATAATGCTGATGAGTGGCGGCTGGGGGAGGATCCTTCACGAGCAGCTTGACCCATCTGTGCTGGTGGAAATCCAGAAACACGTCCTGAATAGGCTGGAAAATGTGTGGCTGCCATTGTTCCTCTCAAGCGAACAGTTTGCGTCCCGTCAGAAGATAAAGGTACATGACCAGCATAATCTTGGACTAGCCATTGGCAGGACCTAGCCAGCCCTTCAGTGGACCAGTCATGAGCCTGCAGTGGGTAGCTATGGCAAGCAAGGAATCCGGCTTCTCAAATTCCCAACCCCTGCATTTGCTGCACATTTGTGGTTCCTCTCCCGAGTTTCGTTTGTTTGGTATTTCCATTTGAGAAGTAAGACTGTCAGCAACAACTGCACTAGGCCGTGGTAGCACATGCCTGTAATCCCAGGACTCTGGGGTAGAGGCAGCGGTATCGTTGCAAGTTACAGGCCCAGATACAGATACAAAATGAAGCCCCCTCTTAATGGTAATGACAACAATGTGTGCTTGGTTTCTTAGCACGGTACCCAGCAAGAAGAGACTTAAATCTCATCTAGTAATGCAGTTGGGTTTTGTTTTGTGTTTTGGTTTTTATTGCTGTTTGTTTTGTTTTGTTTTGTTTTTTATTTATTTTGTTTTAGAAGCAGGTCTCTTTACACAGTCCTGACTGACCTGGAACTCGCTATGTACCAGGCTGGCTTTGAACCCACAGTCTTGCACCACCAGGCCTGGCTGGCAACTGATATTTTTAATATCATTAAGTTTTCATGCAGATGAGCAAGAATAGACAAGAGCATTCACTGCGATATCACAAGGGAGAATATTTAAACAAATCAACAATAACTCCAGTCTATGGAAAGCACTTCAGTACCATATAAAATAAGATTATAAATGAGATTTTGATATAAAAATGAGTTGCCCATATGTACTGACATGTCCACATGTACTGGCAGATGTCCACATGTACTGATATGTTCACATGGATTGACATGTCCACGTTTACTGACGTGTCCATATATACTGACATGTCTACATATATTGACATGTCCACGTGCTCTGACATGTCCACGTGTACTGACATGTTCACATGTACTGACATGTCCACATGCATATGTATGACAGATACTATTTACTGAGAAACTAAGAAGTATATAGGAGATATATAGTATATAGGAGATTATTCTGTTACATCTCCTTCCACTTTTCTGTCTTCATACATGTCTCGACGCACAACCATCTACCACATTTATGGATGCTTGTGCTTATGAAAAAAGTACTGGGAAGATCTGCCTCCTAAAGAATACGTTACGAAAGTGAGGGCTTTTACTTTTTATTTTTTATATTCTTTTTCTTTACTTTGATTTTATTTATAGGAAGCAAATATTATTTTGATCATTTAAAATATCAGCAGTGTGCCTAAAAAGAGGTTGGCCTGCCATGTATAATTTTGATTTTTAAACACACTAAAAATTAATGTTTAATGTTTAATTAAAAATTAATTTAATCATTAATGTTAATCAGAAAAAAAAAACATGAGAAGTATTCCCCTATGTTATTTTCATTTTGTCAAGCTCTTTCGGGCCTACTTATCTGGAAGTGACCTTGGTCTTCGTAGCTAAGCACATTAGGATAAAACCAGCACAGTTAGAGCACAGTTTGTAGCGTAGGGATGAGCTAACGCGCTGAGCAAGGTGTTCCCAAGCTTTGAGGAAGCTCAAATCTCCTTTGACTCAAAGGAGACTCCAGTTCTCTCTCCGTAACCAGGTGAAGTGACATCTGACTTACTGATATTATTACCACATTTTCTCTTTACCACAGTCAAGGTATTGTAGCCTGCAGTCACTTCCTTTGTATTCTGTGGGTGCACAGCAAAACCAACTGATCCTAGCAGCCTTCAGCAGAAGATGCCAAGCAGTGAGAATTTTGAGTGAATGAAACTGGGACATCTCCCATGCTTAGGAGAGGAGCTGACATCCAAGCTTTAGAATCAGGGGTAACTCTGGGAATCTAGCAAGAAAGGCCAGCTTCCCTTCCCCTGATCTGTGTCTGTCACAAAGGCTCAGGTCATGGTATGAGCCTGATACTGAACCTGCCTAGCAGGCAGGGCCCAGGCTTCAGCCGCAGCATTGCTTTGTCTTACAGGCCTGGCCTCTTTAGGTGAGCTGCTAGGAATAAAAGACACACAACATAGATCTGGCAGAGTAGTTCCCCAGGAAAGGGAGATATTATATACAACCAGAAACTCCCAAATGCTGCTGTTCCTTGGTATCCAGAGAGGACCCACCGGACACTAAAAACCTGAAGATGCTGAAGCCCCTTCTATAAAATGAGGCTGTATATGCATATAATTACATATACTTCTCCATATACTTTATTTCATCATTAGATTACTTAAAATCATAATACAATAAAAATGTTAAATCAATCTGGAAAAACAAATACAAGGGGAAGATGCCTGTACATGCTCAGTACAGGTACAGTTTCCTTATTTGGATATTTTGCATCTGAGGTTAGTTGAATCCATAGCTGAAGAACCAGCGGGCATAGAAGGCAGCGATACCTTCTGTGAATTATGGGTGGCTCCTAAAAATCACTTATAGGAAATGTAAGATGGTTAGAAGATGGCACAACACCTGTGAGGCCATCACTAACTCTACAGCTTCCATTCTTACACAAGCTGAAGTGACTGTCACCTGTGTTTGGAGTAGTGCCATTTGGTGACAGGGCAGCCGGAGAACCCACCCAGGAGAACTCGCCCATAATGCGGAGTGCAGGGTTTTACTTCATGGTCTGAGTCTCATCCTCCTGAGTGACACTCTCCTACCTAACCTGACCTTTGCTTCATTCCTTAAGCTGTTAAAATAATAAATAATTCAAACTTTAGCTCTCCTGAATGTGTTGCTAAAATAATTGATTATGCTTTTAGATACGGATGAAAGACATAGCGGATGAGCTTTTACTGCAGAAGCATGACAGGAAAATTGGAGTTTGGAAGGCAAGTAATTGTATTCTCTCTCTTATAAATACTACTCTGTCACAGTAGCACACACACTCATACTCATCCACACTCATGTGCATGTACATGCATATGCGCACTCTCATACACGTACATACATACTAACAATTTTCATACACACACTCACTCACGCTCTCATATGTATTCTCACACACGCACATATACACACTCATGCCATCATATAGTCACACACATATCCTCTCTCTCCATCACATGCACACACACACACACACACACTCCTTGCTCCTGATCCTCATTGTCTAAACCTCCGACTGATGCCCAGTTGGGCTCGTGCTGGCACATGGAACTTGGGGAAAAGCGTGACTCTGCAGAGCTCCCGATCTTTCAACTGTGGAGCACATGAATGGCCTTAAATGTGTGCTTTTCACTTGAGGCCCTAGGTCTGGTCCCCAACACTGGGGTGGATGGAAATATATGTATTTAATTGTGTGTGTCCTGGACGTGTTGAACAAGCTGTTCTTGCGCTATGTGGTAGTTTAATACCAGGAGAATGGATCACACAGAATGAACAGGTCACGTGAAGCACAGCCAGCTGGTTAAATCGTCTTTCATTACTCCTGTACTGGGAATCTCAGCTTAGCTAGAAAGTAACTGTGGCAATCGTAATTTTGGAGATTATTAAGATCTCTGTAATGCAAAGCAATAGACGATGGCTCATTTTGCTTCTTAACAAGTCTGATGAGCACAGTCCTGTTGGTGAGTCTATAGCTCCTGAGGATTTGTCCTATAAGGTCATGAAAAGTGAGACCCAGGTGACCCCTCCAAATTAGCGAGCGAAGAAAAAGGTTTAGCCTTGCGTTGGAAGAATGCACGTCTCCATCAGGAAGCCGTTTTCTGAGGCATCCTCTTGAAAGTAGGCGCTCTTTTGAAAGGCTTGTTTTTGTTACATTTTTATTGAAATACCAAGTATAGTGAGCTTATAGTTTATATTATTATGAATTATATTTTGCATTATTTTCTATTTATTTAAATTACAGGTTTTCTTTAAATGGCTAAGTTTTAGTATCTTAAGAAGCAGGTCTTAAAACAGTCTTTGTTGAGTGGGTTTTAAATAAACATCCCACTTTAATCCATAGTTGCTCCTATTTATAGGGCTGTAATCTTAATATGGACCAGATGTTGAGAGTCTTGAGTTTTTGTCCAGAGAACATGGCATGTGCCTCACTAAATGGTGATAGGCATCTATGTCCCGTGTCTGGGTTAATGGCACCGCCACTCACCCAGACTGCCCGGGGTTACTGCCACCTCTCAGTTCCAGTTCAAGGCCCTGCTCCGTCCAGACCGCCCCTCTCCAGGCGGAATTAATTACTCTTTCCTTGGTGTTCCCAGGTCAATTCTTGAAAAAAATCTCTCAAACATTTGTATGGATGGTCACATGTGATTTGTTCCAAGGAACTTATTTAGTCCTTGTCAGTGATGACATTTAGTCACTGGGACAGACTGTGCGTCCTGCTACAGCATTGCCTTAGAGGGATGCTTCCTGTATGGCTGTCTACCACCATCAGCTCTGGCGAATTCCAGCAGGATTGAAATCTATTTTCAATATGTAAAATTTATAAATTTAATAAATCTATGTTTTTTTTAATCTGAAAGAGTAAAATAGGTTGAGGATGTGACTTTAAATGAGCAAAATATTTTTAAAAGTTTATTTTAAAATCGTTACAATAGAAAATGAATGTAGATAAAATACCCTTAAGCCTTATTAAAGCATCACGGGTGCTTCTAGATTTTGTATAATGTAAAGTAAATCTTCAGTCAGAAGAA
The DNA here is from genome assembly GCF_982192425.1 of Myodes glareolus. NCBI lineage: Eukaryota > Metazoa > Chordata > Mammalia > Rodentia > Cricetidae > Myodes > Myodes glareolus. Next base: position 2,868,034 of record NC_142044.1, on the reverse strand, counting down.
TTTCACTATTTAAAAAAATCCCAGCACTCAGGAGGCAGAGGCAGGTGAACCTCTGTGAAGTTCCAGTCTAGCCTGGACTACATGGTGATACTCTGTGTCAAAACAACAAAAAGAATTATTAGTTGTCCTGAGCAAAGTTCAGTGGTAGAGCAATGCCTTGCATACACAAGGCCCTGGCTTCCATTGCTATCAGCACACTAATATATTTAATAAGCAATAATTGTTAATTACTGCTATGAATTATTATAATTATTCCTTAGAATTCATAGTTTAGTAAAATGATTTAAAAGCATGTCATATAAAAAACATGATCTTACCAGGATAGAGTTGGAATTAGTTTAAATTTTCAACTTAAATTATAGAATTATTGGATTTTCCTTAAAAATACTGTAATCCCAAAGAGTAAAAGAAATAATTAAAAATGATGCAGTTATGTGGTAAGTCCTAATGGAGCCACATCACCACAGCATTGCGGTTACTGTTCTCTTTCCCCCACTGGTCCCAAACCATAAAGGCTATTAGAATGTTTTAACAATGTAGTTACATGTAAAGGCTATTAGAATGTTTTAACAATGTAATTACATGTAAAGGCTATTAGAATGTTTTAACAATGTAGTTACATGTAAAGGCTATTAGAATGTTTTAACAATGTAGTTACATATGCATCACTCAGTAATTTTTTCCTTCTAGTTTCTAAAACTAATGGATCCATTAAAAAGACAAAGGTAGAGAGTCAGAGGGCAAAGCTGTCAGAGTCTATTATATTCATACCACAAATTTCAGTAGCCAAATCAAAAGAAATAGAAGTTGGTGGTTTTGGTCTAATTAACGACTTGATTGCTACTTTTGGAACATGTCTGATTGCCTGTATTGTTTGGACAGCCTGTGGCAAGTAAGTGGATATCTTCATCCTGTGAGATTATTGCTTTCCGTAAAGCATTATTGAATCCAGTCATTGCAAGGCAATTTCAACGATTTGTGGCCCTGAAAGGAGATTTATTGGAAAATGGAGTACTTTTTTGGCAAGAAGTACAAAAGTTTAAGGTATTGTATTGGGAACTGGAGAAACCACTTTTGTTTGAAGAGATGGTGCATTAAGATAACAGATGCATATGGATTTGTATAATATATCTCAGTATTGCCAGCTCCCTTTGTGTGAATGTCTAAATATTGGCATACGTACTGTCCGCTGTCTAGAGGCACCTCTTGCTGTAATGAAGAGTCAGAGTGAGCCCCCATGATAGTATTTGTGCTTTCGAAACATGCAACATGGCCTAGTTAGTACATTTCTCTCTATCACATGCATCTACAAATGCACCACACATTTTTCCTGGAGACATTCTTAATTGATATAACCATATAACAAAGACCTTTTTACAAGAATTCTTCCTAATCAAGTGTACAGTGATAATAACCAAAAATACTGGTTTACAGGTGAACTGGCAGGGACAAGGAAAGTTCTGCGAGAAACAGTGGCCACATTCAGAGCCAAAAAAGTGAAAGGATTGGGGTTAGGTGCAAAGGCAGCTTGGTTTCAGGCTTGGAAGTTTCCGTAGACTCCTTTATTCTCTGCCTTGGATAAGAGAAGACGGCCTTCTTTGTTTTGCTATCTAGATGTGCCTGAGCGGTATTTAGCCCCTCCTAAATACTTCCAGGGGTATGGGCTGGTTTCCTAACAAGCACCTTGTTCTATCTCACTGCAGAAGTGTGGGGAAAGAACACACTTAGTTGAGATAATGGCCTCTGTCGGCTCCTGCATGTGTCTCGAGCAGCACTAACCCACAAGATAATGGCTTCTGTCGGCTCCTGCATGTGTCTCGAGCAGCACTAACGAGTGGCTCAGTGAGCAGCAGTTTAACCAAATCCACGTTTTCTTTCTTCTTGATTAGTTTTGTTGTTTTCCTTATTCTCCGTTTTAATGTCTCTTCTGCAATATAGCTTCAAAGTTGAGGTGATATTCCTCCTTCAACTTCGTTGTGACTCAAATAAGAATGACCCCCGTAGGCTCACACATTTGAGTGGCTGGTCATCAGGGAGTTACACTTGAGAAGGGTTAGTGACCTGCTGGAGTAAGAATGACCTTGTTGGAGAAAGTGTGCCACTGGGAGTGAGGTTTCAAAATCCCATGCCAGGTCCAGGGTCCTCTCTCTCCTCTCTCTCTCTCTCTCTCTCTCTGTCTGAGGATCAGGCTATAGCTCTTAGCCACTGCTCCAGTGCCTGCCTTCATGCTGCCATTTCCCACACCATGATGATAACGGACTAAACCTCTGAAACGATAAGCAAGCCCCCAATTAATGTTTTCTTTCACAAGAGTTGCCTTGCTCGTGGAGTCTCTTCATAGCAGTAGAGCACTGACTAAGACAGAAACTGGTACCAGGAGAGGGGTATTGCTGTGACAGGTCTGACCATTCTGCTGGTTGGCTGAATGTAGACTTCAGAACTTTGGATCATGGAAGTAGTTTAATGCTATAAATTGGGACCTAATGTTCTTACTGGTAGGAGCATGGAAGACAGTGGTGCTGAGAGCAATGTAGATTGTAAAGCCCCATTCAAGAGCTTTCGCAACAGAAGAATATTAGCAAGTGTCCTAGACACTATTTTTGTGATATTTTGGCTAAGAATATAGCTGCTTTCTGCCCTTGCCCCATCCCCCCAAAATCTGCCTTAGACTAAATTGAAGAGTTTTGGATTAATGAACGGCATTGGCAGAACAGATTTAAAGACAGCCTACTACTGACGGTGTCATGTGATTATTAGTGGCCAGCCTTACGTAGATTTATAATGAACAGGAGCACCAGGAAGTATCACATCAGCCTGACTTGTGAATTCCAGAGGGAAGTTTGAGAGACGCTTAAAGATTCAGGGTCATTTGCTACTTGGAGTTCAGGATCTGTGGTTCTGGTCAGCTAGGGCTAAGGAGTCAGCTGTGATTAATGAGAAACCAAAACCACTGAAGCAAAGGCTTTGCTTTACTGGGACAGCTGATGCTGGTCAACTGGACCTAAACAATTAGGGGTGATTAAGAAAAGACCAGCATCATTGAGGAAGAATCTTCTGGGAAGTATTTCCTCAGAGTCAGCACACAGAAGCGGTGTCTTTGTGCTGGCAGTCGAACCTGGTAGTGTCCGAGTCACCCAGGTGGTACTGGCTTTAAAGGCATGAAAGGGGTCCTAGGGAGCAACTGAGGTTTGGCACTGTGTGCCAGCTGGAGTCCCTGTAAAGGAGGCTATTGGTGAACCTGCAGCCGTTTCCGACAGCAGATTCCAGCATTTTGGAGACGGCGCTATCACAGGATGACCACCAAGAACGGCAGTGGGTACAGAGTGGTGCCAGCGGGAACTTTAAAGGCAAGCGGTGGGCGCCGCAGAGAGCGGATCTGGAGAAGTGACTCGAGTCCTTGGTGGGAGCTCAGAAGATCATGAGTGAATTCCAGATAACTGGATGTCGGGTTATTTACACTCTTGGAATTTGGTTTTGCTTTAGTCAGACTGTGACTGTGCCCGGTTCTTCCACCTTGAACTAAGAAAGTATTTAATTTAATTTTAATTTGATAGGCACCCACAGTCGAAAGACTGAATTTTAAAAGATTTTGGAGTTTAAAAAGACTGGCTATTTTAAAGAGACTGAATTTTTAGGTGCTTGAAATTTTGAGTACTGTGGGTCTTTTAAAATTTGGGATATTTTATACTGTGATATTTTTATTAATGTGAGATCTTGGGGATGAATATTGTCTTAGTGAGGGTTTTATTGCTGAGAAGAGATGCTATGACCACAACAACTCTTACAGAAAACATTTAATTGGTGTGGCTCGCGTACGATTTCAGAGGTCTAGCCCATTAGCATCGTGTCAGGGAGAATGGCAGTGTGCAGGCAGATGTGGTGCTGGAACTGAGAGTCCTACATCTTGCAGGCAACAGGAAGTCAACTGTCTGACTAGGCATGGCTTGAGCATATATGAGACCTCAAAGCCCACCTCGCTAATAACACACTTCCTCCAACAAGACCACACCTAGTCCAACAAGGCCACACCTCCTAATAGTGCCACTCCCTTTGGGGGCCATTTTCTTTCAAACCACCACAAGTAAGAAAGGAAAAGCTTAATAGTGGTGTGTTTGTGTGCCAGGCTGACAAGGTGTCAGCTGGGCTGGCTGGCTTGATGTCAGCTTGACAAAGCTAGAGTCACGAGAGAGGAGAGAACTTGAATTGAGAAAGTTCTCCAACATCAGGCTGTATGCAAGCTTGTAGAGCATTTTCTTAATTACCGGCTGATGGTGGAGGGCCCAGTCCATGTGTGCGGTGCCATCCTTGGGATGGTGGTCCTGTTTTTTGTAAGAGAGCAAGCTAAGCAAGCTATGGGGAGCAAGCCAGTAAGTAATAGCCCTCTATAGACTCTACATCAGCTGCTGGCTCCAGGTTTCTGCCCGGACTTCCTTCAGTCATGAACAGCAATGTGGAAGTGTAAGCCAAATAAACCCCTTCCTTCCCAAGTTGCTTTTTGGTCATGGTGTTTCATCAGAGCAATAACAGCCCTAACTGGGACAAACTCCTAGGGTTCTGGCATTACAGTTATATGTTATCACACCTTGCCAGCTGTGAACTTCATATCTGTGTTATGACTTTTTGTCCCTATGACCAAAGTACTGGAGAGAACAATTTAGAGAGAGGAGGGCCTCATTTGGGCTCAGGATTCAGACATTCAGGCAGGCCCTCATGTCCATTTGAAGACACTGTGGCAGACAGGAAGCAGAGAAAGGGAAACAGGAAGGAAAATAGAGGAGAGAGTAGCCCAGTGACAGGTCCCGTGACCTGCTTCCTCCAGGCAGGCTCCATCCTCAGCACCTCCCAGTAATGGCTTTATGCTCTGGATCCACAAAGCAGCTGTCCTCAGGATCTAAGCATCTTTGGGATAACAGTTACAGGCACACCCAGAGCTCTACTGTAGCAATCCCTTTGGTGTTCTCGATTCAGTCAAACTGGCAAAAATCATCACAAGGACTAAATTTCCTCATCCAAAAAGCTTAGCTATCCAGTGTGCCAGGCATTATGCTTGATTATAGGAGTGAAAAGGTGAGTAGTGTGCCCCTCCCTTCCTCGGGGCAGTGGCACCTGTGGAAACCAATAGAAAGGAGTGTTAGTTATGAGCGTGTTCTGACGAGGTGAAGGTGACAGTTGAGAAGCAGGGTGGTGAGTTAGGAAGGGCTCGCACAAGTGTTGGTTGGCATCTGTATTAGGTCTTGAGGGAGTGTGACCATAGGAAGGCATTCTACCCGGAAATGTCGTACTGGACTAACTCTTTTTTTTTTTTTAAATATTTATTTATTTTATTTATTTATTATGTATACAATATTCTTTCTGCATGTATACCTGGAGGCCAGAAGAGGGCACCAGACCTCATTACAGATGGTTGTGAGCCACCATATGGTTGCTGGGAATTGAACTCAGGACCTTTGGAAGAGCAGGCAATGCTCTTAACCGCTGAGCCATCTCTCCAGCCCCCTGGACTAACTCTTAAATAGCTTACTTTAAAACTTGTTTGGAGGTCCAAACAGGGAGTGCAAATAATCATAGACCCTTCGTGAAAGAGTGGTCATCTTCTACAATGGACCCTGCAGCTCTGGGAGAGACACATGGGGTGACCATGGAGGAATGGGCCTCCCACCCAGACAGATTGCCTTGACTCCCATGACTTACTCATACTGTTTCCCATCTGCCAGGGTCCTTTTATTGCTTCTCTCATGATCATGGGATCATTATTCACAAGAATCCCTTGATATCAAGGGTGTTATAGTTAGCATTTTACAGGTGAAGATGTTAAAACACAGAAAAGCTAAGAAACTTCCAATAGGAGGTAGCTCGTGAAGTGATAGAGTGTGATGTCAACCAAGTCGTTGTGTCTCTGACCTCTGTGTCATAAGCCACAGAGCTGTGCTGTTTCCTAGTAATGGCACTGGACATAGGCAAAGAGACAGCTCAGGTAATCTTGGTCAAACAGTGTTCTGGATTGTGAAAAATCAGAAAGAACCAAGTCTACAACAGGATATTGGCTACTTAATTTAGACATTGATTCATTGCTACAGTCAATAAAGATTGTTTAGGAGAATGATTATTGATGTAAATATTTATCTATTGATTATCTATTGAAAGCTAGTTCCTGAGCAACTATGTGACTTCATATAAAATTTGTGTTCATGGAAGTATTTGTAGGAAAAAAATGGAAGGATATATTCCAATCTCTCAAGTTTTTCTTGACTCCATCCCTTGACACAAGGGCTAAGGTGAATGCTAAGTAAACAACAATGACCAAATAGTGTTCCCTCTCTAAAGAGAGACAGAAGAGGGGGTGAACAAGACACGTTCAAGGCCCCGAATATTAGGGAAGAGGGTAAGATGGCATCTCTATTGGCTGAAGGAGTCACAGAAAGCTTACTAGAGGGAAGCATTCTTAACCCTAGTAACGGGTGAGAGTTAACAAGGCAAGAGCCTTTAATCCCAGCACTCAGGAGGCAGAGGCAGGTGGGTCTCTGTGAGTTCGAGGCCAGCCTGCTCTACAGAGCGAGTTCCAGGATGGCCAGGGTTATATAGTAACATCATGTCTTGGGAAAAAAAAAAGAAATTAGGAAAAAATATCAGTTATGATTCTAAGTTCTATCCCGTTAGTCATAATTAATAGTCTGTAACATTGCAAATTTGTTTTGACCTCACAAGTTTAAATTCCATAATTATAATCAAGTTCATCAATGATTCTATAATGATCCTACAAGTGAACAGTGAGTATTTGAAATACACCAGACTTAGGCTGTGCAAACAGACGTTTTCTGAGTTGATGCTAAATTGAGTGGTCATGCTGCCTAAAATGGAGTATTAATATTAAGCTTTTTTTCTAGATAACATATGGTAAACCCTATATAAAAGTTTCACATGACTGGTGCCAAAAGTTTTCTTTCTTTAATATCCAAACACATCTCTTATAGTAACTGGTGTTTGTTGGGTACTTAGTCAGTGTTAGCTCATTTCTGGCCTAGAAGAAGTTTCCAAATTTGTTTGCTTTCAGCTGATTTACAGAGCAAAATTTTTGACATAAAAATGCTGTAATTCAAGCCAAGCTATCTATTAAAAAATACTGTCTCCGACTCCGACTTTAAAACTAGAACATTTTAATGTACTACTATGACTTTTAAAATCCCTCTAAAAGGAATGATGTGATGACGTTATGGCCGAGACATGAAAGGACCCCCAGGGGCTCACTGGCACTGGTAAATACGTGGTGGCCAGCTGGAGGCACTGTTTTGCAAAGTAGAGGTAGGGCCTCGCTAAGGACGGGTCATGACATCATGAAATCGAAGGACATTTGCCTCAACCCAGTCTCTCCCTCCCTCTTGCTTCCCAGAAGCCATCCAGTCGAGGGCTGTGGTCTTGAACCTCTGGAGCTGTACACTGAGTTTGAAAGACCCCCAGAGGGTGTCTTAAACACTTGGAGACCCTCGCCCAAGAACCAAGTCCGAGACACTGGATGCAAGAGGCACTTTTTATTGTTCACAGCACCTGTGGGTGCTGCAGTCATGTGGAGGACTGAGCACCCCGGGCTGGGTTTTGGGGCAGATTATATGGGGTTGGGGTAGGCAGAAGCAAGCGTACAAAAGCAGATGCATGGTTACAGGGGTCTCATTGGTCAATTTTAATGAGGCCATGAGGTCATGTCTAAGACAGGTGTCGGCTTTCTGCTGGGTGCCTGACAGTTTGGGGGCTTTTTGACAGTTTGGGGACTTTCCATTCCTCTCCCTTAATCTTGTTCATGTGGGTGGCATAACTCCTGGTGTCTAGCCGCAGGCATCCTGTTATGCAGACTCGACAATAACATCTGTGTCTTTGTTATGAGCCCCAAGACCTTGTTATGAGCCCCCAATTCTTGGTTCAAGCCTTGCTTATAATGACGTTACAGCAACTAAACAGCCAGGTGGGGGTATTCCAAGTTGAGGACACACACACACACACACACACACACACACACACACACACACGAGTTGCTTTCCCTTGTACTTGCTCACAATGCTGGAACTGTAAGGATGTTCTTGTTTCGCAGCAGCAGGCAGACTTGCTGGTCTTGTAGAGGCAGAAGACAAGATGGAAAGCTTTCGTATCCACCTGTAACTGGGTAGGTTACTGTCACAGTAGGACACTGTCACAGCATTTGGGCAATAGGCTTTCACATGTCTCCTCCAGGGACAGCGGGCCTCGTGCACCACATAAGTGTTAACGAGTCAGACTTGCCTAGGGAAACAAGTGATAGAAGTAAATGAAAGCAAGGCGCGTGCACCGAAGCACCAGGCTCCCCGGGTCTAAAAGAAAGGATTTTAAAAAATAGCTCTGACACGTCGCCTTGCCCTTCCAAGCCCAAGCTAAGCGGTAAATGCTGTAAAGTGCTCTGAAAAAGCCTCAATCCCATCCTGCTTTGCGGCTCCTGCTTCCTGTCCAGGATTTGTGCCACTCACATTGTAGTGAGGCCATCATCCAGAAGAAGATCACAACCATCATCAACTGCTTCATCAACTCCTGCATCCCCCCAGCTCTGCAGATTGATATTCCAGTTGAGCAGGCCCAGAAGATAATTGAACACAGGAAGGAGTTGGGACCGTACGTGTTCCGAGAGGCACAGGTAAGAGCTGGAGGCGCCGGCCGAGCGTGTGTTGAAGTACACCAGTAGTCAAGGTATTCTTTAAAGGTCTTCCCTTGCTCATGTATGGCAAGATTTTAATCTCCCTGGTACTGGGATTTGCTCTCTTTAATGTGGATATCTTTTGCCTACATCATTAATATATAATAAATATACAAAGCTAGTAACTTTTATACTGTTGTTGATAATGCCATAAATAAAACTAAATAATATACTTTGACTTTTCACAGTTACTATTTTTATCTACGATCTGTAAAAATGCTCCAGGTAATTCCTCCATCTTTTCTCGCCATTCATATTCCCTTTTAAAGTATCCACTACCACAAAAATGTGTAAAATACATGTGTCTTAAAATTTGTATATTTTTAAAGCTTGAAATATTCACATAGCTCATAAAATAAGTGAGAGGAGATTTAAGCGCTCAGCCAGCATAAAGTACATACACTCACGAAAGAAACTCAGGCCTCTTTTAACCTGCTCAAGTTACTTCTTTTTAAGATAAATAATAGAAAACATTGACTCGGTGGGCATAATTTATTTGCATTTTGAAAACCCTTTTAGTGATGTTGTTCCTAAAAAATGATTAAGAAAAATAAGTTATAATAGGGGTAATGAGGAAGGCCATGTCACAAACTAAGTGACAGGAAACAGATCTGGGGAGTGATTGCCCGGAGCATGGAAAAAGGCCATTATCCCTCAGCATTCCTTTGTAAGCTATCTGTGTTCAAGTCCTCCAGGGGACTGGAAGGAGACTCACAGTCCAAATTATGCATTAGAACAGGCAGCGGGGCGATTGAGGATGTGCAAGAGAGAAACAGAAAGCACGGCACCCAAACTGTAGCATCTGCTGAGATGGCCTCACCTTGTTGTCTTGGCAAACCAGAACCTCAGGTCTGGGCGTAGATGTCCAGAGTGGGACCGGTGTACTCAGGCTTACCACGTCTATCTGATTACCTAAAGTGGAGCCATAGAGGTAGCTTAGAACACCCGAAATACTGAATCTTCACCTGAGGTCCTCTTTCCTGTTTACCGGAGCCCCAGGTCTGGTCGCCATTCATACGTCCTTCCTCTCTCTCACTCCCTTAACCCCACACTCGATCAGTCATTAAAAGTCAGTCGTGTATCTCCTTGTTGTGAGGGTCTATCTATTTTTCTTCACCTCTATGTCACTTCAGGTCTGCAAAGCCTATTAACTATTACCTATTACCATAGTTCCCGTCTCTGGCTCACTCCAACCAACTCGCTGGAAGCAAAGTACTTTTTCTCAAAATGGCGTCTGATCATGCTACCCTCTGTTTAAGATGCTTTGCTGTCCCCCGCTGCCCACAGAGAGAAGTCAGCTTGCTACACACCCAGAGCCGCATCCCTCACCACTTCTGTTCCCTCTTCCTGGGGTCGCTGAAATAATCGACCTTTTCCGCCTTTAGCCCTGAGTTCACGCAGGTCCATCTTCTCTGCCTTGTGTTTCTCTGTCCTGACTTAAAACACTGAGCCCAAGGTTTCCCCATCTGCTAGCAGTGAGCAACGTAGTCCTACATTGATTAATATATCTTAGAATTTGGTCATTTTTAAGGTGCTGCAGGTACAGGGGAATGTGTACTAATTGAGGCCAGCTTGGTCTAAGAGAGAGTTCAAGACCAGCCTGGTCTACAGAGTGAGTTCCCTGGCAGCCATTACAGATACAGAGAAACACACACACACACACACACACACACACACACACACAAGGAATGAATAAATAATTACATTCACACCTAGAAAACCTGAGTAGTGATTTTTGCTAATTCAGGGCTCAAGTACTGACTTTGAAAGAATTGCCTCTACCCTAAGAGTTGGCTCGGAGCCTAATGGACGGCTCATTCTTCTTCAAGGCATTAGGTAAAGGCCACTTTAGCCGTAAGATGTTGGACTTGATTTGATGTGGCAAGCCCTACTTTCTTGGAAGTAACTTATGCCTCTGGAGTTATTGTAAGACCTCGGCATGGGAATTACAGCAGCTACTCTTATCTCTATGAACATCACAATTAATCACTTAATGTGCAGGGTCCTCACAGAGCATTGGCCTAGGGTGCTGGTTTTGCTTTTCAAATGTTACTTTTTCTTGCTCTCACATAAAAGAGATTATATCATTTAAAAGTTACTCAAGATTTATTCTTAGATTCGCAGCTTTGTTTAAGAGCCTTTCCAGAGACAAAATGGTATTTCCTTTCTCTAAAAGACAGAGAAAGGCTCGGGGGAGTTTCCCTTGAAGAACTGAATACTTGGAATACTTGCATGAAACAGCAGAGTGCGGCTGACCAACTGGGGCAGCGCAAAAAGAAAGCATGAATTCCTTATTTAAAAAGACCTAATGGAGTCTTTAGTAATGCAATCAATGGGTTAGGGAAACATTAAGAATAAAGTCACTTTCAAGTATACCCGGTGAGTGTTTTAAAGGACTTCTGTTGGTGGTGAAGGGAAGCTGTGGAGAGAAATCTGCGCTGTGCTCACTGCACTAAGTCTGCAAACAATAAGGTGGTGGGGCTTGGGGGTTGTGCGGTGTATCTAAAGGGTGGAGAGTCCACGATTACGGCAAGTTAGAGTTAATTTGGCACATTTGTAGAGAATGGTGATCTGAGATATAGTTTTTTTTTGTTTTTTTTAATACAGATGACAATTTTTGGGGTTCTGTTTAAGTTTTGGCCACAGTTTTGTGAGTTTAGGAAGAATTTAACAGATGAAAAAATTATGAGTGTTTTAGAGAGAAGACAAGAACATAAACAGAAAAAGAAAATGTCAGAGTCAGATGAAGACAAGATGGGAAAGGTAAGCCTGAATCCATTCTGGATAGAATCGCACTTCTAAAGGATAAGGTGATGCGGCCCAGAGTGGAATGTGGACTGGGGAAATGCACAGAGAAGTTATAGCCACAGGCATTAGTGACTTCAAACCTTTGCCCTCGTTCACAGCTCTCGGACTGTTCTTGAGTTTCCCAAAATTGATGTCAGGTGTGTTCTCTTTTTCACACCTAGACAACGTCAACAGCTTCCATCCCCTAGAGTGAAGTTACGTGTGTGTGTGTGTGTGTGTGTGTGTGTGTGTGTGTGTGTGTGAGAGAGAGAGAGAGAGAGAGAGAGAGAGAGAGAAGGGGGCACATGTGTGTGATGTACACACATGTGGGGGTGCCTATGTATGTACATGTAGATACTTTGCGTCCTCCTCCGTGATCTATGATCTGTTACTATGAGGCAGGGTCCTCAGTGAACCTGGAAGTAGCCTGGCCCAGTGATCCTCTGGTCTCCATGCCTACAGCTCTGGGGTCTCAGGGGACCCAACCACACCCAACTGTTCTGCCACAGTGTGCACATGGAAGTCAGAGGATGACTTGTGGGGTCAGGGTCTCTCCTTCCACCATATGAGTCCCAAAGGTGATCCGGCTTGGCAGCCAGGGCCTTCGCTCTTTGAAGCCCACTTCTTCCATTTTCCCAAGAGTTCAGGGAGCTCAAAGTCAAGTTACCAGGCTGGTGTGGCAAGTATCTTCACCCGCTAAGCCGTCTCTCCAAGTCCCGCTTCATTTAAATACCCCTATTATATATGGTCACCACTTACTAGTAACTGTAAACTTCACCCTTGTATTTATTTTAATATGGAAATGTAGGAGGACCAATATAGCAGTAGCAGATATATGTTTCAAATTCTTACTGTCATTGAAGGTAGATGAACGAATACTAGAAAATTGAGTATAGGTAATCTATGACTTTTTGTGATGTGAAAATGTATACTGAAAATAATCTGTTACTTTGCAAGAGATAAAACTTCTCTGTGGGCATGACTCCCCTCAAATGTCAGTTTCTCTATCAGCTAATGGTAATAGTATTTATCTTACATGACTTGAGGGAAACTGATTGACATGGTATATATGAGAGACCATTCTTGTGTAGTTTTCAAATATTATTTACTCATTTGAGACCATACAGCATAGTAGGTAAGGAGCCTTAGGTAAGACTTCCTGGCTTTGAATCCCAGCCCTATGGTTAGTTCCAGTCTCTTTAATTCTGTTTTCTTTTTATTATTATTTAAAATTTTCATGGGTATGTTTGTGTATATATGCCTCATGTGTTCAGGTCCCTGTGAAACCTAGAAGGGTTGGGAATTCCTGCAGCTGGAGTTACAGCTCTGAACCACCCACCATGGGTGCTGGGAACTGAACTTGGGTCTTCCAGAGAGCATCAAGTGGCATCCCCCCAGCCCTAGTTTTGCCCTAGTTTGGTCCCTAGTGCCATGTGAATAAGCTGGGCATGGTGGCATGGACTGATGATCCAGCGCTGGGCAACAGAGACAGGAGGAGCCCCAGACTCGCTGGTCAGCAACCTAGCAGGAAAGACCCTGTCAGAAACACTGTGTTGAGAAGCAACACCTAAGGCTGCTCTCTGGCTCCATGGTCAGGTGTATCTGTACATTTATGAGCACGCACACACACACACACACACACATACACACACTTGTTTGACATATATTGTTTAAGATGTTCATTCTTTCTACATGTTTCTAGGAAATTGTTATACGTGGCAGAATCATCCTAAAAGTGAGCACAGGTGTATGTATACTGACTGATTTCTAACACACAGAGTTGGAAGTGACCCTAGTTTCTATATGGAAGGATGAAGGGAGGCATCAGGCACACTCTGTTCATCTGCTGATGATAACGGCACAGTTAGGCTGTCACCACCCAGCAGATACCTGAGGGCATGAGACCATTCAGTCAGTACAGCGTATGCTCAGTGTCTGTTCTGTCCCTCATCATCTGGAACATTTCCCCATAAGTACATGAGAAAAGGAACACATAGACTTTGATTCCATGTTTGTGGGGGTTACAGTTTTTTATGTCCATGCATGGCCTCTAGTGGAAAATCTGGTTGTATGTTCACGAGAACTATAGTCTTTATTTGATGCTTGGATTTTTATATTCTACCTCATTGTCTCACTTCTCTTTAAATGTTTTTAAATGAATATGGCCAATTTAGAGGTCAAAGTAACTGGCATGAAGCTCCAAGTGTAGACTCACTATGAACTGATTTCTTACACAATATTATAACTTCCCACAATCTTGTTCTCTGTTTTCCCTTACAGGCTGGACTCAAGCAGTATTCAAGCACTACAGGCTCCCTAAACAAAGCGCCTTTAGCCAGCGAGTCCCTGCTGGGCCTGCAAGCCTATGGCCGGCAGGTAAGATGCCAGGGCCCGCTTCCCCTCTAGAGCAATGGGCGCACAGTGACTTGGTCACTCGGCAGCAGGAGGTTGTGTACGAGATGCGCTAAAAGAACTCCAGAAATAACATCTGGCCAGTGTGTGGTATAGGTGTGAAAATAGGTTACAATGGTAATCCTCAGAGAACATATAGATTACCCCATCATAACAAAGGAAAATCACGTTTTACAGGTTTGGAAGTTTTCCCCCCAGAGCATGCTGGGAATGGCAGTTCAGGGCCTTGTGCACACAAAACATATAGCCCCCCACTGAGCTCTTCCTCAGCTAGTGTTGGTTTACCTTGAAGACAGCGAATTGACTCTTTCTGGAGAAAGGAATAAGAATACAACAACCTCCGTAGATTAGTGTACTGAGTTCAGAGATGGCGCAGAATCTAAGTGCTTAGTCTCAGTTTCTTAATTCTTTGTATTACATGCTCACCACCCAATACATTTGTATTTTTATGTTTACAACTAACACGCCTTCATATCAATTCTCTGAAACATGAGTTTAATTTACAGCCATTTTTAGTGACTTGTATTTAAAAATGCTTGGACCTTAGGACAATACTAACTCATAAAACAGTCTTTTCTCCACTTAGAAGTGCCACATAAATTGCTACCCAACTGAGGTTACTAATAGGCTCTAACACTCTCATGAAAGAAGAGAAATGGTTGATTTTGTAGACACGTGTACTGACAGGTCTATCTGAAATGGATGAGACTCAGGTACGCACATGAGGACATGATCGGCTTGACCTGTTGGGAGCACATCACAAGCTTCAGCGAGGGATGCAGACACAAAGGTTTCGTCCTGAGCTCTGTCCGCATCAATATTACTCTGCTGCCTGAAACGAGACATAGAATCCCCTCTGATCAAAGAGAGAAGGGTGATGGTGAGGATAAATGATGATGTCACTGATAATAATCATGTCCTGTGAGTGCCTTAAGATGTCAGAGGCACTGTGTGTACACATTTACTTTTGACTTTTGCTTTCTGTAGGGAACTGAATAGCTGGATGTCAGAGGCACCTTAAAAATATACATATTTACTATTGATTTTTGCTTTTTAAAGCGTGCACGTTGTCACTCTAGAAATTAGGGAAAAATAATCAATTAATGTTATTCAGTAATCAATCTAAATTCAAAATTATTACCCCAAAAATAATCTCGGATGTTTTATAAGCATCTAAGTTTGTAATCAATATAAAGATAGCTGAGCCGCTGTTGCTGAGCCCGTAAGTGTTTCAAGGAACCACTTGTTTGTCCCGGCTGCTCAGCCCCAAAATAATCGCACAGGAACTGTATTAATCAAATCACTGCTTGGCCCATTAGCTCTAGTTTCTTATTGGCTAACTCTTACATATTAATTTAACCCATCTCCATTAATCTGTGTATTGCCATGTGGCAGTGGCTTACCGGCAAATTTTGGCATATCTGACTCTGGCGGCAGCTCCATGGTGTCTAACTCTGCCTTCTTCCTCTCAGCATTCAGTTTAGTTTTCCCTGCCTACCTAAGTTCTGCCCTGCTATAGGTCCAAAGCAGTTTCTTTATTCATTAATGATAATCACAGCACACAGAGGGAAACCCACATCACATAAGCTCTTGTCCCATTGTTCACTGAGCAGCAGTGATAGCTGAGCCGCGGTTGCTGTGCCCATAAGCACTGTGCCATTGTTCACTGGGCAACAGTATGGTTGTCTGAACATTCTTCCTCACTCAGTGAGAGAATTTACAGATTCAGGTCAAGGCTACAGAAAGAAGTAGCTTTGTTATGGAATAAACATTATGAAAGGAGAATAAACTAGGTAGATAGAGATCTGTGGTACACAGTTTAAAAAATTAAAATGTATAAGTGGGGAAATCTGTATTATCATTTGAGATATATGATAGAAATATCTCAAATATATTCTTCTTTTTGTTTCAATTTGCTTTGTTTTTTAAACAGAGTATCACTGTATAGTCCAGGCTGACCTGGGCTTTACTAGGTACCTCAGGCTAGCCTCAGAGATGTGCTAATCTCAGACTCATTCATACTGGAAATCCAGGCATGAGCTACCGCAATTGGTGAGGATGTACTTTTCTTGGTGCATGTTATATGTCAATAAGAAGTGTAAACAAAGGAATAATGAGATTTATTTTATCTCTAGTCAGCTCCTGAGGGAAATCTGGCAAAGTTTTGATAATTAAGTTTGAAAATTATTTTTTTCAGCCAACCTGGTGCTATTCAAAGTACATAGAAGCCTTGGAACAAGAGCGGATTCTTCTGAAAATTCAAGAAGAAATGGAAAAGAAAATGTTCACAGGTAATTTTTGCCTCTCGTGCACAGAGCTGCTCTGTTGCCGCCTAGCACAGACTAATTTTAGGAGTTTGCACCAGCCACTTCACTGTCTGTCCCTCTCTTATCTTTGTGCAGGTAAGCATCTTTCACAAACTTGCTTAAGCTTCCCACAGGTCCCGCTATGTCTTTGAAGAAGAACTTGTCTCTCCTCAGCTCCTGTTCTCTTTCTGCTTTCCTAACCTTCCAGAACCAGAGGCACTGCCTCTCCCCCGCCACCAGCTCCTCGCCCTCCAGTTAGGAGAATGCTCAGTCTCTCTGTGTCTCTAGGGTTTCTCCTCCGCTGAGAGGAGCTGTCACAACCCATACCCAACACATCTGTTTTCCAGGGTAGCAACATTCAAGCTGCCATTCGCATTCTGCTCCTGAGAGGTGCAAGGTGAGCCGGTGTGTGAGACTCCCTTTTACTGCATACCCTCCCACACAGGCAAATCTGCACGGACCCGAAGTACAGCCCCCTCAGACACACCACTTGCACACTCACTACCAAGTCAAAGAGTAGGACATCTAGTCTTCTGATTTATGGTACAATCTCCCAAGAAGAGATTCCTCCAGGGAAGGTTTGCTTCTGTTTACTACAAGCCAATCCTCTTCCACCAAGAACCCGGGAGGGGAAGTGGGCCCTAGCTCCGGCTTCCTAAGCTTTTCTAAGCTGGGAGTATGTGAAAGACTAAACACCAAGCCCGAGATCCTCTCCATTCAGATACTGATGAACCTGTAGGGTTTTACTGGATTCTATTAACAAGCCCTTTCCAGAGTGGTCTAGCCACAGAATGTGGCGTGCGTGTAAACAGCCAGGCCAGATACACAAAGCAGCCTGTGAAGGCGCCTCTCTTACCCTCTGTCTTACCTGGTTTCACAGTCTCCCATTTTCCGGGGCCTGGGGAAGAGGGGTGTACCTGATATTCTCAGGTTGCCGATCTTGTTTTCTTTCTAGTTGGCCTCCACACTGCTCCTTCCCAGTCCCCCACCTCTAGGTTAAGTTAATAATGCCTGGAACATTAAGGGCACCACGTGTGCTTATTTTCAGTAGAGAGCACTTTTCAATTTTTATCGTTATTGTTTGGCTTTATTTTTCATATATATCTTTGTTTCATGCTTTTTTTTTCTTTTGCAGGGTTTCTTTAAGCCAACTTTAACTAACACTGAATATCCAAGAAGCTGAATGTCCAAGCTTTTGAATAGTCTGCATGACTAGAATACTATCTACTACCTAGACTAGAAGAATTAAAATTGTTTGCCGATCACAGTCCCTAAGGAAAAAGCAGCATTATTCCCCTTGTGCAATCTTTCAACAAATGTTCCTTGCAGGCTACTCTAGTTAGCAGATCTGCTCACTGGTGACTAGGGTGTGAGTGACTATACCTGGTATAACTAACCCAGGCAATAGAAGAGCCTTCCCCCTGCGTTCCCAGCTGGGAGGAGACTGCTGAAGCAACGGTTTCTCCAGCGCAGTGTGCACACGACTGTGACGTAGGCTAGCATCTCCAGCTCCAGGGGCCGCTCCCTGCAAACCTTCCAGTCACTCATGGGAGACACCACTGTTCATCTAAACATTTAATACAGCGATGTGCAGCTTAGTGTGAACCGTCTACGTGACAGTGGCACAGCCTATAGCCACCCAACAGCGTCCCTCGCCCCGCAAGCATGAGCAGGGGGACTGTCTGGATTGCCGATTGGGTGGATGGCTCGCCTTTCCTGTGGGTTAGGCCTGGAGCTGAACCAGGCAGAGGCTGGGGGAGCCAGTGGGTGGGAAGATGGATCCAGTCGCTTCTATTGGTTCTGCATTGTGGATGTGATGTGATTAGCACCTGAGTTCCTGCCTAGACTTCCCCCTACATGAAGGGGTAACCTGAGATTGTAAGCCAAACCCTTTCATCTCTAAGTCAGTTTCTTGCATTTAATATAGTGATACTATATTATAGACAGCTTTAACGGTCTTTAAATCTGACTTGAGTGTATACAGATGACTAAATAAATCCTAATAGTGCTATCTTTGGGCATTTGATGATCTATTCTTCGTGATTTTAATGAGTTTTCACATTTGTGAGCCACAGGTGATGCCAACCTATGCATGGGAACTTGCGGTGTACCTGTCTCCTCTCAGCAGCCTAGGGGAGCGCCTTCCCATGAACTGTCTCCCCAAGTACTGTGGCCCAGACCCCAGCAAAGCCTCATTTGATTGCTCTGGTACCTACTTGTCGTCTTTGTCCTGGGCCGAATGGCTGAACCGGTACTGAGAGCAGGCATCTCCCAGCGCTGCCCATCACCCAGAAGCAGCTGTGGGAGAGTGGCTGGGAGAGTGGCTGGGAGAGGAGCCACAATGCTAAGAGGTGAGGGTTCCGTCACTCCAAGCCCAGAGCTTTAGCACTGAGAAACAAGGGTCCCAACGTTATAAGCTCAGAGCTATGGCTAACTCCTGTGTGCTGACTCACTGGTACAGACAGTCGGGAGCTGTCAGGCTGGGTGCAGTCCGGACAGGGGACTGCCTGCTGCCACCAAGGGAATCACATTTTGCCCGTTTAGGATTCCCATCTGAACAGCAAAAGACTTCTCAGCCGTTTGGGGTTGGGTCACATAGAACTAACATACTCGGCAGTACATGATACAATTAAGTGGGGTCTTCTTGTTTTTATCCCATCATGACAGACTGCTGTTTCTTAGCACCTCCCTACATTCCTCTTAGCCATGGAATTCCCATAACTGCGTAATAGATTTCACCGTCACGTCTCAGTCTACTTCATGGGTAGATGTTACAGAGCAAACACCACTGCCATCATCAGATAAGCTTGTCTGCTTGCAGCAGCTGGGCTTGTGGACTGTGGACATTACTTCATAGAGCAGGTGGAAAAGATCATTGGACACTCAACGGAGTTTCCAGTAACTTCTCTCAGCCATTTGTATACAATTCTGCCCTAATTGCAAATGGTCTCCAGAGCATACACTGAAGGAGACCAACAGAAGGGCCCATCAGTGCGGCCATCATCCATGTGGAGCACGAGCCTTGCTTCTTTTCCCTATGTTTTTTATGTCTTTCCTTTTATTGAAAATAGATTGTTTTCTTATACAATATATCATGATTATATTCCCCCCCTCCCAGTTCTTGGTTATTCATGCAGTGTCGGGTATGGGTTCCTTCTTGTGGAGTGGGCCTTAAGTCAAATCAGGTGTTGGTTGGCTATTCCCACAAGTTCTAGGCCACCACTGAGCCCAAGCCTTCTAAGACCCGCTGCTTTAGGGTCGGCCATGACGCTTCCGCCAATAACTCCTCATCCATGATCTATAAGCACGCCTAACACATTCATTTCCGAGGGTGAACTCTGGTTTGTCATAGGAACCTAAGGAGGAGGGTGGACTGCTATTTAGGTACCCCAGGGAAGGGGTTTTGTGGCAATAGATATGGCTATCTGACCCACTTCAAGCCCAGAGGAATGTGCACAGAAGTGTGTGGTACCCATCCAAGTCTTCCTGCAAGTCAACGAACAGTTGTGTTTGTTGGTGAACTTCCACACATGAATGGAACCTCTGTGGAATTAGAGTTCCCTCACTCTGGACAATTATGTGGGAGAAAACCAAATCACCATCTTCTTGAATCACTTTCTTCTCATGACTTTGTTACAGCAGCCGATCTAGGCCTTAATTAACACCAAGTTACTACTAGGTGTATGGTAACAAAAACCCCAAAATGCAAGGTCGGTGTATGTCAGGCAAATTTTGGAAGAAATAGTTGGTGAAACTGGTGCCTCAGACGGCTTCAAGGGCAGATCCTGTTCACACTGTGTCCAGAGCTCTAAAAGAGGCTGAAAGGTGTTGATGTTTGTGCACTTGGTGATTGTGCTTTTTAGTAAAAAATTGTGAGAAGGCCTTGGGCAGAAGCTAATCCACTCCCTAGTAGTGCCTGTGAGAAGAGAAGGCCTTGGACAGAATCTAATCCACTCCCCAGTGGATGTGAAGGAAGTACGGCGCAGCCAGGAGGCACATTCTCTGGCTATGTCTTACAACTAAACTTAGTGTAAAGTCTGATGGTTTGTACCCTTCAAGTTCAGAAAGTCAACTATGCAGAATGCCCTCCCCCCTTTCAAAACTGTCTGAGTCTTTTTATTTAGGCGATGGTAGCCTCCTAACCAAGGCCCAAGCAAAAATGAGGCAGGAGTTAGGGAAGGGCTTACGGCCAATCACCAGGTAGCGCAAACACGTGTCTACACCCATGATTGAATGAGTAACACATGACTATGTGCTGGGACATTGACTAGTGTAGAAGGCCGCAACCACATTCTCCATCACAAGATGGCGCTGACATCCGGCTTCACCGCCAGGTGAACGCACACGTGTTGGTATCTTTCCACTTCTGTGTCCCCGCCTACTCCCGAGGCATCACCTGGGACTGGGAGCAGCGGACCAATCCAAGAGTGACACGTCCGAAGCAGGGTCTGTTTCCTATATAAGGGATGGGTTCCATCATATCTGGGTCTCCGCCATGTTGGCTGATGCCCGCTCTCCCAAGGGGCATTAAAGCTTTACTGCAGAAGTATCCTATGTGTCTCGCGTGGTTCTTGCAGGCGAGACGGTAGCGCGGGGCAGACGAGGGCATGGAAACTCCTTGTTGGCTTACCCAACGATGTCCTCAACGTGACCAATCTCAATAAAGACCATTTCAGTCTCTGATTCCTGCCATAAGAACCCATAGACGAGGGCTGAGAAATGGCTCAGCGGTAAAGGTTAATGCACAACCAAAAGGACCAGACCCATAAAGACCCCCGTAGGGCAACACCACAGCATTGCTCCCTTAGGACCCCTCCTGTTTGGGGGAATTCTTTCACACTTTTCCTCAATCTACGTTCATTCAGAACAAATTTCAAGCCCTGGGCTCGGGACAGCTCTGGCGACCCTCAGACACACTGGCCTTGACAGAAAAAGCCTACCAAGAGCCCAGAAAGGCCACTCGACTCTCACAACACCCACCTCAAGGTTACTACCATTTTCATTCTAACTAGTCATTTTTAAAGACCTTACAATAGATGCAATTAAACAAGGAAGCAGCACTGAGCACAGAAACGTGTGGCTGAGGGCTGACTGCTTAAACACTATAATCAGAAGAGATTTTGACTTGGAACTGATACTGACTGGGTTGGAAGCTAAAGTTTTGATGGGATTGTATTCTCAACAAAACCACTAACCTGGCTTGAAAACACTATAATTTTTCAATTTCTGAAAGAACCGCTAGGCCCCCAAACTTGATCAGATGCAAGCTATGAAATTAGTTCAACCCCCATGAAAGGCCTCTGCAGCGCCAACTCGAGACCGAGTCTAGAAGTCAAAGGTACGAGGGAAAAGTTCCTAGAAGTCAAAGCCAAATGCCCAGAGGACAAGGCATAAGAGAGGCCTCTTCGGGGCTCCTGGACACAAGCTGAAATCCATCCACCATTTTTCAAGCCCTCAGACTCTCCTCTGGTTGTGAGTCTACCCTCTACTTCACACACTCGTCAAGTGTGCTCACAATTTCCCTCCTCTTCTACATGAATGCATACTTCCCGTTGGCTTTTTTTTTTATTATTATTCTACCTGTGAGATTGTAAGAGAGGATGTATCATAAGGCATATGTTTGACATATCAAACGTGGAGCTTCTAGCAAGTTTTATTTTTAATTGCTGGGTACAGTGGGACTTCATCTCATGAAAAAGGAACAAAAAGAAAAATATCGTCAAAAACTACCACCAAAGAATTCTAGGCATTTATCCAAGAAAAAATTCCTGAACCTTAGTACAAATAGCTTATAGCCTGTGCCATTTTGAGCTAACGTTATTTGCACATGCACACACACACACACACACACACACACACACACACACACACACGCAGGCACACCACCCAGTTACTATCATGTGATAATGCTCCTTGTCTGGGGTAGACGGTTTGTTCCTGGAGAGCATGTAATCTGGGCCAGGATCGTTGTGAAAACAGGAATAACCAATGCACAATGGCATAAAACACAGGAAGGCTGACCTCACCCTTAGGCTGAGGTTGTACCATCGGTTGGGCAAGTTGTAAACGATCAGGCAAACCAGAAAGATAACAAAATCTATGATGAGGCAGCCATGGTAAACATCCACGCATTGCTGGTGGTGTAGCATTATGACAAAGAGTGTTCAACCCTTGAAGCTGGGCCCTCGGCACACTTTAACGACTCCTGGAATCAAGTCTCCTGCAACTCCGCGGCCTGTGATGATTTGGGGCCTGCCCATCCGCCGGGGATTCCTTCTTCTATCGTTGGCCAAGCTCATTTTAAAATGTCCCTGTCAAGCCATCCCTATCTTCTCCCTCAATGGGGTTGGCATCACTTTCTTGTCTCCCACGTACCTCAGCAGTACTCATCCACCATGTTGCCATTTTGGTTGCCTTCTTGATTAGCGGTGCTCAACAGTTTG
Source organism: Myodes glareolus (assembly GCF_982192425.1). Lineage (NCBI taxonomy): Eukaryota > Metazoa > Chordata > Mammalia > Rodentia > Cricetidae > Myodes > Myodes glareolus. The sequence goes on along the minus strand of NC_142044.1, from coordinate 2,845,373 downwards.
AGAAGCTGTCCTATAATTACCCCAGACAATCATTTCTTACATCTGTGGGCTACCATGTTTAAATGTAACGGCACAGTCATCAGATGGCTTTGCACCATATGGGGCCTAGTCTATCCCTGTGAAGTTGTATGCCTTAGTTAATCTACTCAGTTTATTGTTGATATATATTCTATAAAGACATATTGAGCTCCTACCCAATGAGCACCATAATTACACTAAGGGTATTGTGTAGGCAGTCAAAGCTGTTTTGTCTTTTTAAAGTACGATTTACTAACTTTTTCTGTTTGTCATCAAAAGAAGCTGAATGTCTTTCAGAGTGTCACACTCCATAGCTCTGAAGTACGGCATCCACATGTAATCTCCGTCCTCGGGAGGCAGGAGCAGAGGTGTTGCTGTCTGAGGTTCCCCTGGGCTGCTTATGAGACTTGGTCTCTAAAAACAGAGAGAGAGATGGGGGGGGAGTAACGGAGAGACAGAGAGACAGAGAGAGAGGAGAGAAAGAGGAAGGGAGAGAGAGAGAGAGAGAGAGAGAGAGAGAAACTATAGCAACACTCATTTCATCTAAGGATTTTAAATGCATTATTATTTTAAAAAATCCCTGTGTCCTTTCATCTCATATACTATTTACTTTTAAGGCTTGTCAACACAAAAGAACACACTTAATGAGATGTGCTTTTAATTGAATACATTTTTGTCCATTATGGGCATGGCCCTTTGATACCATGTGTGTTTAAAATCCCCATCCTACTAGAAATATCTTTTTTTTTCAAATCAAGGGAATTATCTCTTCTCAGAAAAATATTCTTGTGCAGAGAAAAGCAATCATCTCATTAGCTAGAATGTGAAACACGACAAATGACAGGACCAACAAGGAACAAACACGCAGTCACCCAGGAAGAATGCGCTTGCGTGCGAGAGCTTATGCATTGCTGCTCTTTAAGAGACCGAGTTTGCGGAGCGGCAGAAGGCAACGTCTGTGTGAAGTCTTTCCTATTCGGGTGTGGGGAGGTGTGAGTTGGGCTCACAGCTTTCCTCCTCGTAAGTCTTTATTAACGTATTTCATCCTGGGGAGAACAACCGTTTTTCATCTCAGCGATGGCCACTGCATAACCATTACAGCCATCAGCAAACTGATTCACTGCAGTCCGTCCAAAAGTTACGAAAGCTGTTTCTGAGTCCTTGTTTGTACCACCGTGTTAGGATTACATCAGAATTCAAGTATGCGGGACTTGAACCGACTTCAAAGACTAAGCAGAGACTTCAGCGAGTTTAACGTTTTTCTTTTATTGGTTCGTGTTTTCCATTTGGCTCCCATATCCTGTTCTAGCCTGGTGCTCCTTCTAAAATTTCCCCCACAAACCTTACAGCTTTGGGGGGGTGAAACACGCTGATTAATAATACTGTTGTGGGGACTGAGCATTTTAGCAACCTTATGTCTCCTGCTTGGAACAATTAAATATCTGCTGTTTTTTTTTTTTTTTTCTAACCATGTCTACCATCATATTGAGCATGGCAGAATGTATCTTACATGGAGGTCTAAATGCATTTAACCAAGAAACACTTGTGGGGTATGTTGACACTGTTATCCGATGCCAATACAGTTAATCACCCAGTGTAAGCCTTTCAATGCAGCAGAAATAGAGATCTATCTTTTCCTAATTAGTTTGTCTCCCAGTAAAACAATAAAGTAAAAATAGACCATTTCTGTGACTTCTAAAAAATTCCAAATAGTGCATAAAACAATAGCATTATGGCTTCAAAAACCAGACAGTCATACGCCTCCGTGGACCTTCGTGACAATACGTAGGAGTGGTAACTATAGGGTTCAGACCTACATAGAAACCCCGAGGAGACCATGAGGTTTACATCTGTAGTTGTTTTGCAGGCAGACGCTATGTCTAGGAATAGCTCAGAAAATTTAGGTTGGTGGTGTGACACAACCATCGTCTCAGCGAAGATGGAATGAACCGGAAATTACCCGTGTCCCTCACCCACCAAGCTTGTAGATCCCTATGGTGCTAGGGTGTTCTGATGGATTCTAGGGTTCACGTCTCTGCACACTGTTGTGTTAATGTCAGCAGATGCCGACCCAGGGGATTTGTGCCACACGGTCGGCCCAGACTTCAGTGGGTTTAAACTGTGGAAAGGCCGGTTGGGTGGTTCTCCTAAGTTCTGAAAACCATAGACGCCAGAGTGCAGCTGAGTCAAAGCCTTCAGATCTCCTGGAATTCCGGTTGATAAAGAACTCAGTCTGCTGACTGGGAGCACAGCGTTTACGTGTCGTTGGGCAAAGGGTCTCCCTTAGCTGGATTTCTACACACTGTAGAAGACGGAAAAAGCACCTCGTGGGTCTGTGTTGTGGGTTGAGCAACCGGCACCCACCACCCCTACTTGCCCCACCCCCTCGCTATCTTAATTCTCAATTGTTTGAAAGTTGTATGTACGCTTTAAGACCTTCGGGGGCATCCTGTAATTCCTAACACTTCCAAGAGCGTGGTGCTTCACCATTAGGTAGCAAGAAGGTAATTGTAGTATGTTAGGTATTAGATACTCGCTGTCATGTTTGACCAATACAAAAGGATGGCATGTTTTCTTCAAAATAATTTCTTTTAAACTTTTATTTGTTTTTTTTTTTTTTTTTTTTTTGGTTTGGTTTGGTTTGGTTTGGATTTTCAAGACAGGGTTTCTCTGTAGCTTTGGAGCCTGTCCTGGAACTAGCCCTTGTAAACCAGGCTGGCCTCGAACTCACAGAGATCTGCCTGCCTCTGACTCCCAAGTGCTGGGATTAAGGGCATGCACCACCACCAGGCTTCAAAACGATTTTTAAAAGTGCAGTGGAAAAGCCTATGTGCGGCTCACTTAAGGCTATCGTTTTCATAACTTTAAAATATCTTTTCCAAAGTATCATGGTCTGGTTTTTCTAATATTTAATTGAAAATAACTTAAAAAATAAAACCTTAATTCAACATTCTATTACTCTAATCACCCCCCTCCCACCGTGTGTGTGCTGCATGTATGTTCATGTGCAGGTGTGCGCACCCGTGTGTGCTCTCGTAGAGGCCAGAGCAGGGGAGCCAGAGTCTCTCCCTGAGCTGGGAGCTCACCATATTGCCCGTCTTACTTCCCAAAGCTGTGTTACAGGTGTGCACAACCACGCCAGGCTTTCACGTGGTGCTGGAGATGAAGACTCGGCTCCTTCATGATTTCCTCCTAAGCACCCATTGTAGTTTCCAGGGCCTTTTAACAAGTGCTATTAATAACAATATTCTCATTTTACTAAAGGGAGTTGAGGGAAAGATCCAAAATGATGAAATTTGTTGTTTATGTTCTTTTCCGTGGTCTCAGAGTGACTGACACAGCTGTGGTCAGCACTAATGCCATCTAGATTTCTTTACTAAAGCACTGATAATAATGGGCACCGATACCTTGACTAAATGCGAACTCATCTTGGAGACTGGTGAGTGTCTATGCACAGCTCTGAGAACGTATATGAGGGCTTTTCCAGATAGTGTTAACTGAGGGGAAAAGACCCACCCCGGATGTAGGTGACACCATCTCAGGGGCTGAGACCCCTGCCAGCATAAAGGAGGAAAAGGGAGGAAGCCAGTCAGGAGCTCAGCATCTCCCTTTTTTCCTGGCTTCTGTACCATCTCTGCCATGCAGGACAGCTGGACTCTCGGAAACAGTCTCTGGTGGTGATTGCTGGCGCTCACTGAGTAGTTTCATGCCCTGCTTTGCTCCGAGCAATTCCTCACAATGACCAGCACAAATTATCCGACAGACAATTGGGATACAAAGGATTAGATAATTTGTCCATGGCTCCAGTCCTCCAGCTTCTATCACCAAATCATGATTCTCTCCATCCTTAATTCTCCTTTGGTCATAGCAAAGACCAAAGGAAGAGGTTCCCGAACAATAAGCACAGGTTTCATACATCTGTAGGAAACAGAGTAATGTGGATGGAGACTGCTCGCTCATTCCCAGCTGCCCAGACGCGACACAGAAACTATAATCACAGCACTGCTTGGCCTATTAGCTCAGACTTCTTATTAACTAACTCTTACATCTTAACCCATTTCTATTAATCAATGTATCACCATGAGGCTGTGACCTACCAGTAAGGTTCTGGCGTCTGTCTCCTCCGGCAGTTACATGGTGTCTCCCTAACTCTACCTTCTTTCTCCCTGCATTCAGTTTAGTTTTCCCACCTAGCTCCATTTTGCCTTGCCATAGGCCATAGCAGCTCCTTTATTAACCAATGGTAATAAAACATATACACAGTATACAGGGGGGAATCTTGCATCGGAGTAAAATCTTTACAAGTGTTTGGGTTTTCTAAGATGTGATGTTTGGCTTTAGATTGAAACATTAGTTCTTGATCTGAATACACCAGTTAAGAAGATATGTTTTCCCTGTTAATATATTATTTAATAATACAGTGCTTATGCATGAAAATTTGTGGAGAGGGGATAAGATCTCTAAAACCAGTATCTAAAAAGAGAGTAGAAGGATATTGTTAGTTGACGGATCCAGAAATGTTGTAAAAAAAATGTATCATTTGAAATTGTTAAAATTAATTCAAGGATTTCAAACTCCTTTAACACAGAGACAGGGTTAGTGTGACGTCTGTGATAAAGGGAAAGGCAGATAAAAATAGACTTTCTAGTTATCTTTCGGAAACTGGTGAGATAAATGTAACTGTTAGGAATTTGAATTCTTTTTTTTAAGTTCATATTACTACCCTTTTATGATTTATTTTATTTTATATGCATTGCTGTGAGGGTGTGGGATCCCCTGGAACGGCAGTTAACAGTTTTGAGATGCCATGTAATGCCACAGATTCACAGAAATGGGTTAATTTAAGATGTAAGAACTAGCTAGGAATGTACCCAAGTCTTCAACCAAGCAGCATCATAATTAATATTGTTTCTGTGTGATCTTTCATGTCTGGGCGGCCGGGAATGAACGAGCAGTCTGTTTACAGCCGTGTGGGTGCTGGGAGTTGAACCCCGGTACTCTGGAAGAGCAGCCAGTTCTCCTATCCTCTGACATCTCTCCAGACCTAGAGTTTAAATTCTTTAAAATTAAAACAAAATTCTTTTTCTGTGTGTATGCGAGTGCCTGCATCAATGTCTGTGCACCATGCGTGAGCCTGCTGGGGCTTTCATTTGCATTTCTCTGACGGCTAGGGATGTAGAGCATTTCCTTAGGGTCTCTCAGCCATTTTGCGCTCCATATCTTAAAAGCAAGTTTTTTTTTTTTTTTAAGTGTTTGATAGAAAGGGCTAACTTTCTTACATCTGTCCAAATGACTTAAAGATTTATTTTTTTATTTTATTTTATTTTTGCGTGTGTGTGTGTGTGTGTGTGTGTGTGTGTTGTCTAGAAGAGGCACAGCAGCCAGAAGAGGACAGCAGATCCCCTGGAGGCGGTAGTTGTAACCGGTCCACTGTGAATGTTGAGACCGAGGTTGAGGCAATCAGCAGGAGCAAGAGCTCTGAAGCACTGAGCCTTCTCTCCAGCCCCCACACAAACAACTTTAAAGGAATGTTTTAGTAATAGAACCTAGGATAGGGGTGTCTGATCTCACTTAGCTTTACACACTGGAGAAGGAAGGCAAGTATGTGGGGGGCTAGTGTGACAACGTTATCTATCTTTAACACAAAGCCGGTATTGCTGCTGTCAAGTCTGTGCCTCTCTGCCTTGGTGAGGGTCATATCCATGGCGTTAGCAACACTGACCTCTGAGTGTCTTTGGGCAGTCTTCTGTGAATGCCTGTCACCCATGTCACCCGTTCCCCGTGAATGTCACCTATGGTACCCACTCCTGCCTCACAGCGGCTGGTAAACTGCTCTAGGCGTTTCCTTTCCCGGGCCCCAGAGAAGACAGTGCACTTCTCCCACTGCTCACAGAAGCTGATGCAGCCGGGTTCTGCAGGAGAAAGGTGTTCAGGCTTATCAGTACACTGTCAGTTTGTTAACGAAGCAGCTACACAGGAGCCCTGTTCTGCATTGTAATTAGTTGCTAACGAACATGGCAGGCTCCTGCAGATATACCTCGATTCCCCAAAGGCCAGGTCACTCAGAGCAGCCCTCCCACCCTGCAGGTAGCCAGTGCTTTTTCGGTAATGTATATAGAATGTTTTTCAAAATTCACTGACGGTGAGGGGAGCTGAACTATTCTGAGGCAGTCTCATTACACATCTGGTTAAATCCGAAAACGGCCTGATGTAGCCTTCCCAAGAGAGCATGAGTTAGGGTCGGCGTGCATTAGAAAGACCGTGCACCTCGCTGTTGGGGAACATTATTTTCAGGTGTGTGACTTTTGTTTACGCTGCATTTGTTCAACTGGGTGACGCTGTGTCACGGTGCCTGTGTAAAACACCTGATGGCCCCGATGAAGAGATGAACGGCCAGGAGCAGGGCTGGCAGGCGGAGAGGATAACAGAAGGAGACCTGAGCCCGAGGAGAGCAAGCAGCTAGGAGAGACAAGGAGAGGAGGACGCCGGGCGCCCAACTATGCAGCAGGACACAGAGAAGGATACAAAGAAAGGTGCACGGAAACAGAGAAAGATGAAAGCTCAGAGGCAAAAGGTAGGTGGGATAATTTAAGAAAAGCTGACTAGAACAAGCCAAGCTAAGACTGGGCAGTCATAACTAAGAATAAGCCTCCATGTGTGATTCATTTGAAAGCTGGGTGATGGGCCCCTCAAAAAGCCAAAAGAGCAAAAGTATATCTCAATATTCCACTATGTTTTGATCAAGCAAGAATAATGGTGCTATGTTCCAAATTTATAAAGCGATTATGAATACTCTCTAAGCAAAATAAACAGTAACTGCGGAGGCTAACGAAGGTAGGACGATTCTCTCCATATAGCCTCGGGCTTCTTGGTGAGCTGCAGTATTAACAAAAGCTTAACAAAAATCTTTATGAATCAATTCATCAGAAACAACATTTAGCCAGTAAGAATTTCACGCCAATAAAACTTGAGAGGTTAGGTTTATTGGATGGTGTTTGCATGTGTTTGTAGGATGCTTAGTGTGCCCGAAGAGATGATAGGCCAGCCCCTGCTGCGGTGAGACCCTGGCCAGAACGTGTTCACTTTACATACACCAGAGAGGACTGGCATTCAACACAACAGTTTTCTGCTCACTGCACTGACTAATGGACTACAAAGATCATCCTCCAAGGCTACGCTTAAGGATTCACCAAGTTCTCTAGCAATGACAGTTTGATTGAAGTGGTCTGGGTCATTTATATATTCATAATTGACATCTTGAGGTTTCTGTTGACACTATTCCTGGGGAGATATGAACTCACCCCAGATAAAGATTCAACAAGAGACCACTAAAGTCCAACTTGGTAAATTAGTGGGTTTTCTTGGGAATATTTATAGGAGTGTGGGTGAGGGGTTACTTTAAGGATCAGAACTGACTAAAGACAGCTGCATCACCAAAGCCCATCCCAGCATGGGTGACAGCTCACAAAGCTGGGAACCTGGAGCACAGTGCACAGCTCAACAGGTTGTATGGTGTGCTTTCTCCGCAGTTCAGTAGGTCTGAGCCTCTTTGCTGTTGTTGCTGTTTTTGAATGTTTTAAAATGATTTTACTGAGTTTTACACTTTTCTCTACTCCTCTCCCTGCTGCCTCTCCCCTCCCCTTCAACCCTCTCCTATAGTCCCCATGCTCCCAATTTACTCAGGAGGTCTTGTCTTTTTCTATTTCCTATGTCGATTAGATCCATGTATGTCTCTCTTAGGGTCCTCATTGTTGCCTAGGTTCTCTGGGATTGTGATTTGTAGGCTGGTTTTCCTTGCTTTATGTTTAAAAACCACCTATGAGTGAGTACATATGATATTTGTCTTTCTGGGTCTGGGTTACCTCACTCTATATGATGTTTTCTAGCTCCATCTGAGCCTCATGTAGGCAGCTCTGCTGACTCTGCTTCTTCAGGGCTCTAAGCAGCTCAACATGTCTAGGGGTCTGTGTTGTAGCCTGGCTTGTCTGAGAGGGCCCCACAGTCTTTTCTCATAAGGAGGGAGGGTGGGCTAGTGATTTGGCTGCTTTCAGGGACTTCCTGAGGTTATCTTGAGTTGTTTACTTCCTGTGTTACTGAGCTTCCCTGCAGGATGGAGCATTTCTCTCTCTCTCTCTCTCTCTCTCTCTCTCTCTCTCTCTCTCTCTCTCTCTCTCTCACACACACACACACACACACACACACACACACACACACACACACCCCTCCCTTAGAAGATCCTGACATTCCACCTCCTTGTAAACATCGCCTAAAACATCCTGTTATTTCTCCTATCAAATCCTGAGCCTTAAGTTTCCCTCCAGGATGGAAGGTTTGAATCCCAGAGGAAATTGTCACGACAGCATCCTTGGAGCTTCCTAGGTCATTTGGCTTCTCAGAGATGCTCGTTCTGGTGCCTGCAAAGTCTTCATCGACTTGGACTAGAGAGATGGCTCAGCAGTTAGGAGCACTTGTTGCTCTTGCAGAGGCCCTGGGTTTGGCTTGCTGCTGCACCCACATGGTGGCTCACAGCAGGTCCAGACAATTGAAATCCTCTTCTGGCTTCCTCAGGCACCAGGCACATACATGTGGTGCCCATACATACATGCAGACAAAACAGTCATACACATAAACAATTAAAAATATAAAAATAAAGTTGAAAGGAAACGTTTCACCAACTCTTCTGGATTTATTGCTTTCAAAACTCATGTCACACAAAGCATCATGGTACTTCTCTCAGGAAGCATCCTCCAGAAGAGTTTGGAAGGGTTAGTTATGGTGCTAGTTTGGGAGGTAGATTTCTGCTTTTCTCTGGCCTCTTAAAAAGAGGTCAGACTAGGTGGTATTGATCCTCCGGGTCCCAGGAAAGTCTGTTATCAGATGGTATGCCTGATTAGAGAGAGCAGTTTTCATAGTTGAATCTAATTCCTCTCTAGCAGGAATGCGATACCCCTTAATAAATAGTTTTAAGGTTACATTTATTTGTTCATTTAATTATGTGTTTACTTATTGTGTGTGTGTAGAGGTCAGAAGACAACTTACAGTAATTAGTTTTCTCCTACCACGTGGGTCCCAGGAATCACACTCAGGTTGCGAACCTTGGTAGTGAAGAGGCCAGAATATGCTCCCATCTTAGACATGGAGCAATTCCCTTGTAGATAATGACCTGAGCCTATGTCCCGGAAGTCCCTAGCCAAGCTGGGCTAATTTGGGGGCGCAAAGTTATAGGATACAGCTGTTACTGACCATATACGACAAAACTCCACAATGGGTGGGACTATTGGTGGCCTCGTCCAATCAACATGGGTCCCATGTACCGGCTCCTTGTCTGCCCAATAGAATAGCAATCAGCTCAACACACTAGAATTTCCCAAGTTCCCTTTTTATTCCACTCAATTTCCATCACCATTTAGTGATGGCTTTCTGACTATTTCTGCAGAATAAACGCTCTTTGTGTTTGCACGCAGTTTGAGTCCGTGGTCTTTCTGCATTGATTCTCAGACCTTAACCGTGGGAAAGACTTTTCTTGTTGAGCCCATTAAATAAGTTTTAATGTTTCTTCTGGGAAACAGGAACATTTTTTTCCTTTCTAGCTATCTCTCGCCTATAGCTTTAAGGACAAGATCCCAAGCACTGTTGGTTTCCACCAAGAGGAGAAATCTGTGGACGAAGCTTCAACTTCAACGGCTTTTTTTTTCATACCGACCACAGTTTCCTCTCCCTCCTCTCTTTCCCTGCCCTCCCCTTAACTCCCTTCTACTCCGCCCCCATCCACTCCTCCTCCATCTCCATTCAGAAGGGGTAAGGCTTCCCATGGGAGTCAACAAAGCATAGCCGATGGAGTTGAGGCGGGACCAAGCTATCCCCCTGGCATCAAAGCTGGGCAAGGCACCCCACCACTGGGAATAGGTTCCAAAGAGCCAGCTCATGCAGCAGGGACAGGTTCTGGTGGCCCCACAGACAGACCAAGCTACACAACTGTCACCCACATGCAGAGGGCCTAGGCCAGTCCCATGCTGGTCCAATGCCGATTCTCTAGTAGCTTGTCGGTCCAGACTCCATGAGCTCCCACAAGCTCAGGTCAGGTGTGTCTGGTTTTCCGCATCATGATCTTGAACCCCATCCTTACTCAATAATCCATCCACCCACCCTCTCTTCTGCTGGACTCCTGGAGCTCCACCCAGCGCTTGGCTATGGACCTCTGCATCTGCTTCCATCAGCTGAAGGTTCTATGATGACAATTAGGGCAGTCACCGGTCTGATTACAGGGGAAGGATTCAGGCACCCTCTCCACTATTGCTAGGCGTCTTAGCTGGGGCCATTCTTGTTCCTAGAAGTTTCCCTGTCACCAGGTTTCTCTCTAACCCCATAATGCCCCTGTATCAAGCAAGATATCTCTTTCATTGCTCTCTCGCTCCACCCTGCCTCCAACTCAACCATTCCGATCCCTCATGTTCCCATCCCTCCATTCCCTCCCCTCTACAACCCGTCCCCAATTTATCCAGTAGAACTCATCTATTTCCTCCTCCCAGGACATCCAAGCATCCCTCTTAGAGTCTTCCTTGTTATCAAACTTCTCTGCAGTTGTGGATTGTAGCCTGGTTATCTTTTACTTTACATCTAATATTCACTTATGAGTGAGTACATACCATGTTTGTCTTTCTGGGTCTGGGTTACCTCACGCAGGATGATTTTTTTCTAGTTCTAGTTATTTGCCTGCAAATTTCATGATGTCATTGGGTTTTTTTCCCCCCACTGAGTAATACTCCATTGTGTAAATGTACCAAACTTTCTTTATCCATTCTTTGGTTGAGAGCACCTAGGTTGCTTCCAGGTATATATATTCCATAATATATATTCCGGCTATTATGAATAATGCTTCTGTGAACACAGTTGAACAAATGTCCTTGTGGTATGAGTGTACATCCTTTGGTTACGTGCTAAGAGTGGTATCCCTGGGTCTTAAGGTAGACTGATCCCCAATTTTCTGAGAAAACTCTGTACTGATTTCCAGAGTGATTGTACAAGTTTGCATTCCCACCAGCAGTGGAGGAGTGTTCCCCTTACTCCACATCCTCTCCAGCATAAGGCATCGTCAGTGTTTTTGATCTTAACCATTCTGATGGATGTAAGATGGTATCTCAGAGTTGTTTTCATTTGCATTTCCCTCATAGCTAAGGACGTTGAAAAATTCTTTAAATGTATCTTGGCCATTCAAGATTTTTTTAAATTGAGAATTCTCTATTTAGATCTGTACCCCATTTTTTAAATGGGATTATTTGATATTTTGTTGTCTAGTTTCTTGAGTTCTTTATATATATTGGATATCAGTCCTCTGTCAGATGTGGGGTTGGTGAAAATCTTTTTTCATTCTGTAAGTTGCCATTTTGGCTTATTGACAGTGTTCTTTGTGTTACAGAAGCTTTTCAGTTTCAGAAGGTCCCATTTATTATTGTTGATCTCAGTGTCTGTGCTACAGGTGTTATATTTAGGAAGTGGTTTCCTGCGCTAATGCATTCAAGGCTACTTCCCAGTTTCTCTGCTATCAGCTTCAGTGTAACTGGATTTATGTTGAGGTTTTCATCTACTTGGACTTGAGTTTTGTGCACAGGGGTAGATATGGGTCTATTCGCAATCTTCCACATGCCGTCATTCAGTTTTGCCAGCATGATTTCTTGAAGACATTTTCTTTTTTCCATTGTATATTTTTGGTTAGTTAAAACTCAGTTGTTCATAGATGTGTGGATTTACATCAGGATCTTCAATTCAATTCCATTAATCCACATGTACCAAACTGTTTTTATTACTATAGTTCTATAGTAGAGTTTGAAGTCAGGAATAGTTATGCATCTGCAAGTTCCCTTTTCGAACAGGATTGTTTTAGCTATCCTGGTTTTTTTTTTGTTGTTTATCCATATGAAGTTGAGTATTGCTATTTCAAGGACTGTGAAGAATTTTGTGTTGGGATTTTGATGGAAATTGAATTAAATTTGTAGATTATTTTTGGTAAGATTGACATTTTTACTATGCCAATCCTACCGATTCATGAGCCTTGTCTTGTCCGTGATTTTAGTGGGGTCACTTTGAGTTTCTCTCTGTTTAATTCTAAAGAGAATTTGGCAATATTTCTTGTTTTATTGTGTAGAACAATTTGAAGAGTTGGTATTAGCTCTTTGAAATTCTGGTTGAATTCTGTGCTGAATCTATTTGGCCTTGGGCTTCTGTTTGTTTGGGAGACTTTAATGGCTGTTTCTATCTTCTTAGGGGTTATGGATCTATTTAAATTATTTTTCTGGTCTTAATTTAATTTTGGGGTATGGTATTTATTTGGAAAGTTGTTTCTTTTAGATTTTTTAATTTTGTGGAGTTATGTTTTTGAAGTGTTACCTAATGATTCTCTGTATTTCCTTGGAGTGTATTGTTATACCCTTTTCATTTCTGATTTTGTTAATTTGGATATTCTCTCTCTCTGCCTTTTAGTTTGGATAAGGGTTTGTCTATCTTGTTGATGTTCTCAAAGAACCAACTCTTTGTTTCATTGAGTCTTTGTATTATTTTTATTTCTATTTTGATCTCAGTCCTCAGTTTGGTTATTTCCTGCCATCTACTCCTCCTGGGCAAATCTGCTTCTTTTTGTTCTAGAGCTTTCAGGTGTGCTGTTAAGTTGCTAGTGTAAGATTGTTCTAAATTCTTTATGCAGGCTCTTAGTGCTATGAACTTTCCTCTTAGCGCTACTTTCATTGTGTCCAATAAGTTTAGGTATATTGTAGATTAATTTTTATTGAATTCTAGGAAGTCTTTAATTTCTTTATTTCTTCTTTGACCCAGTTGTGGTTCAGTTGAGAGTTTATTCACTTCCACGAGTTTGTAAGCTTTCTGATATTTGTGTTGTTGAACTTTAATCCATGGTGGTCCTATAAGATACAAGGGGTTATTCTAATTTTTTTGTATCTCGAGATTTGCTTTATGACTGAGTATGTGGTCAGTTTTAGAGGTTTCATGAGGTTCTGAGAAGAAGGTATATTCTTTTTTGTTTGGGTGAAATGTTCTGTAGATGTCTATTAAGTCCATTTGAGTGATAACATCTGTTAGTTCCCTTGTTTCTCTGTTAGGTTTCTGTCTGGCAGACCTGTCTATTGGTAAGAGTGGGGCATTGGAATTTCCCATTATTAATGTGTTGGGTTTAATTTGTGATTTAAGCTTCATTAATATCTCTTTTACAATGTGGGTGCCCTGGTATTTGGGGCATAGATGTTCAGAATTGAGACATCATCTTGATGGATTTTTCCTTTGGTGAATATCAAATATCCTTCTTCATCACTTGTGATCAATTTTAGTTTGAAGTCTATTTCGTTAGATATTAGGCTAGCTACACCAGCTTGTTTCTTAGGTCCATTTGATTGCAATATCAATTCCAATCTCTTTACTCTGAGGCAATATCTGTATTTAAAGTCAAGGTATGTTCCTTGTAAGCAGCAGAAAGATGGATCCATTCTGTTAGCCCGTGTCTTTTTATTGGCAAATTGAGTCTATTGATATTGAGATATTATTGACCAGTGATTGTTAATTCCTGTTATTTTGTTTTGTTTTGGGGGTGATTGTGGTAGTGTGTGTGTTTTCTTTCTTTGGGTTTTGCTATTGTGAAATTATCTATTGCCTCTGTTTTCATGGATGTAGCTGGATTCCTTGGGTAGAAGTGTGTTGGCAGAAGTTGCTCATTTGTTCCTGAACACCCAGACCAGAATAATCACTCAGAAACTATATTAATTAAAACACTGCTTGGCCAATAGCTGAGTACTGCTAGCTAGCTCTTACATCCTAAACTAACCCATTTCTGTTATCCTGTGCATCACCACAAGGTTGTGACTACCAGCAAAGTTTCATCTGGCGGCTCATGTCTTTCTCCTCTGGTGCCTTCATGGCTTCCCCTGACTCTGCCTACTCTTTCTATATATCCTTTCCAGTCTGGCTATATTCTGTTAAATCATTGGCTGAAAGCAGCTTCTTTATTTATTAACTAATAAAAGCAACACATAGACAGAAGGACTTCCCACACCATTTCCCCTTTTCTGTTTAAATAAAAAGGAAGGTTTTAACTTTAACATAGTAAAATCACAAATAACAAAACAGGTATTAAGCAAGAATTAGAGTTACAATATTTACTACTTTATCTTTTATCATAACTAAGGAAAACTATAATTATAACTATCTATTCTTCAACTCCATCAAAGACTCCAGAAGGATATAATATTACCTAAGTTAACAGGAAGTGAATTGTAAGCAACTTCTAAACCTCTAGAATTGACAGAGACATCTCACTGCCTAGACAGTCACCCAAAGTTCTTCTGTACCATTGGGGCATCCATCTTCAGCCTACAGGCCCATAGTATCCAGCAAACATTTCTATGAAGTGGGAAATCTGAAGATGTGTTCTGCTTTGTAATAGCAAAGTCCATCCACTCCTTTCTTCTGTGTCCTGCAGAATGTCTGGCAGACTCTTTAATAAAGCAGGAACCTGAAGGACAGTTTCACCTTTAGGCAAGTTCAATAGTCATTTTTCTGTGGATCCTGCATGTCCAGTTTATACAGCATAGCATCAAGCAGTCCGGGCAAGAGCAGTTTCTTGCCCAAATAGCTAAGGAGCCTCTTCGATGACCATCTTCCTCTTAAAGAAGTAGATTGGTGCTGCCAGGAGCAGATGTGTCTCATTGTCATGAAAAGTCCTAAGTTCTTAAAATATTTTAAATGCCATATTCCATATAGGTCTTTGAAAGGTTTGAAGATTATCTAACTGAAATATATCTCTATATATCTAGAAAACCTAACTAACATGACTACAAGCTTGACAGTTATAGATGATTATCTATTAATGTATATTTCTTAATTATATATTACATTTTTAAATGAGCTGCACAAACACAATACCTTAATCAAGAGCAGAAATATACATATAACAAAATTGACCTTAAATTTGTATCAATAAACCAAGATCTATACCAATGCAAATATCTATAGCATATCCCCCTTTAAAAGCAAACAAATATTTATAAACAATATTTGGGAATTTGGGCATAGTTCTCTCCAAACTGCTTCCTGCTTTTTGTTGGGTGAAGAACGTTTTGGGGACATTTATGACGACCTTTTGGGGGTGGTTTTGGTCCATCAAACCTCATTAGTCTGGAAGGAATCCACAGGGTCTCATCTCCTGTGAAAATAAAAATAGAACCTTTTTTCCAAAGCAACAAATTTTTAGACCCAGATTTTGAAGTCAAAATACCTTTAAAATATATGTGTTGGTTTAACTTAGCAGTTCATACAATGAAATGTCTTTCTGTACTTAGCTCCTTCACTGTCAAATAATTGAAAGAAAACACAATAGTATACATAATCCAGACTCTATGTATATTCCATTTTTACGTGGATTATTTTTCTTACTCTACTACTTTTTCTACAAGTTTACTCTCTCTTTAAAGACTGTTTTATTTTTTAAAAACCCATTTGCTTCTATTTAAAACTCTCTATACTCTTTTTCCTCTCGACCAAGCCTATACACACACACACACATACACACACACATATTGGTTTTTTGATACAGGGTTTCTCTGTAGCTTTGGAGCCTGTCCTGGAACTAGCTCTTGTAGGCCTTGAACTCACAGAGATCCTTCTGCCTCTGCCTCCCAAGTGCTGGGATTAAAGGCATGCACCGCCACTGCCTGGCTCACATATATTTTTTAAAATATACGGTGTCTTGTTTAGACGTCTTTTAGGTCTGAAACTGTCCTATTGTGCATCTGTAATCCTTTTCTGACCAGGACTGCTTCTTAAAATGCTAAGCAGCATGGCTAGGACTAAGGCTGCTTTGCCTTTTGGCTCCACCCAGTCCATGGTGGAGGTCTGTTTACTGCCTCTGAGAATGCCAGGTGGGAGCCGTCCTCACCACCTCAACTCTGGTAAGCAGTTGGCCCATGCTGCCACCAAGTAACTTGCAGAACGCTGCCCACAAACCCCATTCAAGTGCTCAGCCTCCTGAAAGAGCCAGAACTGTTCATGCAACTAGCAGGGCCCAGGAAGACTCCCTTTTGAAACTATGTAGCTTTTTGTGTTTTGATTTTTTGCTACCACTGAATCAGGCAGACTTCTCTGAAAGGAATCATGCCTCTGCTTGCTTCTAGCAAACAGTGTGTACAATCCGTGCTACTACATGTACTACCATCCTGTACACCTGTACATGTACTACCGTCCTGTACACTTATACATGTACTACGATTCTATGCCTGTAGAATACCGCCCGCACTAAGGGACTGTTTGCAAGCGGGCAAGGGCCTGGAGATTCACACACACACACACACACACACACACACACACACACACACACACACACACACACAGAGAGAGAGAGAGAGAGAGAGAGAGAGAGAGAGAGAGAGAGAGAGAGAGAGAGAGATTATCCTTGAATTCCCCAAGAATGCCCCCTTTATTGTGTTCCAGGGAAGCTTATATAGGAATCCTTAACTGACAGCTACGCCCCAGTCAAACCCACCAGAAACCACTCCCCTGCCATCAGGAGCTCCTGAGGGTCTCGTGCTCAGAGCAGCTGCAAACACAGGAAAACAAGTTGTTTTGCTCAGAGCAGCTGCAAGCATAAGAAGTTGTTTACAGGAAATTCAGGGTTTGGGGGTCCACAGCACCCAACAACAGAGCCCACCCAAGAAAATACTGCTACCAAAAAGCCATGTTTAACTCTGTTCTTTTGTGTCTAGGGTTCCTTTCCAAGCTTTCCCAGGTTATATGTGGTGAGCCAAAGGAATGTTCCTTCTAATATTTCCTGTAGTGCTGGATTTGTGGATAGGTATTGTTTAAATCTGGTTTTGTCATGAAATATCTTGTTCTATGTCTATGTTTATTGAAAGCTTTGCTGGGTATAGTAGTTTGGGCTGGCATCCATGTCCCTTAGTGTCTGTAAAATGTCTGTTCAGGACCTTCTGGCTTTTAGAGTCTCCATTGAGAAGTCAGGTTTAATTCTGATAGATCTGCCCTTATATGTTACTTGGCCTTTTCCCTTTGCAGCTCTTAAAATTCTTTCTTTATTTTGTTTATTTAGTGTTTTGATTATTATATAGTGAGGGAACTTTCTTTTGGTCCAGCTTACTTGGTGTTCTGTAAGCATCTTGTACCTTTATAGGCATGACCTTCTTTAGGTTGGGAAAGTTTTCATCTGATTTTGTTGAGTATGTTTTCTGTGCCTTTGAGCTTGATTTCTTCTCTTTCTTCTTCCCTATTATTCTTAGGTTTGGTATTTCCATGGTGTCCCAGATTTCCTGGATGTCTTGTGTTAGAAATTTACTGGATACAACATTTTCTTTGAGTGATGAATCTACTTCTAATATCATAATGTCAATGCCTGAGAGTCTATCTTCCATTTCTTGTTCTCTGTTGGTGATGCTTGCCTCTGAAGTTCCTGTTTGCTTCCCCGGATTTTCCATGTCCAGAATTCCCTTGTTTTGTGTTTTCTTTGTTGCCCCTATATCAATGTTCAGATCTTGGATAGTTTCCTTCGCTTGCTTGTTTCTTCTTGGCTTTCTTACAATTTTTTTGCTTATCTTTTCCTCAACTTCTTTAAGGGACATTTTCATTTCCTCCTTAAGGACCTCTATCATCTTCATAAAGTTATTTTTAAGTTCTTTTTCTTGTGTTTCAGCTGTTGTAGGATCAATGGGTTCTGGTGGTGACATACTGCTTCTTCAGTTGTTGAATGTATTCTGTTTTAAAAAAAGATTATTTATTACTAAACAGTATTCTCAGTATTCTGTCTGCATGTATACCTGCAGGCCAGAAGAGGGCACCAGATCTTGTTACAGATGGTTGTGAACCACCATGTGGTTGCTGGGAATTGAACTCAGGACCTTTGGAAGAGCAGGCAGTGCTCTTAGCTGCCGAGCCATCTCCCCAGCCCTGTTGAAGGTATTCTTAAATGGGAATTTGTGCATCTGTTCTTCCAAAGGGTGTGGCTTGTGCCTGTGCCTGTTCTTCCAACTGGTATGGTTTGCAGCTGTGCCTGTGTAGGCTGCTGGAGTTGCAGAGGAGGACTGGCCACAGACGGGATGTTCAGGTGCCTGCATGCTGGCTAGTGGGGACCGTACCAGAGCAGTGGAGTTCCATCAGAGGTGGAGGCAGGGCCCAGTTGCGAGGTGCTAGGTTGGGAAGGGGAGAGGCACAGGATGTGCCCTGGGTGTTAGTTAGCATCTGGACTTCAGGGTAGTCCAAACTGGGAGGCAGGTCACTCACCTGTTTTGCCAACTGGTGTGGTATGTGCCTGTGCCTATGTAGTCTGCTAGGGTTATGGGGGAGGGCTGGCCATAGGGAGGATGTTCAGGTGTGTAGGGCTGGGCAGCAGAGTGGGCTTGGTGAGACAGAGTCCAGTGGGTGGCAGTGGTAGGAACACAGCCTGGAGGCAGGTCTCTCACCTGCCTGTCAGCTGGAGCCTCAAGAGCTTTTAGCACAACTGAGGCATGTGACTACTAGCAGCTTTCAGAGTAACCAAGAAAGATGCACTTGGAGAAACAGGAAAGGGGTAGTGAGGTGTATGGGTGACTTAGCTTGTCTGTCATAGCTGGAATTCAGAAGGGATGTCTTATGTCAACATTATGTCAACAAATCAAGAAACTTACTTGATACTGTATTTTCATGTTACTGTGTGCGATGATGTTATCTCTGAATATAAAGGTATTCCACTGAATAGGTGAAAATGGCTGATTTTGGAAAGTACAGTGACAGCCGCAGGAGGGCAGAGGTCTGTGGTCCTTCATTATAAAGCCACCTATGTTTGATTCATTTTGAGATTTAGTTTTAAAACTGTGTACATGCGCAAGCCTCTGTGCATGTGCGCACTTGAGTGCAGTTACCAGTAATGGCCAGAAGAGGGCAGGAGATTCCCCCTGTAGGATGTTGTGAGTCACCTCACACGGGTCCAGGGAACCCACATCTGGTCATCTGTAAGAGCGGCACATGCTCCTAAGTACCAGGCCATTTCTCCAGCCCCTGTTCTTTCACTGGGTACATAAGCTCTTGTGCCCCCTTTTTCTCTTCTAATGACAGAAAATGGAACTGAATTCAATCTCAGTTTAAAATTTCCTGTTTCCTGGGTCAGTTGAGGACTCTCTTCAGAGTCCTGCTTCTCTGCAAAGCAAATTTCCTTAATTCAGAAAGAAATTTAAAATCATTAATGAACAGTACATAGTTCCATTAAGGAAAATATAGATGAAGTTATAGAAATTCTAAATAATATAAAGACAGCAGCATATCAAATATTTACGTCATGACTGGGTGAGAGCAGTGGTTTCTCAGTGTGGCTAGCAGGAATTGTACGTCTTACTGTGTTGTTCATGACGCCCACTTGGGACTCTGGAAGACTTGAAGTTTTCTTTTTTTTAATATTTAAATATTTATTTATTACGTATACAATATTCTGTCTATGTGTATGTCTGCAGGCCAGAAGAGGGCACTAGACCTCATTACAGATGGTTGTGAGCTGCCATGTGGATGCCGGGAATTGAACTGAGGACCTTTGGAAGAGCAGGCAATGCTCTTAACCACTGAGCCCCCGACTTGAAGTTTTCTTCATTTCTATTTAGAATATGTACACAATGACTCATTTCTTTGCTCCAATAAGCTAATTTTTTAAATTTTATTTTGGTTTTGAGTCAGGATTGCATTTTGTAGCCCTGACTATCCTAGAACTTGATATGTAGACCAGGGTAGCTTGGAACGCACAGAGACCCTCCCAGCTCTGCCGTCAGAGCGCCACCCTAGTGCTGTGATAGGCATGGACCACCACACCTGGCCGCTACCTTCAACTCAGGGCCCTGATTTGCTGCCTAGAGACGTCACCTTCCTGAAGTGTATCCACATGGTTTAGCGGGCCATATTTTCCATTCTTGTCCATATTGGAGATGTCAGACAACTGCAGAGCTGAAGCGCTGGGTATGCACGGTGCACGGCTGCATAGTGTGCATCGGGTGAGAACGCTACCATGGTTTTTCTTTCTCCTCTTTTGGTACCCGTGGTGATCTGAGTAAGAATGGCCCCCATAGGCTCATATATTTGAATGCTTAGTCACCAGGGAGTCACCTTGTTGGAGTGGTGTGGCCTTGCTATGTGTCACTGGGGGATGGGCTTTGAGGTTTCAAAAGCCCATGCCACGCCTAGTGTCTGCCCCTCTCTCTCTCTCTCTCTCTCTCTCTCTCTCTCTCTCTCTCTCTTTCTCTCTCTGCGCCTCTGCCTTCTGCCTGTGGCTCAGGATGTAAAACTCTCAGCTATTTCTCCAGCACCACGTCTTCTGCCACCATGCTCTCCACCATGATGAAAACAGACTAATTGTCTGAAATACAAGCAAGCCTTCAGCTAAATTCTTTCTTTCATAAGCGTCACAGCGTCTCTTCACAGCACCAGAACAGCGGCTAAGACACCTAAGACAGGTAGGCACTCTGCTCAAGGCCCCTCCCCTCCGAGGAAGTTGGCCCCGTCTATAAGGGCACTGTGTGTTCATTCTGCTTCACTTCCTCATATAACTTTTTTTCTTCAGAAGATGGCCCCATCCAAAAGGGGGCTACCACATGCTTCCTCTACTTCATCTCCTGGCCTAATTCCTCATTGTTAGAAGATGTAAGGTATGTTTTCCCTTGTGCTAAACAAAGAATAAGCAGAGCAGAAGTGTAACTTCACATTGAAATTCTTGTGGAAACAAGAACTTTTCACATCGTCCTCTGATAGGGTGGACAATGCTCGGCCTGTGGGTTTGTTTCATGACTGTTGAACACACGAAAGGGCAAATGATCTCACAGGGATCTCCCATCGTATCTTTATTTATTTCTCTCTCATTTGGTACTGAACTCTAGTCTCTGGTCTTGGTGCTTAAGAGTCTTCTTTAACAAAATTCGTAGCTGTTAGAGATAAGGGGATGGGCTGTGTAGCTCTCACCCTTCCACGCAAGCACAAGCAGCAAGCCAGCTGCTCTCTGAGTACCCTGTGAATGACAGTGGTGCCGTTTGGTCAGCTAATTCTTGAAAATAAGGTAGAAACCACGCAGTTCACCCTTCGTGTGATGCAATCTTGAATCCAGGGAAGGCGGTAGGTGTGAAGAGGGCAGGTACAAAAGGGGCCAGGTCTACTCATTCTTGTGGATTGATAGACACGATCCTTTCTGAAAAGTTTACTGGGAGATCCAGGTTTGAATTGTTTTCTGTGTGCGCACGGGTGTTTTGCCAGCATGTTTGCCTGTGCGTTGAGTGTATGCAGTACCTGTGGAGACCAGCAGGGGGCTCTAGAGTTAAAAATGGCCGTGGGTCACCACGTAGGTCTTGAGAATCAAACCTGTGTCCTCTGCAAGAGCAGTAAGTGCTCCTAACCCCTGAGCCCTCTCCCCAGGCAGCAGATTTTAGAGGCGGCACAATGTCAGTGTGACCGCGCATTCCTCTAACAACTGTGTAAATGGCATCCTGCTGGCGCACAGTGACTATCTACCCCGCAGAACATCTGGTAACTAAAGATACCCATGTTTATTGGATTTGATTAGTTCACCATGTCCATAAATTAAAATAAACATAAGTTCAAAGTGGGATTCTGAAGTAACTACCAAGAGATCCATTTTTTTCAAGTCAATTAAAAAGGCGTTATCAAGTGTCCTATCGTAGATAATTTATATCTTCTGGCTTCAGTGCATCCCCTTGGAGAGAAAGATCTATTTCTTCTCCTCCTCCTGGTTGCTCTTTTTTTTCTGACCTAGTAAACTTTGATTCTTCTGCTCTCTCTGGTTAATGCATCTAAGTTGAACACAACTCTTGCATTTAATGGCTTCACTTCATACGGCCTTTATCAGGCTGGAACATCTGTGCACGGCTTCTGTGATTGATAGCAGGCTGACCTTGGGAACGTGGTTTTAATTATTACTGGCTCTGAAATGCCCAGAGGAACCTCAGACCTCACTGCAGGGAGACTGAATAACCTCTTGGTTTTCTAAGTAGGACCTTGGAGCACATCTCTGTCCTGTGAAAAGAAACTTGGGAGAGTGTCCTCCTGGGATAATTCTCCCAGCCATTAGCAACAGCACAGAGTATACAGTAGGTGCCCACTAAATCCTCATAGACCAATGAAGCTGCCAGTGATGTAAATTTGCAGTGAGTGCTGGTAACCACCGAGCTATCTCTCCAGCCCGCGATCTGTGTTTCTGGAGGTTTGCTCTCCAGCTCATACAGCAGGAAATGCCTAGAGCCTGGTGCTCTAGTTTCCAGCTCTGCTTCTGCCATCTTCCTACCCTACAGACCTTGGTCCATCCTAGGTAACAGGAGCCCATGCTCTTCTCATGGGATCAGCGAGAGGCTGCAGAGAATGAACAAGCTTTGCAGGGTCCTAGAGAGGCTGCCCGTGGTTTCTAAGATCAGGAGATAGTGGCTTAGCCCTTTCGGTAGCAAGAGAACATTGTCCTTGATCCACGTTTAAGCTTTAGGGGAATCCTGTGTTCCACCATAAATGTTGGGGGAGCTGATGCCTTGGGCCCTCAACACCTAAAGGTACCCAAACATCTAGAGTTTCTTAGATCCACACACAGATCTTGTAGGTATAAGGCAGGCTCCATTTCAAGACTCAGGGCCTCTTCACAGCTCCTCTGGAGGCCAGAGGTAGGTCTCGAGAGACTGTGAATCCAGGGAAGAGCTTCAGCCTTTTGTTTTGTCTTTAACCTGTTGACTGAGCTTTCTGTCCTGCCTAGTTCCCACAGTCATTAAGTCCCAAAGAAATCACACAGAGGTCTACATTAGTTATAAACTGATTGGCCTATTAGCTCAGGCTTCTTATTAACTCTTATAACTTATCCCATTATTCTTGTCTATGTTAGCCATGTGGCTCGGTACCTTATTCGGCGGGCCACTCACATCTTGCTTCTTCTGTGTCTGGGTCACAACTACAGACCAAGCTTTCCTCTTCCCAGAATTCTCCTGTTCTCATTGCCCTGCCTCTACTTCCTGCCTGGTCACCCCACCTATACTTCCTGCCTGGCTACTGGCCAAACACTGTTTATTTAAAATACAGTTGACAGGCTAGACCACAGGATTGTCCCACAGCATTAACCTGGAAGATACGGTGATGCTCAATGATTCTGGTGTCTCTGTAAGACCCTGCTTACCCATTATCAATGGATTTTCACATCCACTTGCTGACTTGCTGCCTGGCTCATGCTCAGTCAGTTTGCTTTCTTACACAGCCCAGGCCCCCCCCCCCAAACCCCCTGCCTAGGTTTGCTGCTGCCCACAGTGGTCTGAGTCCCCCTGCATCAATTCAGAATCAAGACAGTCTTCTCAGACATGCCAATATGGCATAGGTGGTTCCTCAGTTGAGACTGCCTCTTAGATGACTCCAGGCTGTTTTAAGTTGACAAGTAGACCTAGCTAGAATGAGTTCCAAACACCCCCCGATTCTCTGTGGGATAACACACCACATAGCCCTTCTTACATCATGGCTTCACTCAGGTCAGGAGGCAGGCACAGGCCAGGAGGGCCCTACCCAGTTGATGCACCCAACACAACAGAGGCAGCGGTACGGCTTTACCACAGGCTTGTAGAGCTTCTATCAGAAATGATACATGCCACCTCTGCCCAGAGGTCACCAGTCAAAGCAAGTTATATACAGCTCTAACTTTAAAGGGAACAGAAGGGGCTGGGAACGTAGCTCAGAGGTAAAGGATGTACCCAGTCTTGAAGTATTAGGCTTGTTCCCCCAACACTACAAAGGGGGGGAGGGGACAGGAAATAAATCTTACTGTGGGCCTGAATGGAGAGTAGAAACATTTGTTATATGGCATTTTTATGACGACACCTCTTACCGTAGGCATCAACCATCCAAAAATTCTACCTGCTAACTCCTGAATTATATTACACGGCCAAGGGAAGCTGATTTTCATGTGGAATATTTAGATGATATTAAAATAGGGAGGTCACCCTTATCCCTGTAGGATAAGGGTCACATGGTCACGCGATACAGAAGTGGGTGGTGGTGAAGAGGAGGCAAAAATGTAATGGGGCAACTGGCTTTGAAGATGAAGGTGTCTGCTATGATTCCGGGGTGGCACGCTCATGCTTTTCAGGTGCTGAATCCTGGTCCCCATGGCAGACTATGTTGAGAAGTAGGACTCTTTGGACATAGGACCCATAAGAGGTCACTGGAGTAGTTGAATTAAAAGGAATGGATGCGGTCTTTGGGAACCTGAGTCGTTCCCATGAAGGGGCTGAACCTGACCTGTTTATAGTTCTCTGACTGTGGCCTTACCGTGCCATTGGCCTCATGGATGAGTCTACCGTGATCCCATCTCACACGTGACAGAGCCAAGAGGGTCTTCACCGAAGCCAGTAGATAATGATGATGCCATAGCCTCAAACCTTCTGTATGGAATTCCCAGTCTCAAGTGTTTCATTACAGCAACAGAAAATGAAGTCACACAGGCACTGTGAGCAAAGAAATGTGGACTGCTTCTCGAAGCTTTAAATGGCCAGAAAGCAGGTCCTTCCTTAGCCCTCCAGAAGGCATGCAGATCACACGGCAAACTTTGATTCCGTGGGCACCCTCTCTGGTTTTTAAACTTCAGACTTGCATTCTGAATTTATGTTATTTAAAGCCAATCAGTTTGAGGCAACTTATTACAATGACAATAGAAAGTTAATATAGCTCTCTTAAAAATGACATCATTTGTTTTTTGTTTTCTGAGCATAAATAACATGATCAAACTTGGGACGCAGTGAACTAGAAAAATGTAATATAAAAATAATCCTTATGCCTTCAGCCCCAGCACTCCAGTACTGGGGAAGCAAAGGCAGGGAGATCTCTGAGTTCAGGGTCAGTTCCAGGACAGCCAGGGCTACACAGATAAACCCTATCTCAAAAAAAAAAAAAAAAACCAAACAACCCCACATACCTAAAATCCCCATAAGTTTTGAGGGAATTCCAATTTAGTACCACTTTTGCATATAAATATACATGTTTACATGCATGTATGTTTCAAGATTAGATCATGCAGCATAGGCTTTGAACCTACCTTTTAAAAAATGAGAGTCTTCATTTTTACCTTATTTATTTTTGATTTATGTATATGAGTATTTTGCCTGCTTGTAATTCTGTGCACTGCATGGGTGCCTGGTGCCCATGGAGGCCAAAAGAGAGCATCAGAGCCCCCCGTGCTGGAGATCCAGATGGTTGTGAGCCACCGTGTGGATACTGGGAATTGAACCTGGGTCCTCTGGAAACTTATCCAGCACTTTAGTCATTGCGCCATCTCTCCAGTCCCGGCCGGCCTTTTATTTAGCAATGGCTTAAATTTTATTATGTCTGAAATGTTCTGTGATACCTCAAAGAGTTACACGTGGCTGTTTGGAATGTGAGTGGCACCTTTAACCCCAGCACTCAGGAGGCAGGCAGATCTCTGAGTTCGAGGCCAGCCTGGGCTACAGAGCGAGTCCAGGACAGCCAAGCCTGTACAGAAAAACCCTGTCTCAAAAAAAAAGAAAAAAATTTTTATTATTTTTAATTATGTATGTGTGTGAGGGTCTGTGTTTCTGAGTTCAGGCACTGCGGAAGCCAGAGTCAGTGGGTCCCTTGTGAGTACAGGTGGTCGTGAGCTGTCTGATGTGGGTGTTGGGAACGGAATTCAGGTCCTCTAGACCAGTGCATGCTCTAACTGCAGAACTCTCTCTCAGGTGTCCCCAGGTGCTTATTTTTAAAGCTTTCTATTTTTTTTTTCTGTGAGCCCATTTTTCCTGCAAATGAAATAAAATTACTCTTACAATTAATTTTATAAAAATTCCATTATAAGGGTGAGTTGTTAACACTATTCATTTTTCCACACAACACTTGGTCCACATAAGCACACAGAACTCTCTGGTTCTGTGCTCTTGCATATTTACAAAACTCTTCACTGCATTAATTTTCTGACCTTGGAAGATTCCCCCACCCCCATTAATTTTAACAGAAGTTGTAGAATTGAGTTTCATTGACCTGTCCAGGGCCTGTGTTCATACCTAACAAATTGGCGTGGCCAAGGGGATGTATGACATGATTTGGCCCACCCTTGAATCCTGTGTGAAGCTGGAATCAGATCTGGACTCTTGAGAACTACGTGGGGGAAAATGAGGAAGAGCTGACAGATAGGACACACACGCACCTTTAATCCAAACACGTGGGAGGTGGAAGCAGGAACATCAGGAGTTCAAGGACCTCCTGGGCTACAGGAAATTAACCAGTCTAAAAGGAACAGAGCTCACACCTTTAATCCCAGCACTAGGGAGGTGGAGATGGGAAGGGATATGGCTGGGCTGAGAGAGGAAAATAAGGCAGGAGGAGAAAGGAGCTCAATCCCCTTTGGTCTGAGAATTTCGTAGAGGTAAGAACTAGTGGCTGGCTGCTTTACTTCTCTGATCTTTGAGCTTTCGCCCCCTAATCTGACTCCAGGTTTTTATTATTAAGACCAACTAGATTCGTGTTACAACTGATTTCTGGAAGGCAATCAGATACTTGCACTGGAAGTAGAGAAGAAAATAGAAATTAACGAAAGGACAGAGGGAGGATTCCATGTGCAGAATATCTATTTATAAGCACTAGACATGCATTTATTACCAAATTTTGTTTGGACTACAACCTACAAAATAAGTATCATTTTAGAGGGGAACACAGACTAAGAATGGTCAGTAGATTACATTCTAACTTACAGACCAAGTCTTGCCAAATACAAATAAGTCAAAGTAATTTTATTTTAACTCATCAGTTCATAGAGAAACTAAAAGTCAACAGCAAGAAAAACTACAGAGATGATGTAATTACATGGATACCCAACAATATACTGGGTATTGTTTGAACACAGGGTCATTTAAATCAGGAGGAAATTTAAATTTTTTTCTAGAATCGAATGATGAGAGAGCACAAGTTATAAGTGTTATTCTTCTGCTGTCACTTTAAGAACTAACCACACCCACCCCAGCCACTTCTGACCCCCCCATCTTCTCTTTCTCTCTCTCTCTGTCTCGTGTGTGTGCACGTGTGTGTTTGTTTCGTGTCGTGTGTACGTGTGTCTTTGTTCTCTCTATGTTTGTCTATGTCTCCCTTTAAGTAATAAATGTCTAGCTTTATGTATAGCCTTATGTCCATTTACTCTGCCGTCCACCACATCCAGCTGCCTGACTCTGCCGCTCGCCCAGGGACCCTGTACTGCTCTGGCGGCAGCTTCTGCCTGGCTTGCAGGCCACCCAGGCCATCCCAACATCATATTATTTTTAAAAAGGACAATAATAAGAACTTTTGGATACAGCCAAAGGCAATTAATTCTAAGAAGAAAGTTTATAGAAAGGCTGGACCTGGGCCTAGAAGCAAAAGCCTTTAATCCCAGCTGACCTCCAGGAGTTCAGGACAAGTCTAGTTTACATAGCCAAAGCCAGGGCTACAGAGACCCCCTATCTCAGAATCAAACAAACAAGCAAACTACAGAAAGATCTCAAACAACCTAATAATGCACTTCAGGGTTCTGTTTGTTTGTTTTGGGGGTGGGGGAAGGGCAGAAATTAGTAAACTAGAGACTGAAAGGCAAACAAGTAGAATCAGTCAAAGAGTTGGTCTTTGAAAATAACAATAATGGCAAAATTGTAGCCAAACTTACCAGAAGGAAAAAGAGAAGACCAAATTAATAAAATTAAAGATGAAACAGAGGAGGTTTCTATGGATTCCAGTGAAGTTCAGAGATCACAAGGGAAGATTTTGAAAACATGCTAAAAACCTGGAAAAATCTAAGAGAAATCAATAGAGTTCTAGATCTAAATGAGCTATCATATTTAAATCTAGAGGGCATGTTTAATCAACCTAAACAGGTCCCCAACAATTGAGGTAAAAGCAGTCATAAAAATCGGCCCACAAGGCCCAATCTGTATATCAAAGATTTAAAGACTAAGCTCATGCTCATCCTCCTGAAACTATTCCATGAAATAGAAAAGGAACAAACCCACAAAACTCATTCCAGGAAGCCAGCGTTAAACCACGATATTTGGCTAGCTGTACTAGAAAGTCAGGAGCGAGCTGTTTTTATGTGCCATCTATATAAGCATTGCAGCTAGGATGGGAAGGAAGCCTGGCAGTGGGGAGCCAAGGGAATAATACCACAGAGTCACCGCAAAGTGTAGCAGTTTTCAGCCCGGCTTCAGGGAAGGGTTTTCCAAGGCAAGTGTAACAACCGCTCCAGCAGGAGAGGGTCCCCAGTGAAGTTGTTACAACTCCGCTCTGCTCGGGCAAGTTTCCCCAGCAAAGTCATTGCAGGTCGGCTTCGCTCTGGCTCCTGCAGAAGTTGTTACAGCTGGGCTCAGCTCCAAACTGTCACACCACACAACAAACCTCTCAAACTATTTATTGGAAAGGCTGCCTCACCTGAGAAACAACAGCGAATGGAACAGGGTAGAGACCTTATATAGGACATCTTGGGGTGGGGAGAAGCTTTCCAGAGTGGCTGAGGATTGGTGGACTTTTGTGGTCTGATTCTGGGGCAAGCTCAGGGATTGGTGGCATTTTGAGCTCAGAGACCACAAGGATTAATGGGATTCTGCAGCCTGACTCTGGGGCACTCTCAAGAATTGGTGTGATTTCAAGTCCTGGTCCTGGGGTCAAGTCAGGGTCAGGTATTTTTTTCCTTGGTCCTTTCGTCCTACAATTTGCTAGTTCCAAAGTGGGTCCCCCAAAATAGTAGTGCTGGTGACAATCCCTAAACAGAAGAACTTTGGCTGGGTAAACAGATGGCTAAAAGTGAGATTTTGTTTACCATGAACCTCCTTTAATTCTACCCTCAAAGATTGGCAAGGACATCCAGTTCCAGGCCAATCTGAACAGCCTCTATCAGCAAAAACAAATAAACCCATACTATTTACTGTCATATAAAATCTTCTTGCTTTTCTGCCATTTTGCTTCCCTTCCTGCAGAGATAGTGTGATGGTTAAGTTGTACTTTAAATTTAAATTACTCTGCTCAAGAGATGTATAAAACAAACAAACAAAAATGCCCCTAACCTGTAAGCCCACCTGCCCAAGGATAGATAACTTCCTGGGCTGCTGCCTCAGGATATCTGTTTGCCCCGTGATTGCACAAAGGCATACGTAGCCTGGTGGGTTTTGCCTTTATAAGCCTAATGTAACTTGGTGTCATATTCTGGGAATCCCAGGTATGGTACTGGCTAGTGTTTAATAAAACTTTCATCAAATTTGGCCCAAAATCTGTGGTAATGTTCTTATTCTCGTCCTGTGGGATCGATAATAGCCTTGGCACTTTGATCCCAATATACTTTTCTTTCCAGTCCTGGAGTGGTCTAGTTCAATGGTTTCAGTTGGGAAGCTCCACCCAGTTTCACTCCTCCCATTCCAGACCCTGCCTC
Organism: Myodes glareolus; assembly: GCF_982192425.1. Lineage (NCBI taxonomy): Eukaryota > Metazoa > Chordata > Mammalia > Rodentia > Cricetidae > Myodes > Myodes glareolus. The sequence goes on along the minus strand of NC_142044.1, from coordinate 2,815,921 downwards.
TGACGAAGCCTGCCTGCCCTCAACGCCTGCCCTCAACGTCTTCCCCGGAACTGCTCAAGACTGCCTACAGACTGTTTAAGGTGCAGTCCGTAGATCTGCCACGTGCTCTCCTGGCTTCCTGAGAGCCACCCGGGAGTTGCTTCACTGTGCTCTGTTTATTAAATCTGGATTTATTATTTCGGTTGATTTGGCTTATTACATTGGCAGAGGAACCCAATAACCAGGGATCCAATATTTACTAGTTTCACTGTGCCCTGGGTTACACCACCTTCGGTTATTGTGATTGGTGTGTGCTTCCCTGCCAGGGTTCCTGAATTACCAGTCTACTCCGTTTAAAGCCCTGCATGGAAGTAGATTTACTACGCTGACTTAAGTAACACCCGTGAATCTAGCTGATTTCACTAAAAAGCAAGACAAACATCCCAAAGCACAAGAAGTCGACTTTCCAAAATCATCTGCGTTGTTACCGTTTGAAGCAGTTTTTTTTTTTCTTTTTTCTTTTTTTCCAGAACCCAACACAAAAACCCGTTACAATTAGCTTAGGTCCGTCGTGCAGATCATGGAGTCGGTGCGGCCACAGCTCCGGTCTTTCCCACGGCTTGGTATCCTTATATCTACTATGCTTTTTCCCCTAGAAATTACAATTTTTATTTCAACAGTTGCAGCGTAACTTTGCCAATCAATTACAGTCATAGACATAAATATGGAAATCATCGTCAAATCTGATGAAATACACAGATGGCTTGGCTTCGACTTGGTGAATTGCCATGGCAACCCTTTTGGAGTCTTCATCTTTGGCATATTCCACGTGTTTGCTTATCAGACATCTGTAAGTTCCAGGTCCACGTCTTTCCTGCGCCCACTATTCCACAAGATACTACATTTCTACATACTACATTTCTGTAGTATATTAATTTTTCCCCTCATGTGAAATGTCTATGGATTCCTTAATAAATTCACAACACGGGTCAAGAGTAATATTTCCAATTTACTGAAGAAACCTGTTCAGGTAGTCAAGATTTGTTTTCAAGGTCCCACCTAGAATAAAAACCGGTGTCTGCTTTTGCTGTGACCGATTAGATTCGCTTTTGCACTTTTGAACTTCTTCGGCTACCGTAGCCGGGCCCTCCACGGATTTGTGCGCCTGCGCGCTGCGGGAAGGCTCTCCATTTCGGCGTGAACCGGGAAGGACGTTGGTGTGGAGGTGAGGCGGACGGCGTCTCAGACCCTGGGAGTTGACAGCTGCGGGGGTCGGCAGTCCCGGGGCGAGGACTCTGATGCGTCCCGCGTCCCAGCCTACCGGGGCCGCGGGCCTCCCTTCCCCGGGGCCGCGCTTGTCCCCACCGGGTCCTCCGGAGGTTGCGGGCCTGACCGGCCCCGGGGGCTCTGACGACCCCTCCGTGTGCCCGTGCGCGCCGCCGGGGCCTTGGAGGAGCCTTGCGGAGCCCCGTGGCTCCCCGGGTGGACGGCCGGGCCCGTCTTCCGCTGTGTTTGGCAGAGGCCAGGGTGACCTTGGTTGGGTCGTCTGACCCGTGGGGCCTGGTGCTCCAGCTGGACGAGGGGCGCCGTCACGGAGGGGACCGAGGCGGGTCAGCCGCCGGCGCAGGCACCGTTGACATCGCTGGTATGTCTGGTTGTGAGAGCAAAACTGAAGCTGGAGACCCCTGGCCTGTGCGTGCGGCTCTGCTGCAGCCCGGGAGTCTGGAGGCCCCAGGCGCCTCCTCGCCTCCAGTCTCCCTATCCCGAGTTGTCGCCCAAGACTTCTCTACGTAGATTCTGAGTAGCAGTAGCGGGATCAGATGGCCTCTCTGGCGGGGGGCACTTGCGTTCCTAGTTTTTGGTCGTGGGTTGCTGGTGGTGAGGGTTACCGTGGCCGTTGTTGCGGATGGTGGAACCGCCTTGCGGGAGGGGTCGGTCACAGTGTAAGGTACAAGCGGTGCGTCGTGCTTGAAGAGGTCCTTCACTTACCCTGTTCTAAGGTTTTCTTTTTGTTGTTTTACGGGTAAAGGACATTCACGACCATGAGTTCCGGTACGTTGCCGAAACCTCAGATGCGTGGTCTTCTGGCCAAGCGCCTGCGGGTTCACATCGTTGGAGCTTTCATCGTGGCCCTGGGAGTGGCTGCTGCCTATAAGGTATGTGTTTGCTGTTTGTGCTTTAGGTCACAAGCTGTTGATTTTAAAAAACTATTTTTACACCGATTAAGGGCTTTTTAAAAAAGAAACTCTGTCTTCACTGTATTGCCTCCAACCTTCTTTGGGCTTCAGTGTGAAGGAGCCACTCAGGCCCCATGTTTGCCTCCTCTTCAAGTGAAGCTGTTAGTTTGCTAGGACTGCTAACCAACAGGCTGAACTAGCTAACTAACTAACAGGAGAACCAGGCTGAGTGGTTTAAACATGGGCATTTGTTTTCTCACAAGTTTGTTTTTTATTTTGAGATAGGGAGTTACTCTGTAGCCATGGCTAGGTCAGGCTGGCTTCCAGCTCATGTACTCTGCCTGCCCCTGTCTCAGTGCTGGGATTAAAAAGCCTGCACCTCCACACGCTCAGTTTTTAAGAGCAGGGGTAATGCCTTCTGGGTCCCTTCTCTTTTGCTGTCGTCTTCACACGATCTTCTGTAACTGACTGATTTCCTATAAAGAGACTAGGTTAGGACCCATGCCATTTTGAACTTCCTTTAAGGCCTTATTTCCAAAGGTCTTGTAAGGTAGAATTTGGTCTATTTGGGGAGAATAAATTCCTGCCTCCAACAGAGCAGATGCTCAGGGGTACAGGGAAAGCAGCTCTCCATTTTGGCAGTTTTGAAGAATTGGCAAGAGTAGCATTTTAACACTGGCCTTGTGTACATCTGAGGGGGTAGTGAAGGGTATCTCTGTGTGGCCTTGGATGGCCTAGAACTTGCTCTGTAGACCACTCCCAGAGATCTGAGGGTGCACAGAATTAGTGTGTCTGCAGCTGATTCTTGGGGGACATTTATCTGCCTGCCTCTCCCTCCCGAGTGCTGGGATGTAAAGGGCCTGACCTGTCTATAGACTGCAATGTTTCTTTCACATACCTTCCCCTTTTACATCAGATTATATTGTTACTTAAGATTCTCTTAAACATTTATTATTGTGCATATTATCATGCTTTTGTAATAAAATCTTGAGAAAGTTGAGAACTATTTTTTTTTTCCCCGAGACAGCATTTCTCTGTGTATCCCTGGCTGTCCAGGAACTGTCTGCAGACCAGGCTGGTCTCAACAACTCAGATCTGCCTTCCTTTGTCTCCTGTATGCCAGGATTAAAGGTGCACACCACACTACCTGGCTAAAATCAGGACTTTAGTAACTTTGATAATTCTGTACTCAGAGATCCGCCCGCCTCTGCCTCCCGAGTGCTGGGATTAAAGGTGTGCACCACCACTGCCCAGCTAACAGATGGAACTTTTTAAAGTCTGTTGCCTTTTTTTTCATTTTTTAAGTGGGGCACTCCATTGTCTGGTGTGTGGCTTGTCAGGTGTAGCAACTTGAGGAGAAAGGGTTTATTTAGCTTACAGGTCCATAGTGAGACCAAGTAGGAATGCAGCTTTACTGGTTTGTTTCTTTTTACATGCTCAGCTACTTTATAAAACCCAAGACCACCTGCCCGTAGACGGCCCTGCCCATTGTAGGCTGGGCTTTCCTACATATATGCCCACAGGTTCCCCTTCCCACGTGTGTCAAGTTAACTGAGCTGACAACCAAGAAACCTGGTGTGATTTATTCCAGATCTGGGGGTCTGAGAGCCAAGGGGCTCCATGGTCTAATGAAAAGCCTGAGGGAGCGGCCTCAGAAGGCTTCAGAAGATACTGAGGAGTCCTCTTGCTGAAAGAAACTGAGAATTCTAATAAGAGGAGGAGCAGTCAAGTCTACTGCTTTACTTCACTTCAGAGAGCATGATTCTGTGCATTTCGTGTAGCGCCTCACTGATGTGGATTGGTACTGGAAATTACTATGTGCAGGATGAGATTGATTTTGGCAAAATACACTAAATAGCGTTCTGTGGAGACTAAATCTTTGCCATGTCCAGACATGGATTTGGATAACCAAATGTCAATCGTGGCTGCTGCTTAGACTTTGATCAGTTGCTGGAACTCCACCTGGTCTCTGAAATAGCCTTCCTTCCGTGCTGATTGTCTATATGCAAGACGAAATCCGACATGAACACACCTCTTCCTAAAGTGTCAGTAATTTCTTTAAAGGCCTTCCTTTGGAATAATCAGTCATCACTTTGAATTCCATTCTCTCCTTTGCAAAATGATTCAGATCTTGTTAAAGTGTAATCACCTATGACATGTTGGCCTTTTCTTATGTCTTTAAATCTGTTTTAGGCTTCTTTAAAATTCACATTCTGCTTAGGTTGAGCCAGGATATGTTACTGTGTCCCAACTGGCAATATTTAGGGTTTGCTAGAGGGAAGGCTATTCATTTATTTTGTACTGTCTTTTAACTATGCACTTATTCCACCAAACACACACACACAAGTACGGATGCACAACCTTGCACAAGAGTAGGGGTAATGTGTCCTAGTGAGCTTCTCACTGTGCAGTTGTAGCTTCTTCCTTTCACTTGTCACCCTTCTTTGTCTTAGGAAATAGATGGCTCAGTAAGCAGTGACTACAAATGTGGTGTTGATTTATTTTGTTTTTATTTCTAGTCTGAAAAATGAGTATGATAATGGGCTATGTTACTTTTCAGTTTGGTGTGGCTGAACCCAGAAAGAAGGCGTATGCAGATTTCTACAGGAAGTACGACTCCATGAAGGACTTCGAAGAGATGAGGAAGGCTGGTATCTTCCAGAGTGCGAAGTGACATCAGAATGTGCAGGTGATCAGTGCCCCAGGTTCTGTCATGGTGGTCTTAGCTAGCCAAGTGTGAGTTATCGTAGCCTTTCTCAGCTGTCAGTCCTTAGAGAACTGTGCTGTGCTGTGCCCTCCTCCCAGACCTTGACGGCTGTGCTCTACTTGTTATGAATTTGACCACGTTATTTGTCTTTCTCTTACTCTATGGGCATATGCATGTGTGTGGGCCTATGCATTTGTGCATGCGTGTGGAAGTTATAGAACAACCACCTGGTGTATGGGTTCGAGGTTTCAGACTTAGGTTGCTAGACGTAGACATTGAGTACCTTAACCCTCTGAGCCATCGTGCTGGCCCTATTTGTCATTTTGTGATTGGCTTACTTCAGTTAGCATAGTATTTTAGCATGTCGGCCACGTCCTCTCTTAAGGCTGAAGATGCTCCACTGTATGTTGTTACTGGGAACTGAACCTGGAGTGTTGTTTATTGCTTGGAAAGCATTGATCACTGACTTTCTGACTATATCCTATCTTTTATGTACTTACACAATATATACATACACATTTTTTTATAGAATACATACAGTAATGCACAATATGTCGTGTCTGTTATATGTAACAGATGTAATACATGATGTACCATGTTATTATATATAATATATATGACATATACATACACACAAATATAATGTATAATGTTTCAAGATGTTTTATTTTTGAGAAATGGCCTTACCAAGTTGTGGAACCTGACTGTGAACTTTTTCGTGAATAGCTGGGATTCTAGGTGTGCGCCACCACGCCTGTCCTGTTGTTTGTATACTAACTCTGTTTATCGGTCTGTCAGTAGACAGTAGGATGTCTGCCTGTCAGCTGCTTATTTTAGCACTTGTTCTCCATAGTGGTTGCTTAGTTACGCTCCCACAGTGCTCAGGGCTTCACTTTCTCCATGTGCTCACTGGCACTTACTGCTTGTTTTCTTTTGACAGTGGCTGTCTTAACTATCTTAAATAGGGTTGACATCCTTCACGGAAGTTTTGATTTGAACCTCCCTAATGATTTGTAGTTTTGAGTGTTGCATGTGCTTATGGGTACTGGGTATATTGGGGATTTTCCCCCTTCATGTGTATGTATGCACTGTGTTTGCATGTGTGTGGGTATGTGGAGGTCCCAGGCTAATGCGGAAAGTGCTCCTGTGTTATTTTCCACCTGACTGAGGCGGGTCTCCGTTGACCCCAGAGCCCTGATGAGGCTAGTAGGTTACTCTGAGGGTGGAGTTACAGGTGAGCTGCTGTGTCTTGTTTGCCATTTACAGAGGTTCTAGGGATCCAAACTGGATTTTGATTTGGTATTTTTGTGCTTTGACCACTTGGCCAGTATATGGACATCTTAATAGGAAGTTTTGTTGTGTCTTTCAACAGTGCTGTGTCCCATTGCTCAAAAATCTGAATAGAATTAATCTTCTTTTATTATTAATGTATTTTGATTTTATACGCCACAACTTTGCAAAACTCATCTAACCTGTTTCTGTGTGTATTATAAGAATTTTCTATATATAAAATGCTACCTACAAAGACAGATTTTACTTCTTTTTGGGTGTATTTTCATTTTCTCAACTAATTTTTCTGACTAGGACTTTTAGTGCTACGTTGAACAGAAGTGGCATCGTCATTTTCTTGAGTCTAATGGGAAAGGTTTCAGTTTCTCTTCCAGCTGATGGTAGCCAAGGTGTGTTGAGATACACTATACTACTTACTATACCTAGTATGTGTCTTTACAGTTTAGAACACTTACAGCCAGATGTGGTAGCAAATGCTTTTAATTCCAGCACTCAGGAGGCAGAGGCAGGCTGATGTCTTGAGTTTGAGGCCAGCCTGGTCTGCATAGCAAGTACCAAGGCAGCCAGGGCTACACAGAGATTTAACTATCTCATCACTCCCACCAAATTAAAAAAAATGTATATATCTCTGTACATAAATCTGTGTCTATAGCTATATAAATAATGTATATGGGTGTTCCTAACTGCTGAGCCATCTCTCCAGCCCCTAGTTTGTTTTTGTTCATTTGTTTGTTTGTATTAAATCATGAAAAAGGTGTTAGATCAGTTTTTTTCCCTACATCTATTGAGATGGTTGTGGAATTTTAAAAAATTTCATTTATGGTGTATCACATCTATTAATTTTTGTTTTTGTTTTTTGTTGTTTTGCTTTGTTTTTCAAGACAGGGTTTCTCTGTGTAGCTCTAGCTGTTCTGGACTAGCTCTGTAGACCACGCTGCCCTCAAACTCACAGAGATCCGCCTGCCTCTACCTCCCTAGTGCTGGGATTAAAGGAGTGCACCACCACTGCCTGGCTGTTAATTTTTATATATTGATTCACCCTTACATTCCAAAAATTAGTCTCTTGGGTTTCATATATAATCAGCCCTGCTAGTGTTGAGGAATTTTGCACTGCTATTTGACTTGAGATCTTTTGTCTGTTTAGTCAGGACAGTGCTGGGTTTAGAATCAATGTGGATGTTTTATTCCCTTATCTGTTTTGGAAGAACTTTAGAAGGATTGGTCTTAATTCTTTAACTTTTGATAAAATTCATCTGCTCCTTGACTTTCCTTTATGAAGTTTTCGATTTGATTCAGTCTTACCATTTTAATAATTTTAGTCTGTTGTTTTTCTAGATTTCTTGAGTTCATGTTGGCAAGTCTTAATAGTCTTCATCTAAGTTACAAGTTCACTTTTTGTATTTTGCTGAACTTTCTCATTTCTCTTGCCATTTTAACTAAAGATTTCTCAATATATTTGACATTTACGAAGAACCAAGATTTTACTTATGTTTACTATTTTGTTAATTTCCTTCCTTTTGGCAGCTTTACTAGATGTTATTAGGTTGTGCATTTGAGCTTTTAACTTTTTCTTGTGACTTATTGATCCATTGGTCTAGAATTTTAAATTCAGTGTATTTGGGGATTTTCTAGTTTGATTAAGTCAGCGTGGTAAGAAGATACTTATCAAACCTCCTGAGATTTGTCAATGCTTGTTTTGCCCTATCATGGTGTCTTGGTTAGGAAAGTTAGTTAGGAAAACATTTAATTGAGTTGGTAGCTTACAGTTTCAGAGATTCAGTCCGTTATCATGGTGGGACATAGTGTGCAGATAGACATGGTGGAGAAGAAGCTGAGAGTTCTCTCTTGATCTGCAGGCAGCAGGAAGAGACAGTTACACTAGGGTTGGCTTGAACATATGAGTCCTCAGAGCCCCACCCCCAGTGACATACTTCCTCCAACAAAGTCACACCTTCTAATAGTGCCACCCCCCATGGACCTATGTGGGCCAGTTTTATTCACACTACCACACATTCTATATTCTGTTATGAGTAGATGCTGATGTATGGTTACAATTATCTCTACTTTCAGCTTTTTATTTCCTCATCTTCTGTCTATATAAAGTAAGTCCTCAACTACTATTATTGAGCTATTTCTCCATTTCTTTTTCTGTATACTTCATGCATTTGGATTTCTCATGTGTATTTTTGATTTCCATGACAACTGGCCCTGTTACCATAATGTGCTTCTTGCAGGTTTTTTTTCTTCCCTTAAGCTGATTTTGTTTGGTATCAGCGTAGCCACTTAGTTTCTACTTGTGGAATATTTTTTCTTTCATTCTCTAGGACCCTAAGGGTAATTTGGTTGGGAAATTTAATTTATGTACATGGAAGTCAGTTATTAGTGTGGAAAAGCATTATTACATTTTTTTTCCTTCTTGGTATGTTTTATGGCTCCCTTTTTATTGCTGTTTAGGAAGGTCTTTTGTATGTATGCTTGCATATGCCTATGAAGAAGTTTCAATAGTTTATTTCCTTTTCTATATGAATTAGTATTTTTAAGTTATGCTGTGGGACACAGAACAGCTCTAACAGGAAACAAATGTATATTCAGCACAAAACATTACCTTGTAATGCCTCCCTTGTTACAGATTGTTACTGATGTCATAGTTACACATTTTTATATATCGTATATTCGTTAACAGATTTATAGTTTGTTCTTCAGTGCCTTTGATTTTTAAATACTATAAAAGGATTTAAGAGCCAGGTGGTGATAGCACATGCCTTTAGCTTTTAATCCCAGCACTTGGGAGGCAGAGGCAGGTAGATCTCTGAGATCTCGGAGAGTTTGAGGCCAGTCTGATCTGCAGAGTGAATTCCAGGACAGCCAGGGCTACACAGAGAAACCCTGTCTTAAAAAAAAACCAAAAAGAAAGAAAGGATTGATGACAGTGAGAGTTAAAAACCAGGATTACAGTACGGCAGACTCAGCCTTTCAGCAGAGCAGTTCCTCTGTGTAGCTTGTAGTGGGAGGGAGACTGCCTGTTCATTCCCAGTGACCCGGCTAGCTTACACCCGAAATAATCACACAAAAACTGTATTGATTAAATCACTGCTTGGCCCATTAGATCTAGCTTCTTATTGGCTAACTAACTCTTACATATTAATTTAACCCAGTTCTATTAATCTGTGTATTGCCACTTGTCAGTGGCTTACCAGCTAAAGTTCCCAGCGTCTGCCTCTGTTGGCTCCATCGCTTCTCCCTGACTCTGCCCTTTTTATCTGAGTAATAGCTAAACCTGCCATGCAGAGGACTGCACAGCCTGGAAATCTCTGTGTATGGCGGCAGTAATCCTCCATGCTTTCCTGCCTGTGCAAGCCTAGTAGACCTGATCCTGTTGCCCAGGCGGGGAGCGCTGAGCCATGGGCATGGTCTCAGCTTTTCTCTTCGGGACCCTGAGTGGGCACAGAAACACCCTGTGCACAGATGCCATTCAAATGCTCCATAGCTGGAGTTTGCGCTGGCAGCACAGTGCAGGAAGCTGCGTTTTAAAACTGCATGGCTTTTTTTCTGCTATGGCTGAATCAGGAAAACCTCTCTTAAAGGAGCCATGCCTCTGCTTGCTTCTATAGCAAGGTTTGTCTTAAAGAGTAGGTCCCTGGCAGTGATCTTCAGTTGTTGCTTACCAAGAAATTTCTAAATCTCTTCCTTTTTGAAGGATGTTTTGGCAGATTTGACAGAATTTTATTTGTTGGGATTTTTCTCACTTTGTAACCCAGTAGTGCTTTGAACTCTGTGCTCCTCCTGCCTCATCCTCCCTAGTGATGGAATTACACAGTGTACGGTTGACAGACCCTCAGGATAGCCTCCAGGAGCCAGGCTTCGAAGCTTCTGCTGAGAAGTGCGTTGGTAGCCTGTGGGCCCTGGACCTCACCAGCTACTTTGACACTTACTTTCACTTTCAAGATTCTGTTTGCCTTTGGTTTTGACAACTTGAAGATAATGTATCAGTGTGGTCGCCAGGCTTATTCCAGTTGCAGTTTCTCTGAGTTCTCTGCTCCCTTCTCTCTGTTGTGAGCCCATGATACTATGTAGGCCCACCTGCTAATTTGTAAGCTCCACCGTTCTCTTTACTATTGCTCTACTTTTTGTTCCAGACTCTTGTCATTTCAGATGACCTGTTCTCTGATTTGCTGGCTGTATCTCCTGCCAACTGGAGTACGCTTTTGAAACTAGTGATCCCTACCAGTTCAATTAGTGTATTTTCAGGACTTCTTATTATTCCCATTTTTCATATTTTTCTGAGGTTTTTACTTGATTGTTCATATTCTTTTGCTCATTGAACATATTTAAAACAGTTGGTTTTTAAAATTTTTCAAGAAAACCAAAGGCCAGGGCTTTTTTGTGGTTGGTTTATGGAGATTCACTTTGGTGATTGAAATGAGCTATGCTCCTCTATAAACTTGCTCTGTAATCTTTTTGTTGAAATTTTAACATTTGGAAAATCTCTCCTGTTGCTTGTGGTGCAGGCTTGTGTAGGAAGGAAGACCTTTATTAGTACACATTGTAGTCTGGAGGCTCAAGTTCCACTTGGTCTGCTAATCCATCTTTAATCTGTCCATGATGTGCCCTGGACCAGTTTACCTATATACACAGCTGTCCTAAACCCTCCTTAACTTTTGAGTTTCATTCCTGTTCCTTGGAGCCTTAGCTGTTCTAGTATATTTCTCTGCCTGAAATCTCTGACCCATGGGTGCCTGGAGATCTGTAATCCTCCTGTACACCACAGCATCCACCAGTGTTTTCCTTAGCTAGACAAAACCAGACAAGTAGGTATCACCAGCAGGTCCCACTCTTTACTAGCTTCATTGAGGGAGGAACCAACAATTGGGTAGTTCCTCTGTGCCATATTGCTCTGCACTACACAGAGGAGGCATGGAGGTAAAGGCAGGCAGAAATGTTGCTAAATTTCCTGTTTTGTATAATTTTCTGTTAGTTAGGTGTTCATTCGGTTCCTGTAGCTCAACTGGGGGTTCTGTTCTTAGTTATTTTGGCTCATTTATTGCTTATTCAGTCAGGTGAGGTGGGAACCGTCTGAGTTTGTGGGATGCGGTCTTACTGCCATAAAATTTGAAATTATTTGGAATTATCAATTTGCTAGGTTGACATTGACATTACTCTGATAAAACAGCTTTCTTAAAAATACACATTTTAAAGGCACCTTTTAAAGGTATTTATGAATGCTTTTCTGGTTTGGTCTGTCAGAACATGGGGGCCCTCATGCCTCATGGACAGGATAGATTAAGTTTCTGTGTCTAGAGGAAAGACTGAGTGATTTAAGGGTTGTTAAATAGTCAACACCACTGTTCATGCTTTGGAAATCTTATGCTTGTTATTTAATTTTATTCAAGCTTAACAGATGAGCAAAAGAATTTAAATAAAGAGTCTTCAGTTTGGTTCTGTGCTCTGTAAAATGAATTTGATGTGGTGTAGATAATATATATTGTTCTTTAATGAGCATTTCAACTCCACTAAAATATGTACCTTTTCTAAGATCTAGGATGAGGAAAAGGCCTACTACACTTTTCTATTACAGATGTTTTCAAGGGGATTAAACTTGCTTAATAGAAGGCTTAATTCTGCAATGTTCTATTTCTTGTTATTATCCAAAGTGTCGTAGTGTTCTGTTGCTAGGAAGAGACACCATGACCACAGCAACTCTTAAAGGAAAGCATTTAACTGGGGCTGGCTTACAGTTTGAGGCATGCAGGCAGATATGATGCTGGAGAAGTAGCTGAGAGTTCTGTGTCTGGATTGGCAGGCAGCAGGAACCCCTGGGGGCTTGGCTTGGGCTTCTGAAACCCCAAAATTTGCCCAGTGACAGTTCTTCCAACAAGACCGTACCTTCTAATCCCTCTCAAGTAATGCAGCTCCCTGATGAATGAGCAGAGGGGGCTCATTGTTCTTGTTCAAACCACCACAGTCGCATGCATTAAATATCCAGAGTATTACTGTTGTTTTATCATTATTGTAAAACAAAAACAACTACTTTGTTTTCCACTGACAGGAAAATTAGTAAGAATGATCTTTATCGTGCCATGGACTGTTACTGTCCTTTAGTACTGATATAAAGAGACATAAAAAACATTAGTGAAAGTTAAGTAGCCTAAAGAACAGCATGCAGAAGCCAGAGGAACAAGAATGTTGCTAAAAACAAACAAACAAACAAACAAACAAACAAATAAATAAATAAATAAGAGTAAGTTTGGTCTGCCCAGAATGGAAGCTAGGCAGGGTGGTCAGGGAGCTTGTCATTAGGCAACCATAAAATGGGTGAAGATGAGTGATTATAGACCTCATTGGGATTAATAAAGACTGTTCATCATTAACAATTAGCCATTGTGTTTCTCTCCATAGAATATTTGGATTGCACTCAGAAGATGTTCATCGCTGACCTGTGTTCCCGAACTGTGAAACATGAGTATGTGGGCTAAGGAAAAGTTTATCTCAATAAACAATTAACAGTTATATGACAAGAAGTCTTTGCTTGGTTATTATTATGGATAATTCAGGGTCTTAAAAATCTGACATATACTCTTATATGTCTGTATGAATATAAAGATAGCTTGTCAATTCATTATTTCAACACATGTACAATTGCTTTTATAGTTTGTCATTTCACTGAGGTAGGTCCTTCCCACAGTTACTTGGTGCTGGCTTTGGTCCCTTGGAGTACACAAGAGTAGCTGGACTTCCAGCTTTGAGTGTTCCAGTCCTGTCAACAAATCTGTCTTTGCAGGAGGCAGAGAGGGAAGTGAGTCTCACAGGTTCCAGGTCAGCCAGGGGTAGATGTTCAGGTGCCGTCCTTACAGAAAATCTGTCCTTGGATTTCCTTGAAACTGTTTGGTGGTGCTGCTGTCACCAGAAAGAATAGGTTATTGACACACTGTTAGAAGAATTGCTTTTATTACTGAGCTGTAATATGGATGAGAAGTGGAAATGTGTGTGTAATCTAGAAAAACACTTAATAGTACTGAGTAATGTCTGATGGTCACTAAGAAGTCTGATAAATAAAACTTTTCTCATAAGTATTGTTAGAACATTTCTGTCCATAGATGTTGTTGTGACAAAGTTATATTGTATTGAGTAATGCAATCCTAGTTCTGTTGTTGTTTTGGTGGTAGACATTGGGCCCAGGACCTTTTGCACCCCAAGTAAGGGCTCTAGGACTGCGCTGTATCCCATGTGTAGAGTGAGGAAGCAAGTCTAATAGAAGTTATCCTGACCCTGTTTAACTTGTGCAGACTCGGTGAGTGAGCTGTGTTAAAGTAAGGTATCAGTGAAAACCTGTGAACTAAAAACTCAAAACAGACATTTATCCAGTGATCAGTAATTCAGGAATGGCTTTTATTATTTATATAATTCTTAGCAATATGTAAAATTACCTTAAGCCATATAAGATTCAGTACATATTTACATTCTTAAAAATAATTATTCTTGAGGTTGACAAAAATGTTGCTTTCCTAAATGAGTAACAGACTAATCCAGAGACGATTTTCATGTTTGGCTTGAATTGTCCACTTTTGTTTTCCAGTAGTAGCGATGTAGTGGGGTGTGTGCCCAGCCGACTTGGGAGCTGGAGCTCGGTGGTCTTTAAGATCGTACTGTCGCTTTTCAGCTGAAGGAAACACGTTTCAGGCCCATGCACAGATGCCATCAGCAGATGATGAGACAGCTGGTCTCCAGGTCTTGCATCGAAACCTTTCTTGGATGTTAAATAATTCTTATCAGCCTTTAGGAACTGCCTACACACTTTATCAAGTCAGTACATAGAGAACTACCTGGACTGATGGTATTGTTAGCCTTAATGTTGGAGACAGGTTTTCTCTGTGTAGCTCTGGCTGTCCTGAAACTCGCACTGTAGACCAGACTGGCCTCGAACTCAAGAGATCCACCTGTCTGTGCCTCCCAAGTACTGGGATCAAAGGTGTGTGCCACCACGGTTTGGCAATGTTGGGGTTCTTAACTTACTCCATTTACTAAGGAATTCTGGAACTAAATAAACATACAAGCATTATGTTCTGTTCTTTATGTTCTGTTCTTGTCGGTAGACACAAAATGTTACTTTTTAGCTTGGTAAAACATAGCTTTCCAAAATATACCTGAGCAGTTAATATACATCAGTTTTACTAAAAGAATGGTATTGTAGTTAAATGAAAAAACTCAACAAGTGAAACAACACTCTAGGTATTACAGGGGTGGTGGAGTTTTATTTTGTGTCTATTCTAAGGCCTGTCCACATTTTACTATATAGCAGAACGTTAACATATTGAAATTACAGTGACAATTTCAGCAGATGGCATAGAGAAAAAATGTTTTCTACACATGGTAAGAATACAAAAACAGGATTCTGCTGATCCTTTGTTCCTCTCCCACTTGAATTTTTTTTCTTTGTAACTTGAAGAAGGGGTATCTTTTTCTTTTATCTTTTTGGTCTGGGGAGAAGGTACTATATAAAATCCCTGCACAGTTAGTATGCCTGCTACTATACACGCTGGACTCGTGTCCGTGTTGAATGTGGGAACCCTCTGTTGCTCAGCAATCAAACATCTGCCCTAAGGGGGACTCAGGAAGGGACTCAGGGGAAGCCTTTCCTCAGGGCTCTATTCTTTACCATGGTGAACCTACTAACGAAGACCTGAGCAGAGTGGGGGTCAGCTAAGTAGTGGTAGGTTCTGACAGTGGCAGGGGGCAGCTCCACAGCGACCACAGAACATGCTGTTTGCATGGACGAGCAGCTTGGGGCCAGGTGACAAGATGTTTTTGCGATGTAGTCCACGAGCCTGTTGAACTGTTGCTCTGACAGTCTCTCCCGGGCACCATCCGTCTGCGGTCCAGAAACACAGGTTTGTTAATGGTCACCAATCTTTGTGAGTCATTGAAAACAAAACTATTTTCCTGGGTATACTTGTTCATAGTGTCTCCTAGGTCATCTAGTGAGCTATTCTGTTGGCATCTGAGATAAAGCAATATCTGCAGATTTACATGTGTAACCAGATCTCCATGAGGCTATATACCCTGCTTAGAATAAACAGCTCATTTTGCATACAGTTCCCGTGTTTAAAGTTAACCATTGGATGGTACTCATTAACATCTGTCATTGCTTTTTACCAAGCAGCCCAGGAGCAAAGAAGCAAAGTCCCCTGTGCTTAAATGTAATAAGTATGCAACTCAGCATCCCAAAATAAAAGTTGCCCTGGTTCGCAGAGCCTCCTCAGTTTGTCAGAAGGCAGGGACGAGGATTTCATCCACACCAGAGCATTTTTACAAAACAAACTCCTACCTTTTTGAACTGTAACATTTTCTGCTTTTATAAATACTAGGATTTAAAGCCAGAAAAAATAGAAAAGCTGGGCAGAGGAAGGGGAAAATTTTATGGCAAAAAGGGAGGATGCAAACTACATTTATAGTTTATAAAAGTCTGGCTTGTCTTCAGTGGAATTCAAGAACAGAGAGATAAACTACCAAGTTCCTAAGTGAGACAGTCTAAGGACTGAGATAGATAAACTACTAAGTTCCTAAGTGAGACGGTCTGAGGAAGCACCCATCAAAGGCAGTCAGGACTATAAATTCTTATCCTAAAGTCCCACGGTTATCTAGTGTGCAGATCAAGTTGAGTAGGGAATTGGCAGAGCTGACCACTGGTCGGTAGAATCTGTGTATGTGTGTAAGACCTCCTGAATACTGGCAAGGATTCTGAAAGAATTAGAAACATCTTAATAGGGGTGTTTTGGTTCTCGGAGTTGTGGTAATGTAAAGAATTTAAACAGGGCCCAGAAAAAGAAGTAGTTAAAAGTATAAAAAGTTGTAAAAAGCTATAGAAAACAGGTAATAAAGGGGCCTGCCAGAGGAGTACATTAAGGCTTGTGTTATTGTTTGGTCTTATATTTTTCAGCCTGAGAAAGAAAAGGAAAGCCTTTAAGATTCACTGACAGACGAAAGCTGTGCACCACCAGGCAGAGGCCAGAGCTGTGATGATATCATTGATGGGGCCAGAGTTCAGCTGGAGAGTTTGGAATATACAAAAGGCTTAATTGCTCCTCCTGAACAGCAGCAGGAAAGCCTGTGTTGTGAAAGGAACCTGGCCAAGGAATAAATTGACCTCCTGACTCATTTTGAGCCTCTCTTAGGAGATTTTAATAATGTGCCAGGCATATTAAGCAATTATCCCTAAAAAATGACTGCATTTAACCAAGAAAAGCAAAGCTGATTTAAAAAAAAATCCAAAACCTGCCATATTTGAATATGCTCAATGATGTCATCTACAAATTAATTCCTTCCAAAATTCAAAGGAGTTTTGTTTCTAGCCTCTAAGGTAAAGGACACTTTATAGAGCTTGAGATACTGCGTTTGGTTTTCACAGCAGAAGGCTTCCTGACCAGGCTTAGGTCAGATGGCGTTGGTCTTGCAGCTCCAGTTTTCTCCCTTTGGGGAGGGTTAGTGTTACGTGGTGAAGGGAAGACCACAAAGCAATACAGAGGAAGTACATGTGGAGCGTGAAGCACTGCGTGTCTGCTCCCTGCACAGTACCAGGTAGAGGCGTGTGAACCTGCTTATTTCATGGCTGTCTTGGACTGCTTTGTGTTTCTGCCTCTGACTGCCGTTCCTTTTTCCCTCAACAGCAGTAGGTCTTGATGCTCCCATCTCATAGTTTGCTGAGTTCATTGCCTTAGCCTTCAGCTTCTACACATGCCAATTGGTTACCATAAAAGCAACAGGTCTCACGCCCCAATCCTCAAACAGAAGTGCAAACGAGGATGAGAATTAGATAGCAGTACAACATGAGTCTGATAGCTGAAGATCTGAAATAATTCTATGCCAACTAAGAAAAATACTGGTCATAGATATTTCTTGGGGCTTTGAGGTTTCTCCAGGACTGAGGACTTGAAGACAATGCTACTGTCTTTTGCCAAATTCTGTAGCCAGATCACTGCTGCTTTGTTGTCAACTGGATCAGAAGATTTCTGGCAGATCTAATAAAGTCAGCCTGGACATCCAACCCCTGTTTATTCCCAGAAAGTCATCAACTGAAAGCAGCAGTGTGGTCTTAGTGCCAGCCCCAGCTTAAAGCCTGACTGATGACAGTCCAAGAAACAGGAGAGGTCTTAGGAGATGTTGTGGTTGGCTGCTTTTCATCTGCTAGATAATTCTACCCACATAATGTGAGGGAGACAGGATCCCGTATCAGGAAAAATATCATCAAAGAAGGAATTGGGCAGGTCCTGCTGGGGGTGATTCTGTAACCTTGGTTGTCAGTCTTCAATGTCCAGTAAGGACTACTATCTCTATCTTATATCTTCTAAATCAGTAATTAGGGTGTGGCTCAGGCCATCACCTGGGAGGTACACAGGAAGAGAGCCCTTTCCCAGTGGGTGCATCTGCTTATTGTAGGTCGGACTGCAGGAGGCCAGAGCCACTCTGCTCAGGTGGGGCTCACTGCTGCCTCCTGGTGTTCCGGATGCTCTACCTGAGCAACCATTCTAGGTGAGCATTGCCAGGATCCATTTAGGGTCCTGTTCCTCTCCTCAAAAGGGTTCATATGCATAGGGGGATGTGGCCTTCCTAGTTCCTTCTACAATGCCTACCTTGTCTCCTCTACAATCCTCCCTGGCTCTCCTGGTCTCCTAGATGCCTAAGTACCAGTGATCAAGCTACAGCTCAACCCCTTGAAAGCTAGCCCCAGTTGCCCTGTTTTTGGGACTGTACCTCCACATCACAGGCTACTCTTGGTTGCTTGAGCTGCACAGTGAGCAGGTTGTTTTGCTTGGTGTCCTGTGCACAGTCGATCTCTGTGATGGGGAAGGCCTGTTGTTGTGTGTCTTCACTGATGCTTACGACAAAGAGCACTTCTGATGTCAACAGCAAGCACCCTTCATGCTCCTGGCCTGAACCCCTCACCAGAACCACATCGAGAGCCATGTGGACTTCTGGTCTGCCCAGAGACTGAAGCATTTTCCTGTTTAAAAGGAAGAAAGTGGTCAGGAGCCAGCCTGAAAGACAGTCACAACAGCTATCACTGTATATTAATGATCGGGCATGTTCCCCTCAAAACCAAAAGTGAGTCCTTCCCAAAGACAGAGTGCACTATTAACTTTAGCTTGATATTACAGTATTTCTGTATTTGCTACAGCTGGCTAAAAAATATTGTCAGTTCTCAAGTTGATTCTGGTCAGTAGAACCAGCTCCCAGAGAAGAGATTTTCTTATGCTTCATTTAGGTATTTATTTTCCTATCAGAAATGACACCCCCAATTAGAACTCTGATTCCCCAGGGAATTTTGATCTTTGTTGCAGGACCAGACCTAATCCTTAAGAGATCCAAGTAGAGCAGATAAATTTGTTTTTGTCCCTTCTGTTGCCCAGGCTGGCTTTGAATTGACAATCCTGCCTCAGCCTCTTACAGCTATTATGTTCTACCATACCCAGCCTGTGGAGCAGAGTTCTCCATCCATCCTTTCCCTAAAACTGCCCAAGATGCTGGTATCAAAAACAGCTGTTCCTTTGGTCTCCCCAGACACATGCCCATTATCAAGACAGCAAGCCAGGGTCTGTCAACACACAGTGTAAATGTTAACTGAGTAAATAGCTCAAGAATTTTACCAGACATATTTGACATGGCTGTTTGGAGCTTGGTCAGCATGGAGATCTCTTGGTTGATACCGTTGTTTGGGAAGCTGAGAAAGTCCAGCTCCATGTAAAATACCTGTGGTAAGAGAAGCAAAGGAGCTCTGTGTATTCTACAGTAATGTTACCTTATAGCTATCCATAAAATGTTAGATTCAAAATGAGGTCACATCTTTGGGAGTAAGATAGATAACCATTAAACCACTGCTTCCACAGGGGTCACCTAAGACCATCAGACAATACAGATACTTGAATTACGACTCATAGTAGTAGCAAAATTAGTTATGAAGTAGCAACAAAAATAATTTTATCGCTGGGGGTCACCACAACACGAACTGTTTTAAAGGGTCATAGCATTAGGAAGGTTGAGAACCACTAACTTAGAGGAAGCATAATGCTCCTGAGAGAACTGGTCATTGACATTATCTTATATGTCATATAAAACTTAAATGTTTTAAAAGTCACTGTTATTTGGCTTTGCTGCTTAATACAATATTTCTATATGTTATGACTGGCTGAAAAACAAACCCAAAAATGTACAAAAGCACGTGGTTTGCCTAGATGCACTATTTAAATTTAAATGACTTAATCCAGCTGTTAAACAAGATTCTGTATACATTTATGAGTGCTCTTGGGGCCTCTGGTTTATTACATGCTTTCCCTGGTGCCAGTACCAAATGAGGGCACCCAGCAGCAGCCACATAAGCCTCCAAAGAGACTCTCCAGAACCAAAGATGGTACAGTGTGTGTGCTTTCTGAGGGCTTGTAAATGTTTATAAACGAGGCATAGTCATTAGACTAAGAGTTAGTGGTTTGTAAAACCTTCAGTGTGGTAGTAAAAGTTTTACAAGAGTGACGGAAACCAAAAAGGCCATGTGAAGCCCTGCTCTGAGATGCTCTTACATAAGTTCCTAAGCCTGGGAAACATGGAAGAGACAATGGCATTAAAACCCACTCGGGTCTGGAGCAAAAAGAACACTTTTTCTTAATAAGTAAGGGGGAATGTAACCTTTCTTTCCACCTCTGAGTTGTAGCAGTTTGTACTGTCAGTTTCCCTGGGAGTGGACTGAAGTGGAGAGGGGAGCAGAAGCTCGGCTGCTAGTGTGGTCTCTCAAAGGATGCTCTGGGTATGTACCCTGTCAGAACTGAGGTACAGGATGCCTGCAGTGAAGTGTGTCCTGCTGATTGGCCAGATGCAGACAGAGTATATCTTGTCTGACAAGTGGGTGGCCGCTCCTGTGGTCTGAAATGCCAGTTAACTTGCCTGTTGCATGGCCAAAAGGATGCCATCAAGTTTAAGTAAAAAGGTAAGTCTAGTCATGTTTACTGCAAGGTACTTTAATGTGCTGTGCCAAGAGTGCTTTCTTTCACACCATTTGTTATGCACAGCACACAGGCACAGTTAGGAGATGTCCTGGCACTGCCACAAGCCCTGAATCTCCTGGCATCTGCTTTGGGGAAAAGGATTTTAGCTGGATACCATGTGTCTTTGCTGTCATTGGCTAGGACACTCACTGATGACTCCCAAAGATGAGTGTGCATGCTTTCTCCTGCTCTCCATAGTCACAGGCACAGACGTCTTCCTGACCTGCTTGTTCCAATTTATCATATGAAAAGTAAACATTTCTTTCTTTGCCATACTGTTCAAAACTTCTGACTGACTTTATTAAAGTCTGTTAAGTGTACTGAAAGAGGGGGGCTTGAAATTAGTAACTGATGTTACTAATTGGCAGCAGTCATACTCTACATAAACATATTAGGATATGAAAAAGATAGCTACTAGTTATCCATTTTGTTTTTCACCCCTTTCCCATGTGAAAGACTAGATTCAGAGAATTGAGCAGGAATGTTTATCAATAGAATCTCAGTTGGCCTGTTTTGTTTTTTTTTTTTAACCTACTTACCATAGCCAGTCTGTGACACAAGTTCTGCAGCTCCCCCGATGGGTTTGGTGAAGACCCCCATGATTCCTTTCCCCACACCTGAGATGACACCCTTGGCCTTACGTCCTGCTGAAGCCTGGGTCTCGGATGTTTTCTGGAAGTTCTGCATTGGCTGATCAACTATTCCAGCAATTGCACCTGAAATAACACAAGGTCTCAAGTGAGGACAGTGACTTAAAGTCTTCGATTACGGAAACCTCAATCTGGAACTCAGTTTAGCCTCGACTGAAAAAGAATCTCTGCCCTCATTATAACGTTTTATTGACCAATCTAAGTATATCAAGGAACATTTACAGTAGATATTTTCTTCAAACTACGTTCAGATTGGGTTTGGTTCACAAGTCAGGATCTAGAAACTTGAGACTTCAAAGCTACAGAGAAACCCTGTCTCAGAAAATAATAAAATAACTTCCTTTGGAATGTTATCTGTAGTACACTTTCTTATTGGAACCACCAGCCACAAATAATGACAGAGACTTATTAATTATAAAAGCTTGGCCTTAGCTTAGGCTTGTTCCCAACTAGTTCTTATAACTTAAAATTAACTCATATTTTTAATGTCTGTTCTTCCACGTAGCTCATTACCTCCATAATGCCCACCCTGCTTCCTTTGCGTCTGGTTGGCAACCCCATCTTTCTTCCTAGAGTTCTCCATTAGTAACTCCAGCCTTACTCTCTTTAGCTATTGGCCTTTCAGTTTTCTATCACAGCAGTACACCTGACACAGTACAAATACCCCATAGCAGTTACCCATGTGCCTCTGCAGAAGTAACACATTCTGGGGAGAAATTGTGGCCTTGAGAGCCTGCATAGCCCCTTTCTGTGTGGGGATGGGGACAGGTACCTGTGGAAGTCACAGGAAGGTGTCAGATGTCTTCCTCTAATGCACCTGCCCTTCATTTTGGCTAGACTAGCTGCCCAGTGCTTGTCTCTACCCTTTGTTGCTGGGGTTGCATGTAGTTATGCCCTGCTCCTTTACCTACATGCTGGGAATTCAACCCAGCGACTCAGGATTTCACAGCAACCACTCTTGCTGGCCTGTTTCACCACTCCCTTGACTTAATTATTCTAATAATCCAACATTATCACTGTTAATTTTTACTTAATAAAAGTAATTGTTGACAGATTATTTCTGTTATAGCTAGTCTATTGAGTGTTTATTATGAATTGTACAAAGGCCTCCACCCATATTAGGTCATTTAATCATCACAATTCTATGAGTAAAGCCAACAAACACAGTGAGGTTAAGGAATTTTCCCAAGGTCACACAACTGTTGAGTGGTTGGACCTTGATCTGAGTTTGGGTTATTTGCTTACTGTTCTATCAAACAGGTTCATTTCTCCTTTTCCATACTGAAAAAACTACATTCTTTCTTTCTTTAGCTGAGGTTTGGCTACACTCTTGACTTCGGAACAGCCATGAAAACATTACTGGCTTCACAAATGGTTGCACAGCCTTCCCAGTGCAGCCACCATCTTTTAACTGAACTTGAAGGCAGTTAGAAATGAAAGGCATCCCTCTGCAGCTCTTGCTTATAGGCCTCTACCTTCAGGGGTCAGTGATGAGGTCAGGAAGGGCCTCACAGGTTCTGACTTTCCATGATGTAGCAGAGGGCTCCTTAGCTCAGGAGAGATTGCTTTACATCTGGCAAAAGCACTGCAAATGCACAGTCCCTTGGTGGAAATTTCAGTACATGTCAAATCCCATTATTCCATGTGCCAACAATTCAAAGTCTCTTGGGTAAAAGGAGATTTCCAGGTCTCTGTTAATGACCTGCTAATTCCAAGCTGTATTCCACTGAGCACTGAAACAAAAGACTAGACTAGCTCCTTCAGGTCATATCTTCATAGGCTCCAGGCCGTTAGGTTTTAACAGACATTTAAGCTTATGAATTGACAAACTAAGAATTTGCTGGTGGTGACAGCTTAGGGTAAAGCCACCCAAACCTAAGGAAATAAGTGATGGATGGAGAGGAGATGACAGCTTCCAGCTGGTCCTAAGAGCTGGGCAGGACCCTAGGCAGCTGGTGCTGTCGGTGGCTGGGCAGGTCCTGCAGGTAGCCACAGGGTGGGGGTGGGGCAGGGAGCAGTGCAATGAAGACCCAATGACTGGAGTCTGTTTTGAAACTGGTTTGTAGCCCAGACTGGCTTCCAAATCACTACAGAAGCAAGGATGGCTTTGACTTCCTGATCCTTAATCCTCCACCTAATAGCTAGGATAAATAATTGCAAATACGCCACAAATTGTTGCCAATGTTTCAGGTGAAAATGCCCTTTTCCCAGTTTGGTTTTCATTATAACTGTTGACTCTGAGTTGTGTAGGTGTTTGCCTCATTTTAGGATCTTTCCTCATTTCCCTTCCATGTGCCAGACCTAACCTGGGCAAGGATTGTGCCCTTTATAGCTGATAACATCCACACGGGGTGTTCACTTCTGTCTCCTTCTGATCTCATACTTTCTTCTACTTACTGAAGACTCCAATTGCAGTGGTTTTGATAGAGAAAAGTAGGAACCCTGAACTCCAAGATGAAGTGTAAGTTCCGCCAGTTAGAGAGGAGTTGCAGGTCACTTGTCTTCAGTTCAGTCCCAGACTGCAGTGAGCAGCAGCCACCCTTCATATTGCTCAGGGGCCATCAGAACTCACTGACCATCAGGTGCCAAGGGTCCCTGTTTTGTGCTAATGACCTGGAGAACAGAGGCTGTTTTGATATGAATAGCCATCCCCTGGTGTGTAAACCTGGCAGAGGGAAGCAGCTCCTGGGGGCTTTAGGAGGCCTCTTCATAGGTATGATCCAGTCAAATCCCACAACTGCTAAGTTCTTTACTGTCATATGCTCAAACTGCCCTAAGGTTTTAGGTAGTGGAAACTGATCTCAAGATTTGTCTGTTGGCAACCAGCCTGTGGAGTGGGTGGTCACATGGAGAGCTGTAATATGATGAAGTGAGGTGGTGGGAGGCACCCACGGACTCAGTGCTAGGCCTTAGGCAGCAGGGGAGCAGCCTTTTCTGCACTCTGAGCTGTGGGAGGCCCGTCCTGAAGAAGCAAGGAACTATGGAACTACCCAGTGCTTCCTTCTCTCTTCTGTGACTCCAGGAATCCACAGGGCATTTACTGTCATCTGTTTTGATGGCAGATTTTCACAGAATGCAGCTTTTGTTGTTACTACTCACAACAGGGGTGTAGGCCTAAGCTAGGACACCATGCTGCTGGGGTACCTGCCAGTGACACCCACATAGTGCAGTTGGCATTCCAGCTTGGGGCCAGCTTTTCTTGACAGAACCAAGAGCAAACTGGGAAGCAATTAAACTTGAATCTGTCACTCTGCGAGTCCCAGCTAACTGAAAATCCAACTGCTGGGAGCAGATCTGATGTCCAAGGGCCTCCTTAAGTGCACCTCCTCTGTTGCCCCACCCTGCCTATCATAGGGAAGCCCCAGCCGGCCTCTTCCCAGAGTGTGCCAAGATGGGTGAGACCCAGGACAACTGTATCAGTTTAGTTAGGCAATAGGACCCTTGGCGAGCGGAAGAGGCAGGACTTGGATGTGGAAGTGGTCAGCATTTCCTAGCTTGGGTCCAGGGCACAGAAGCATGCGTGGCACTTTGGGTAAGTGAAGTGAATTTGGTACGTGTAAACAAAGCCAGTGCCAATTTTGCAGGGCCCACAGTTCCCAAATGTAAAACTAAAGCTCGTGCCAAAGCCCTGGTGGCCTCACTGACTTGGAGCCGCATGGCCTGAAGTAGCTTCAGACGTCCTTGGACTTTCAAGTGCTTCACAGCACTCCAGTGTCCCCAAGGAGGCAAAAAAGGGGCACAGTAGGGGAGATGCAGTTTCCCCCTGGAGCTCTCAGCTGTTCATTCTACTGTCCTGATTGGCTCTAAGTGGGGAGCCCTGAGAGGAGGTGACAAGGGGAGAAAGCCACTTAAAATCGAACACCAAGGCTGCTGAGGGGGCGCACAATGACACGTGTGAAAGCACTTGGTCAGCCCTCAAGTGCTCTGTAAATATATCTCAGCGCTGAGTCCGCAGAGAGGGGAAAGTCTGAGAAGCTAGAATTTCAGTCCCTGCTGTGGGCTTCAATGATTATACAACAGTAGCACTGAGCTACATGTGGCAATTTCAAACGCTTTCTGGGGATCAGTTTGAAATGGTGACAAGGAGGCTTGTTTCTCTTCCTCCTGGCACATTTTTGATGTTCTGGAGCCATGCACTAGAGGACAGCTTGTATATTCTGTGTGGCACAGACAGATCCTGGAACCCTTGGAGGAAAGGAAGTCACTTCACCAAGCTGGAGCCGTGCACTGTGAACTCTGAGGAATCCAGAAATGTCTATAGCTCTTGGGGGAGGGGCGATAGGGATTGGAGCTCCTGGGGTCCCAAGCTGGCCAGTGCTGGCTGGCACTGGGTGGTAGGGGTGGGGTGGACACTCAAATCATCCTCAGATGCAGACATGAGCCCACTACCATTGCCAGCACGGCAGAGGACAGGAAGACCTGGGGAGCACAGCAGAGCCTTCTGCCAGAGGGTAAACTTTGAACAGGGAAGCTGGTGGATGGCAGAGCTTCCTTGTGGGAAGAGTATAGCATTCTGGAGTCAGAAGGGAGTCAGGACCAGGATGGAAACAGCTCAGGTCTCTGAGAAGGTGAAGGAGCCCTTGTGCCACAGCAAAGGTGACTCCTAGCTTCAAACAACCCCAGTCCCCACATAGCCACCGTGAGGCCCCCAGGATAACCAACAACATTCCTGTAGTTGCTCAAATGCTGTTCTGAAGTCAGGGCAATATTTACAGTCCCTTGAATTGTAGAACACGACAATTGTGTCTACCCCACACGTGCCCTGTGGCCCCTGCCTGCTCATGGTTTCTTGTAACTGCAGTATCAGCTCCAGTTTACAGACATCTAGGACTAAAGCCCTGAACACCTTGTCTAAGGTCACTAAGAAAGGACTTGGGTAACAGCCTGCAGTCCAGGGCCCTGAGGGACACAGTTCTGTCCACTGTCACCCTACCCTCCACCCTCACCGAGGAGTCCCATGACCACTGGATTGCTGGTTTGCCCAGCACTCATCACAGGGCACTGGCGTCCCCTTCTGAACGTTATCAAACGACAGAATCCCACGCCACTGACTGTTACTGCTTACATAATCTCCAGTAATTCAACCTGTGCTTGTAACATTTTACCGCTTCTCCCACATCCTCGGCCCGCTGAGCTGCTGGGTGAGTAGCTGAGTGGAGATCAGGATGAAGGGAGGAGGAGGTCTTCCAGGCTCATCTCTCCTCCCCCGGGCTCTGCACCTCCATGTCGCTTTGATCCCCACACCCTGCAAACTCCCTTGGATGCATGGGAGGCAGGGCGCCAAGCAGTCCAGCTTTAGAGTCCTTTGTAAGTAAATAAACACAGAGCACCCTTGGAAATCCCAGACCCCGCCCTGCAAGTTTCTAGCTCTGAAGCTTCCTTTTTATAGATTTTTCCAAAGCAACTTATTTTCAAACACTTGATACTTTGAAACACCCACAGCAATCTTCACCTCCAACTGTACCATCTGGCTCCTCGACAAACAATTGCTTTGAGAGGAGCCGATCTGAAATGAATAGATTGAAGGGGAAGCTGGCTCCTCACCACAGTCTACATGGCATGTGTACACTGCCCAAGTTCTGCTCAGACAACAGCACGCAGCATGATTATGGGGGTGAATGCTGTGGCATGGCTGTGGCTACTCCTGAAGGTGTCAGGGGTGTCCTTTGCCCTTACACCAAGCCCATGATAGGCAGGGAAGGACGAGCACAGGCACTGTGCAATGGTAGTCTCTTCCCAGGCAGTCCTGGGACAGCCCTGTTAAGGAGCACAGCTCACTGGAACTGGTCCCATCCTATGCTCCACAGAAGCACTGCAGGCTCTGTGAGCCTCTCTAGGCTCAGCTCTGCCTCTGAAAGGTCATGAACTTCCTAACCACTCCCACGGAGAAGGCACCTTGGCCATTCCCGGGAGAGCTTGCAGAGCTGGGTGAAGATGGGCAGGAGTGCCACAGTCCCTTACCGAGCAGGCTGATGCCCAGCCTGGACAGGCCCTGCCGCAGTCCCTCGCCCAGGCTCTCAGGAAGCTGCCGCCGCCACTCCTCCTGCCGGTTATAGTGCTCTTCATCCAGCGAGAGCCGGTCCATATTTCGGGCCAGGCTGGTGGCCAAGTTGGTGATGGATGTCAAGGTACCTGAGGGCACAAGAGCATGGGTTGATTGACTTGTCACAGACATGGCGGACTTTGGGTGGTAGCCCTGGAGGTTGTAGGGTGGGACAAGGAGAAAGTATACCAGCAGCACTTGAGTCCTTCCTCGATGGCAGAGAAATGCTAGCATCTCTAGTGGGGCAGAGAAGAGACCCCTATGCAGCTAAAAGCTCCACACCCTTCCAATCCAAGTTGAGACTTGGGGAGATACTTTCCAAGTCCTCCATGGGGTCCAATTTTAAAATTTACTTGTGCATGTGCGTGAGTGTGTGCACGTGTGTGTGTGTGTGTGTACGTGTGTGCGCACATGTGTATGTGTGTGCGTGTGTATGTGTGCTAGTGAAGACTGAACCGTGGCCTTGCTTAGGTAAGCATTCTTCTACTGACCACATCCCTGGACTATTTGCCTTTTTGAGCTCATTCTACCTGTTAAGGTTATGTCACTTAGTTTTATAGATTACCAGGAAATGTTCCCACCGTAGGGCTAAAATCACTTGTCTTTTTATGAATTCAGTCTTCTCCTCCCTCCTCTTCTCCTCTTCCGTAAGCTAGATTGGCTTTGGACTTGGGATCGTCCTCAGCAAGCCTGACCACAGCTAGCCATGGCTTCAGTCTTACAGAAGGGAGGTACCAAACTCTTACCATTTGGCATTCTGAGGAAATAACTACTACAGAAAATTTGTGTAGTTTTGGTAATCAATATGTTGACTACTAGAAAAGACAACAAAGGGATCAGAGCAATGATTCTGTTTTCCTAAGAAAGACAACTTCAGTCAAACGCTACAACAAGTGCAGGGGCATCGCAGTCAGCAAAACCAGAAGGAAGACACCATTGGAGAAGAAATGGCATATGCCATTTCTGTAGCCACCATCAACCTGTGGGAGAATACACATGTGCACACATGTGTGCATGTGCACACACACATACATACACATGTACACACACACACACATGCACGTGTGCACACATGCGTGAGCCCCCCCCCCAAGATTTTGTTCAGCTAGAACAAACGTAAAACCCAGTCAGGATGCTAAGTTTACCGGTGAGGTTCAATTAGCAGGTGTCTGTTGTCACACTGTAATAGAAACAAGAGCCCTCAGAGCCTGTGTGGCAGGCGCATGAAGCCCACCAGGCACATAGCTGTGAGTCCCTAGTTAGCTCCCAGGCCTCCGGGATCTGGGGCTGGGGGAGGCTCCCTTTCATTGTCCACGGACTTTGTTTTTATTGCTTTTGCTGTTCTTTTGCCAATCCCCCTCCCACAGCCCCCATCCTCTCTATGGATCATGGGTTCTCATATTTCAAGCTTAAGTCTTCTTCTGAGGCCTTCTAGAGACTTCAGTAACCTGCCCACTCATAACAGAGTTATGGTATTGTCTACAGTAAAATGCCTTTTATGGGCAAGAAGGCCTTTGCCCTGTTTTCTCTGCCTCCTGCTGAGAAGAAAAGGGGACTCAGATGGCCCTTGTTAGTTCCCCAGTCACTGCCAACCTGACCAAAATATCAAGCAAACATTGGATGAAATGCAAACCTTCTCCTGGTGGGAAGCAGCTCAGCCTCCGTGCCTGTGACCTGTGTGGACCACAAGATGGCACTGTGTAAGCAGGGAGCCTCCTCATCGGATGGAGTCCTGCCTTAAGAAAGTTATGACAACTGTATCGACATTTCAAAAATACGATGAGGCAACTGGTGTAGGATTCCTGATGCTGAGCAGAAATCATGGATACTTTCAATATTTCTATATTTATTGCATGGAATAATGGTTGAGCCCATCCAAGTATTCCCAGTGAGAGGTTTAAAATCCTCAAGTTTCTGAAATATTTTTGTACATTACAGGCAAGCAGTGACTTGTTTAAAACACAGAGCAGTATACACAAGTTTTGCTACAAGACCGGCGTTCACAGCAAGCTAACACACCTCAGAAGCTGGAGGCTAAAGAATTGAGAAGCTCGAACACTTGGAAGACAAGACAAAGACTGACGAGGACTCCACAGTTACCTTTGGAAATGTGCTTGACGAATGATGTGGTCCCTCGGGAAACTCCGCTCACAAAGGCCCCTGGGCCTCGTGTCAGTCCCTCGTATGGAAGCCTGAAGAAGTCCGAGATCCCGTTTCCAATGCTTCTCACTAAGCTGGCGGGGCTGCCGAGGATCTCCAGAGACCCCACCACCCAGCCTGCAACACACAAAGGGAAGGAGCTATTGAGACCTTGAGTTCCACTTTCAACATTTGTGGGGCCGCCTGCTTTCCCTAAAGTTCCTCTCACACTAGAACTGATGGTGTCATAAGCTTCTTTGGAGCAAAACATGGGAAATAACTCATTCTCCATGAATTCATAAATGGTGAACTTTCATACTTCATAAATCACAGTGATCCTCTGGCAGCCTTGCAAATGGCTTTAATATGACTTTTGTGTCTAAGCCTCCTGTACCCCTGTAAAGGGAACCATGTGCAGAGAGTAGCCCCCCGCCCCCAGGCAGGCACTCTGGGCTGCAGGTGCTCACAGGCTGGGAGTCCCAACCTGCCAGGGCAGCAGCAGCAGGAGCTGCCTGGTGGGGAGAAGCCAGATGCTAAATAGGGTGTTGCAAAAGGGATGCAAACTCTGCCAAGGATGGAGGAGTTATTTTTAATCTTTCCCAATCCTATCAAGCTGAGTGCTTCTCTTAGAGTGGAGCTGGCGCGAACAAATGCTCCCCTTCAACCCCAGCTTTGGTTGTGTAAACATCAATGACAGGGACACACTGATTAGGTTAGAGAGAGGCAAGTGTTCCCCACCAAAGTCCCAGGAGGGTGGCTTTGGGTTTGGTTTCCTCTTTAAACTCAGGCTCACCAGGAGCTGGCCTGCTCAGTGGCCTGCACAGCTTCTGGCTGTGCTGGGTCCACAGCAGCTGCCTTCCCCTTCGGCCTGGTAGGGGTGGGGGACTGAGGGCCTTTTTACTGGGAAAGCTGTGAGGACAGCACCTATGTGGGAGCTGAAGGACAAGGTGGGTTTCAGTCATAATGGGGAGTGGAGCCACACGGGGAAGACTTTGCTCATGGAATCCTCCAGAGTGCCACCAGCACCTTGCAAATGGACCCTGACCACTGAGATTCTGGGCTCATAGCAGTATGGGTATAGAGGGCAGATGGCAGTCCCACTTGGTGTTGTGGGGTTGTACCTCCCCTGGGGAGAAAGCAGAGGACACTAAGGCTAAGATTATGTCAGTAAGTCACAATCTCAGGCTGATGAGACATGGGAGTAGAGTTTACAATCTAGGTTAGTTTACTTGATCACTGCTCCCCCACCACCACCACCAAAAAAAGCAGGATCATGTGGAATAAGTTATTTCTGAAAGGTACTCTGTGCGAGTTAAAAAAGCAGATTTTTCTTAGTCTAGAATGGTCATAAGGTTCCATTTGAGCTCTGGGTTAGAAACACTGGTTTCCCTTGATGTAGTCAAGGAGAATCCTCATGAGTGCTGCTTCAGATATGGAGATCTGGGAAGGGGGGCATGGCCCAGCCTTGTCTCTTAGCTCCCACCCCCTACTGGGAGTCCTCTCCTGTTCTTCCTAGTCCTAGGAAGGGCGAAGCTGTCGCCCCCTGCTATGTTCAGTGAAACCTGATGCCCCCAGAAGATGGTCTGTGGAGTGAGAAGCATCTAGGAATACTCTTT
Organism: Myodes glareolus; assembly: GCF_982192425.1. NCBI lineage: Eukaryota > Metazoa > Chordata > Mammalia > Rodentia > Cricetidae > Myodes > Myodes glareolus. The sequence continues at coordinate 2,785,293 of NC_142044.1, read as the reverse complement.
GTTGGCTTTCCCCAAGAGCAGATGAAGCGGTTCCTCTGCATCCACCAGACACAGGACTCTGCAGACACCAAAAGATGTCCAGTCCCTGATGTACAGAGAGTGTGTGCTGGACCTCTTCAGCCTCCAGTATGTGGAAACCCTCTGGATTGTGTAATACTGAGCATAATGCAAAATCTGCATCAAATGTTTTATGCTGAATTTAAAATGTTTATTCTATTTCCTTATTTGTGTGGACGTGGGTGTGCAAAGGCCACAGAACACTTGTGGAGGCCAGGAGACAATTTGTAAGGGTCAGCCCTCTCCTTTCGCCTTCACCACTGGGTCAGCCGCCGGCCATCTTGCTGGCCTTTTTATGCTAAATATTTAAGGGATAACATCGTGGACAAAAGTCTTGTTCACACGTGATCCTTTGGGTACTTTCAGGTTACCGTTGGTTGATCTCAAGACTACAGAAGGCCATCTGCGCATCTTTGTCTTAGTTGTCAGGAAATTTTGTGGATAACCTGATCTACTTAGCCTGATATGAGAGTGAGAGTTAGGTAAGGACCTCGGAAAGTCTCAAGCCCACATGCCTTCCTTTGAATATGTTCACTCATTTCTAGTTAGCAGTCATTTATTTTTAAAGCCTCGTCAAATGACTTCACAAGCTTCCCTAGAAATGAGGTCAGGGTGTTTTCAACTATCCCAGCGAGGAACCTTCTCGAGTCCAGTGGGTGAATGCTGACCCAAATGAGATGGATACACCCTACTTCCTCCCACCCAGCCCTCACCCTCTCTACAGGAATGTGAGTCCCTTCAGCCTGTCAGCCACCCTCACTGTGATCTTTCTATCTTTCACTCCTCCGAAGACTGCTTTCTTCAGAAAACATTCTGACTGACCACAGCGTTTTAGTGACGATATTTCCCACAGCTCTAAAAAATCCAGCTTTGGTATTAGAATTTCTTTCCTTCTATGTATTGAGATTGAAATAATCACAGGATTTTTAAGTGAATTAGAGAAAAGCCCGAGAGAGGGTGACATGAGCTCCCCTAGTAAAACAAAACAGCACTTGGGCTCCAGAGGCCACGGCTGCCTGGGCACAGGCGGTTTGTCCTCCAGCCCAACATCCTAGCTTGATGTCAGACGTGACTGCAGGGAGCCTTCCTCCTTCCTAGGCATTTGATTAGCTCTGCTACAAGCCAATTGGCCAGAAGGGTAAGTCTGGGGTAGTTTGCAGATACACACATTTATTCAGTTTGAAGTATTATAGATTATTTTACAATGACTCCTTAGCAAGGGGAGATGTTTTCTTCACTACTGTGCAAACTATCCAGACAAGTCAGAAAGGCTCTCAGGCAGGAGCTGCCACTGTCCTACAGTGAAGTTAGGAGAGCCCTACTCTCTCTGTGGACTTCACCATGGAGAGGTTTAGTCTCATGCACGGAGCTACCGGCCTCTCGCCGTTTGCTGTCGCAGTCTGAACTGTCTATGGTGACCCTGAGGATGGAGAACAGCGGCTCTTATGTCTACTGCAGAAGACTAATGAAGCCGTGTGGACGCGGCTCTGGACACGACTGCTGGTGACCACGAGGACCAGGCTATCAACCTGGACCTGTCTCAGGGAGACCCAGAGTCAGAAACGCCCTGGAGACGATGGCTGTCAAGTAGTTGAGATCACAGGGAGCCCATTCCTCATCCTTAGCACATAGTACTCCCCATGGGAAATTCCGCCCTCACGTCAGACACCCCGTGCAGGCTCTTTCAGCGCGACGGGAAACAGAACCTCACCTCTCTCCTTGGCCCCTAGCATAAAAGATCCCACAGCCTGCAGCAGGCCCTGCCTGCCACTGAGCAGAGGGCTGGGAAGAGGCTGTGGAGAGCAGAGCCACCCACAGCCTTCTCTGTGCTCTGCTGAGACAGGCAGTGCCTGCTGGGGATGCACAGGGCTCTCTGTACGTGCTTTGACCCCTCTGAACTTCCCACATACACGATCAGTACAGAGAGAAACTGGCCACCTAGAACTGGAAGTCTTTCAGGCCAGGCTGACCTTCCCGGCTGCACTTGTATTCTGAGACAGAGTCTTGTGCCTGCAAGGCATTCACAAATGTGTTTTCTAAATTTGACTAATCTATGTTAGGTAACAGCTAAAAGATTATAACTAAGAGGGCTTGTGAGTCTATTAAGTGCCAAGCAAAATGCCAGGGCTGGCACACTTCAGCTGATCTCAGATGGAAATGCAGACTCAGGCAGGTGTGGCAGTCACCCGAGCCTTACACCGTCAGAGTCCACACATAGCTCTAGTTCTGTTAGTGTGCAGCCTGCATGCATCCCCCTCCCTGCTCCCTGTGCTGTCAGACAGACAGAACCATTTCTGCCCCGATGCTAGCCCACCACAGACCCCTCACTTGCATCCTTACCTGCTCTGAAAAGAGCCCCAGCAGCATAGTGCATGGCCAGTGCGTGCACCAGCTGCCTCGCCGTAGTGAACACTGGTCCCCTTTCAAATACAGAGAAGGACAGAGGGGTGTGGTCGGAGGCAATGTACAGCTTGAGAGAGGCGTGGATGCTGACAAGGAGGTTCACTGGCTGGATGACCAACTTCCGTAGCTTCACCGGGTTCACCAAGGCCCTGGCATGCTGTCTCACCTGCACGGGCAGCACCTGCTCCCCTGCAGAGAGCTGTGCATGGTCACCAGCCACCCTGCTGTGAGGAAGGTAGGTGTCAAATAAAGTTTTGATGTAGTATACAAAGGTGTCCTCCACATAGAGCCGTGCTGGCTTCAGTTCAACAGAGAACTCACTGACATCAAAGAGGAAGTCCGTCCCCTCAGACACAGTGAGGCGAAGTTTGATGAAGCAGTTCTCTTTGTATTCCTCCAAGTCTTTGCTGGAGACCAGGAGACTCTGCACTCTCGAATACCACACTGGTTCTGTCTTCTCTCCTTGGCAGACCAAGACAGCGAAGTGGAAGTTGGATTTGTTATAAAGCTGGTTGTCCAGCTGCAGGTCCCCGAAGTAGACTTCCACACTGAAAAGCTGGAGCAGGGTGGACGGAGGCTCTTCCCCTGGGAGGACACCAGGCACAGGACATACGTGGAGGAAAATGTTGTCCAGAGTGAGCCTTAGAAGCTCAGATGATGCCTTGTGGTGTGTGAGGTCATCAGACACTGCCAGGCTCAGGCGGGTGATGAACGTTTTAAAAGTAACCATCTTCTCCAGAGCTCTAGAAGAAGGGCAAAGCTCGTTAGTGTCTCTTCTTTAAGGTCAGTGCCTCACTGCATACCCCATGATGGGACAGAGTCTCATAAAAACAAATAAGAACTCAACTTTCAGTGCATGTCTGGACAGAACCAGCCATGCTTGGAGATTACTGGGAAACGTTCCCATTGGGACTATTATAAGCTCTTGTCATGTTTTTGTATGTGTTTTCTCTTATCAACACCAGACCCCTCTGCTTTTTTTTTCTCCAAATCCCTCATTTCTATGCACTAATTCTGTTATAATGATCATGGTAGATAGAAAATCAGCAATGCTCTTTATGTTAGAAAAGATGAGCTGAGCAAGAAGAAAGCCCAGTTCAGCCGGACCTACAACCACTGCGCGCAGTGTGCCCTGCCCACCCTGCCCTCACTTCCAGAGCTGAAGAGTCCCTGGTCAGGTCCACGCCCTCTCGGGAACACTCCAACACTCCTCCCTCACCTGTCAAAGCCATCACTCTAGAGTGCCAGGTGCTCCACGATCCCTTCCTCTGCGGTCCTGCCAGTGCTCAAACACGCTGTATCCTCTTCTCAGCAGACACAGCCCTGCTACAGCCTCCCTTCTTCCTTCTCAATCTACTTCCCATTTCTCTAACCCACACATACCACCTCCGATTCTCTCAGTTCTGTTCTCTGAAGCTTGCTGCAAGCTGGTTTATGCTCCCCAATCTGACAAAGTTACCCCTTATCAGGGCCACTAGCACTAAAGCTAAAGCCCCATCTGTGGCTGTTAGCAGCCCCTCTTCCAGGACACACATCCTCCAGGACACACATCCTCCCTCTGTTCTCACAGAACTCTGCTCCCTGCCTCCAGGGACTCCTTCCCCTCCTCTGACTGGAGGAGGATACATCTCTTACCCGCATCTCTCACCGGGTGATGCTCAGACTTAGCACATGGTTTCCTTCCCATCGCCACCGACAAACACCACCCACCAGTGGGTGCTGAGAACCGTCCTGACTCCACTCTTGTGCTCCTAACTGCCTAGGTGACACCGCAACTCACCACGTCTGTAATGGAGCTCTGCTCCTACCCCTCAGTCTACACGGCCTCTCTCATTTCAGTCAATGGCAACTGCATCCAACTAGAGGATCTGAATCCTTCCTGAGGCTTCTATTTCAGTCCCTATCCTAACGACAGGACTCCTTCGGGCTCTCCATAAGAGTATGTCCAGAATCTGACCATAACAGGGCCTCTAGTGTGAACACAGATAGTTAACTGCAGGAGGTTCCTGATTGCTTTTGCCCTCATTTCTCTAGATCTTACTTCAATAAAACAGCCAGTGATCTACACCTTAAGTCTCACATGACCTCTCTGCTTAACATGCGCACCAGGTCCTCACCTCATCAGGGTTAGACTCGTGAGGCACTAAAGCACACATTGCTCCCCTTCCGGCCCTGATCCTCTGGGCTCATGCCTTCTCATCTCACTGGGACGGGAAAGCACTTCCTCCAGCAGATAAAGCCTTGCTGCTTTCAAGACCACACTCAACTGCCAGTCTCTTGAAAAGGCTTCCTTCCAACTAACTTCTTCACACTTCCACTCTCCTTGTCTTCACGCTCTCTCATTTGGCTGTCTTTAACTCTCTAGAGTGCGGGTGATCTTCTACTACACCCATGGGGGGGGGGGGGGTCTCTGCTCCTGCCTCTCCCGTCTGCCTGTGAGAATGGAATCTTGTAATGGTTCCATCTTTTTTTCTCACTCTCTCCCCATCCCTGGAACAGACCTCACATCTAGTAAGCACGCAGGACCAGAGAAAGCTAAGCCTGGGACAAAGTCAGATGTGGGTTCCGAGTTCTACAGTATCTCAGGCAGGCTGCTTGGATACAGAGATGCGGCTCCTGGCCGCTGCCTATGGGCTGGCACCAGCACCATGCTCTCAGCTGACATGGGCTGACACGGTAGCGGAAGATTTGTTCTATGTGGTCAGAGAGCACTTCAGGCGCTTAAAGCTATGTTCAGACACAGGAAACCTCTAAAAAGGTGCAGTACATTTAAAAATGTGGTTAGATGCTGAAAAAAGAAAATGGGTCTAGACAGCCATAGAAAAAAATAAATAGTTTAAAAATAATATAGTAAAGTCTTAAGGAAAGAGTAAAAAAAGCCACATAAAGATGGGAGATACACAGGGTGGTTGGATCCTGTATGGTGCTTTGCTGACTTTGAATTTTTTAAATGCCAATGTACAAAAAACAACAGCTGCTGAGAGACACTGGATTATGAGGACTGCTAAATTAAACCAATCTATATATTTTAAGAATGTTTTAATTTCAAAATGAAAGTCAGAAAATATGTTGTGTTATGAGAGGTTTTGCCTTTGTTTCTATAGGAAACAAAAAGTTATGGTTCTCTTCAAAATTAATGAAGAACAGATTTGATTGGGAGAAACCCCCTGAAAATCTTGGCTAGAGACAAGAAGAAAAAAAAACCAAGAAAGACTACAAGACAAGTGATGTATCTGCTGATCCCTCTAATGTGGGAACAGTTCTGAAACTGGATGAGACATGGTAAACCTTGCTGGTTGCAGATTTCTTATGACTTATTATTACATGGTATCCTTTCATATGGCATGGATAGAGATTTATACTATAGTTTGGTTTGATTTATATTATAAATGCGTTTTACCTGCTCAAACACAGAACAACAACTCACCTTTAGCTGATTTCTGTACACTGTACATTCATTCCATGCTTGTGCTAATGCAGATACGTATGTTACCTTTAAAAGTTTATGTGTTTTCAGAATAAAAGAACCAGACACCAATGAAGACAAGTAGTCCAGGTGATCCAGACTCTCAGAATGCCTTTGTTGCTGTTTTCAAAATTCTGCATCCAGAACAACCTCCAAGCTGGAGGCTGAGATGGTCCAGCCTTACAGACTCTTCTAGACAGGACGTCAGATAGGCTCTGCACTTTGCTATCACACAGAGACTGAACAACAAAGGACACAGCTAGTTTTCCCTGGGCTTGATCATTATCTCTATTTTCTCAGGGTCTTCTAAAGATGCCATCACCACCAAACAACAGGAAGTAAGAATATAATGCCCACATTTCCAAGAGGTGGGGTGGGTGTTTTTTGCTCATTCAGCTGGTTATGAATGTTTGTCATCATTTAGGAAAGTTGGTTATAAATTGTTACTGGTCATGATAATGAAGGAAACTAAGCAAGGGAGGTTGGATTCAAGGATCTCTTTCTTAAAGAAAAAGGGGGATATGGAAAGGTTAGGATGAAAGGAAAGATTATTAAATCTACTTTAAAATAAATAGCAACTATTAATTCTCAAATATTTTACATTGGTATGGATTTTTGTATACTGATATAAATTTAAGTTTGTTTTTGTTATAATATATATGTTTCTATTCTTGTTTAACATATTTTACCTATGCAGCTCATTTAAAAATGTAATGAATAATTAAGAAATACAGGTTAATCAGTTACTCACTATAGTAATCAAACTTATAGTCAAGTTGTGTATGTTTTCAGGGTTAAGCAGATATATTTTTAGATAGATAGGTGGTCTTCAAACACTGCAGAGACCTGCAGAATATGGCATCAAGGCTTTTCATGACAACAATATAGGTCTGCAACAGGCAGCACCAATTTACTTTAACAAAGGAGTATGGCCATCAAAGAACCTCCATATGGAATGTGCTCTCATTGTAGCAAAGCTAGCCACTTGCCTTGACCACTATAGCATGCTCTCCAAATTGAACAAGCAGGACACTAAAGAAACTGCAAAGCTTTGCCAAGACAAGGTAGGACATTCCTTCAAAATTCCTGCTTCATAGAAAAGTCTGTCAGATATTCTAGGCCTGCAGGCTGACGATGTTACAGAGAAACCTTAGGTGACTGTCTAGGCAGCAAGCTGCTTCTGTCATTTCTATAGTTTTGAAAGTTGTTTGCTCTGTACTTCCTGTGTACTCAGGTTAGAGTATATCCTTCTTGGGTCACTGATGGAATTAAAGCTTAGTTATAGTTACAGTTTTCTTTGCTACCAAATTCAGAAAAGAAACTCATAAAAGAGGTGTAAAATATATAGGGTTGAGAGACATAAAAGCTTAAGTTGTTTACCTAAGATAATGTTTTGAGGTCTAAAAAGATAGTTTTGGGTTGATAATAAAAGTTAGGATAAAAAATAAACTAGGTAGAAAACTTTGGACTTACCAAGATAGGATAGATAATGGAATATTTTCTCTGAATTTGCCAAATACTAGTGGACTGGACATTGTGAATTTATTTCTTCCTTAATAATTGTTTCTATTGTAGTTTTATTGTGTTAGAGTTAAAACCTTTCCTATTTATTTAGACAAAACCATGAGATGTTGTGGGGTATTTATACACTATGTGAAGTGTACTGCCATGATTGGTTATATAATAATATTGGTATTATATTATACCAATGATGATTGGTATAATAAAAAGTGGAATGGCTAATAACTAGGCAGGGGGTATAGGTGAGACTTCTGGGCAGAGAAAGAAAGGAGGAGGGGGAATCCAGGCTCATGAGAGAGATGCAAGAAGACATGGAATAAGCAGTGTGCGTGGTGTGTGACAATGCAAACTAATAGAAGTATGTTAAGAGCCAGTTAAAAACAAGCCTAGGCTAAGGCCAAGCTTTCATGATTAATACAGTCTCTGTGTGTTAACTGTGAGCTGGAGGCCCAAAGGAAAATCTATCTGTACAGAAATTAATAAATAAGCACCGAAATGTTGGCTTTTCCTCTTCCAATGTTGTCGAAAATCATACTGGTGTCTGTTTACAGAGATGGGACATACAGGTGTCTATTTACACAGATTGAACATATATTCAGCATTCTAATGATGCTTTACATTAGATCATATGCTTCTTCTGGTCCACCGCAACCATTACCACCTATATCCTGTGATATGCCATTTTTGATAGATTTGATTAGCATTTGTATTCTCAATATTTTGTCACTATAAATAACAATGAAATGAACATCTCTGTGTGTATTCTTATGTACTGTTTTCATTATTTTCTGAACTCATACTCTTCCAAGTGGAATTTCTAAACCAGTGGTTATCGCCCGCTGAACACTGCCACCTTTTAATACAGCTCCTCATGTTGTGCTGACTCCAACCATAAAAGTATTTCATTGCTACTTAATTAACTGTAATTTGCTATTGCTATGAATCATTATATAAATATCTGATATGTAGGATATCTGATATGTGACCCCCGTGAAAGGGTCTTTCAACCCCAGGTTGAGAACCACTGTTCTAAACCAAAGGGGTTTTGAAGTTTTTAATATGTAGAAACTGTTCAAGAAAATTGTACCAATTCCTGCTAGTGGCCTTGTCAGAGGAGCAGCAGGTGGCAATTGAAGTTCAAGGTATCAGACCACCAGGAGGAAACTCTCTGGTGGGTGAATTCGTTTAGGCAAGGCCATGGGACTACAGACCCCAGGCTGTCTTTTGCTTCTGCTGTGCCTTTCTTTACATGTTTATTACTGCAATATTCCTCTGGTACCTAGAATGTTGTGAGTGGACTTGGAGAGATCTCCACTGCCTGTAATATACTATGTTTATCTCTTGGAAACATCCCATCCTACTGGGCATTTTTCCTGTGGATTGTCAAGAAGATGATCCCTCCCTAAGATTTACTGTCTAAATTGATAATAATAATGATAGCGTATGCAGAGTTTTCATGAATAAAAATACAAGGAAATGCTACACAACCAGGACCTATGAGTTTCACCCTAGGAGCTGACAGACTGTAGCTCAAGTTAATGGCTAAGGGAGCTGTGCTCACAGATGGCATCGCAGCTGCAGCAAAGCTTTGGAAATAAAGCTGGACTAAGAGTTTTTGTTAAACAGCTCTGAGGTGAAAACCCAAGAAGACAGTCTTAAGTTTTAGAAAGGCACAGAGTTGAATGTGGAACTCACTGAGGTCAGGGAACAAGAATAAAATAGCTCAGCTAACTTTGGCTGACACGCCTTTCTTGCTAGGATTGATTGATTACCAAAAGTGATGATTAATTCCTTATACCCACTTCTGCCCTCAATCTCCTGATATATATATACTATTAATGAGTGGATATGCACCCTAAAGATTTACAGTAGAGCTAATTCTTTTTCATTTATAAAAGTTTAGGTTTGTGATTCCTTTAAGATTCCTTGTGCTTACCTTTCAAGAAAATAAAGCCTTTTCTTTGGAACTGCAAAATGCATCCTATCAGTAAAAGACCTGACTGAGAAGAATATCTTGCTTGCCTACATGGTTAAGCTGTAACAAGTTGCTTGGGTATGAATAAATGTGGGTTCTTGGAATAATTTTTTCATCTATAATATGTAAAATGTTTAATCATGTAAGGGAGATGAAAAACATGTCTTTACCTGTATTCATTATAATCATTCACTTAAAATAGAATATAATCATATTGTTGTTGTAGGAAGCTTCTTGTTTGTTCCCAGCTGCTCCGAACCCAAAGTAACCACACAGAAACTGTGTAAGTTACCATACTGTTTGGCCAATAGCTTAAGCAAATTGCTAGCTAGTTCTTACATCTAGAACTAACCCATTATAATTATTTTATATTTTATCATGAGGCTTGTGGCCTACTGGCAAGGTTCTAGCTGGCAGCTCACATCTTTCCTCTCTGGTGGCTACATGGCGTCTAGTGACTCCACCTTCTCTCTCCCTCCATAGCTCTACTCTGCCATATCACCAGCCAAGGCAGGCCCTTGTGCTCGTACAGCCAGCACCTTAACCTCCGAGCAGCTCCCCAGCCTCCTCGATTCTATATTCATTGTCAGTTTCATGGAAAAGTCTTTTACAGAGTTGTTAAGTGGATTTAGAGATACTAGCTTGCATTTTATACTACAAATAATGGTATCATTATGAAGAGCATATCTTAGCTTGAAAATCTGTTTGCTGAACTTACCATTGAACCAGGAGACTCAAAAAAGATGTTGTTGTTGTTGCTATTATTATTATTATTATTATCTACATATAATAGATATGGAGGAAAAACTTAACTAGATCTTTACTTGTGGATTACATGATAATCAAACACTTCAGTATGTGTGTTTGGACAATAGGAATGATAAACAGTGGTGTATAACATTACAGAACAAAGTTCACTGTGCTCTCTTAGGCAAACAGACCTACCTGTTGGTGCTGGTTAACATGGGTCCTGTTTTTCCTTCTGGGGCTATAGTGATACAGACTGTGCCACACTGATGGGCAATGTCCACGTACACATATCCGAAGCCGGTAAGGAACACAACCTGCCAAAAAATGTTCCAAATCTGATTAAAAAGAAATAAGAGCGGTGTTGGAATGGCTAACTTCAAGTCCTGATTCAACACTGCAAACACTTTCTAACCATGTGTACAGGCTATTTGGTTGACTTGAAAAAAAAATTAAGTCCAGATTTTTCAATATCCAGGCTGTAAGATTCACAGGAAAAGAAATGATGGATGAAGGAGCATGAGTGTCTTCATTCTCTGCTTTTTGGAATTGGCACTAACCCCACGTGGGCTGGAGGCCAGCCCTGGGGCCAGCTTTATGTGTGCATAGGAATGGCTGTGGGAAAAACAACTCAGGACTCTAAATGCAATGTGCAAACCTTACTATTACAGGGACACCCCCCACATGTGGAAAACAAAAATAAACTATCTCCAGAATTATCAGTAAGCCCCCCAAGGTCCCTCATATGACCAGAAACTTCTTCAGGTAAGTTAATCTGTTTAGTATCAAAATTAATTGTTCAACCACGAGAAAGTAGACTAAGAGCTAAAAGTAAGAGCCTCGACCGTCTCAGAAGCCAGGTGCCAGGCCAGCAGAACACAGACTCTCCACATTCAATGCCCCTGATGCCCACGGGATAACGGTCTGAATACAGACCAGAACATCATGTTCACAGCTGAGATTCCCTGAGGGCAGAGGCAAGAACCGAGATCTGCAATAGCACCTGGGTCCAGGCCAGTGAAGAACAGAACAAGACTGACAGCCCTTAGATGAGGAGACAAGCAGTGAGTGCCTTCTAGTGGTGGCACACAAAGGCACCAGGGCGTGTGGATACAGACCATGCGGAAGAGGGATGGACTCGTACTTGGGAGCATGTCAAGGAGGAAAAGGGACCAAGGTGCTGAGCACCAGCAGTGACTGTGATCTCTGCAACTGCAGACATGCTGCTGCTCTGCCTTCCGTGCCAGGGTGGCCACAGCCGAGGAAATCCCTTCACACCCAAGCTCTTTTGTCTGGTGACAAAAGGAAACAGAAACTGACAAAGCGCCCATGACAGTGTCCCCTAAGCGTATTACGGAGCTTCATGTCTACCTGCTGTAGAAAAGAATGCCAGGAGCCTTTCTCTAATTGCCATTACCAATAAGAAACAAGTAAATGGAACTTGTGCTTTTCTGGTTCTTTATCTATGTTACCAAAATGACTATCACATTATATTTAGCAAACAGTATTTTAAAATTATATCAATTTAACTTCCCCAAGCAAACCAGTTCTGTGGTGATGCACAGGAAGACATTCCTTGTGTATTCTCCAGGAACCCATGAGAGGATCTGTGGGTACCAGAGCGACTTATAAAGCACTTCAGTATGATACCCACACTGACATAAGCTATTTGCCAGTAAAGTCTGTATGCTCGCCCCTCCTCCCATCTTCACTGGTCTGTCCCTCAGTAGTCCCCAGTTCCCACAGCAATGCTTGAGTACTCCTGTCCCACCTCAAATTTTCATGCTTTTTAAAGAGTTTAGGTAACCTTATCTTTTATTTCCAGCCTATTCTGGCTACGTTTCAACCAACACAATTGCCCATCCCACTGTCTTAGTGTTGGGGTTCCTATTTCTGTGCTAGACACTACGACCAAAAGCAACTTGTGGGAAAAAGGGTTTATTTCATCTAAATTCCATCAGTGAGGGACGTTAGGGCAGGGACCTGGAGGCAGGAGCTGATGCAGAAGCCATAAAGGGTGCCACTTAGTGGCCTGTTCTCAGCCTACTTTCTTTTTTTTTGAAATATAGTGTTCTGTCTGCATGTATGCCTGCAGGCCAGAAGAGGGCACCAGATCTCATTACAGATGGTTGTTAACCACCATATGGTTGCTGGGACTTGAACTCAGGACCTCTGGAAGAGCAGTCAGTGCTCTTAACCGTTGAGCCATCTCTTCAGCCCCTCAGCCTGCTTTCTTATAGCCCCAAGACCACCAGTCTAGAGGTGGTACTTCCTACAGTGAGCTTCAATCAAAAGAATGTACCACAGGCTTGCCCAATCCCGTGGAGGGGGGCATTTCTCAAATGAGTTTTCCTCTTCCAAATGGTTAGCTTGCATCAAGTTTATATAAAACTAGCCAGTACATCAGGTAAAGTGTTTTGTTGAGCAATCTTGAAAAACTGAGTCTGATCCCAGAGACCATGTTAAAGTGAAAAATGAAAATCAATTTCAAAAAGTTGTTCTTTGACCTTTCCACTATGCCACAGAATATGTATTCTAATACACACACACACACACACACACACACACAATCAAAAATAAGTAAAATTTTAGCTACTTTTCCTTCCTCAGAGAAAGTCTATTATTAAGGAATGATAATAGACAATAGTGTCCTACTTTTGAAACTTTAAGTTAAAGATCACATAAAGCTTACCTTTCGCAAAGAAGTGTTCGTCTACAATGACCCAAATATACGATAATTAGGCATTTATTTTTTCAGCTGACTTAAACTATGACGCATTTGTCATCAAATATTCATCCCCATACTGGGAAGATTAAACTTGTTACTTATATTCCCATGTATGAAGTACTTATTTTTTGTTACGTTCCTGAGCTGGTTTCACAGAGCCCAGGTGGCCCCACACTTGTTATGCAGCCAAGGACGACTGAGTCCTAATATGCCCAGCTGCTAGTGCTGAGGTTAGGGACACACACCACAGGCCTCTTCTTTTGGGACAGGTTCTCATGTAGCCCAGGCTGGCCTCAGACTGACTGTGACTGCCTGACCCTCCTTCCACCTTTCAGTGCTGGAATTCTAGCATGCATCAGCACACCCAGCTGTGCTAGTTTCTTTAAAGAGCACCTCAGCTAGGAGCAGGGTGGTATCTACAGAGACTGCCTCTGAAGAGCTGTGCAGGGAGAGGGGACGACTGCAGTCAGCAGTGCTCGGCTCTGTGCTGTCTCTGTGCTGGATTTTGGGTTAAAATTCCCAGTCCCCTTACTCCAGTTTTAGGTGTAGCATCTACACTGAGGTCGTTGTGGCAGACTAATGGCAGTACATCTAGAGCGTCTGAGATAGACATTTATATCAATGTCACGTAAGGTGTTTGCGGTGGGGAAATATTGACACTAATGAAGCAGAGACACAGGTCAGGTGTGCGTGACCTCTGACAATACAGTGGCATCGTGTACAGAGTTTTCAAGTTTGTGGCTCTCTGTTGGTCTGCACCGACAAGCTACCCTTGGCTGCACGCGGTTTGGGAAACAACAGGTGAAGGTTGAGGTGCTTGTCAAGCCCTTTGGACTGAGAAGTTTGGTAAGTGGCCAAAAGTACAGATTTGGAGCTTAGGAGGAATATGTGGGCCAGAGAGGGGTCTGGGAGTGATCAGTTGGTAGACAGTAGCTAATGCTATGAATTTAATCAGATTTTCCAGAAAGGAAAAGGAGAAAGATAAATTTCTAAGATGATTAAAATAGAAAAGCTTGGATAGGGGAAGAGAAGAGAGCAGCACATATTCTGGATATAATTTCACCATTTGGGCTGGAGAGATGGCTCAGAGGTTAAGAGCATTGCCTGCTCTTCCAAAGGTCCTGAGTTCAATTCCCAGCAACCACATTGTGGCTCACAATCATCTGTAATGAGGTCTGGTGCCCTCTTCTGGCCTTTAGGCACACATGTAGACAGAATATTGTATATATAAGAAATAAATACTTAAAAAATAATTTCACCATCTATCCACTTTTTGAAAAACATTCCAGAGATAGCTCTGCTCCTGTCTTGGAAATGGCTGTACTATGCACACACGGGAGGCTCTAGACCAGGTTGCTCAGCAGACACTGGGCAGTGGGTGTCAGTGTGCTGATGTCAGTTCTGGCCCCAACGTGGTGTTGGGCTGTGTGTGAGAAGTAAGCAGGATGCTCCAGTACTCACAGCCCAAGTCTCCACGTCGGCCCCTCACACACAGTCCATTCCAGGACGGAGGCCAGATCCCAGCCGTGCCAGGCCCCCGTGTTCATGGTGACCCCTGTGTATGAACTAAGTGTTATCTGTGTCCTTTGCAGCCCTCAAGGGGTGTGTCTCACAATATTTTTATACATGTGACATATTATGTTCAGCATGGTTTAACAGTGCTTTTGGGCACACTGTCTTCACAACTGTGGTACAGATGAAATTACTCTCTGGTGAGTTATGGCATGATTTAACCCAGTTATGAGAAAAGTATCCAGGGGTTCTCCACAGGAGAAACTAGGGTTTTCTCACTTAACATACTTATTATTAGCTTGAATGAATATGTAGAATATATGTTCACCACATCTATAAAGGACATAAAACTACCATGGATACTTAATATGTTAAATGACAGTCCCCACACCCCCCAATTTTTTATACAAAACGTAATTTCAACAAGATAGGCTAGGCCAATATCAACAAGACAATGTATTGGGAATAAATGTAAAATCTTATCATTGGGTTCAAAAAGTCAACCATATAGCAAATCATATGACAAAGACCTGGGGGATGAGGCTGACTCCGAGTTCAGTAATAACTAAGTCTGGACTTGTTAATAGAACACTTAGTCCAGTTCCTGCTTTATTAATAGAAGGACGGGGAGGAATAGCTGGTTAGACCACACCTGGAATACTGTGTGTGTTCTGGCTGCCATCTAAAGAGGGAACGTAACACGTTGTTGCATTCAGACTCTAGGATCACATCTGCTGAGGGAGTGGTTCAAGGTGCCAGAATGTTTGGCTTGGGTAAGGAAGCACTCCGAGATGTTCTGGCTGCCATCAGAAAGGGCAGTGTGAGTGTTCAAAGAGGAAGTGTATTCTGTGATGCCCTGAGCAGTGGTCCTCAGCCCTCCTAACACTGAGCCCCTTACACACGGCTCCTCATGTGTGCTGATCCCCACCCATAAACGTGTTTCTGTTGCTTCTTCATAACTGTAATTTGGCTACTGCTATGAAACACACTGTAAATATCTGTGCTTTCTGATGGTCTTAGGTAACCCCTGTGAAAGGGGGCTGAGAGCCACTGCCTTAGAGGGTAAAGCAAGGATAAAGAGTAAATGCTACCGAGAGATAGCTTCTAGCTAGAAGTAAGAAAAACATTCCTTTCCATCTCCAGTGGAAAAGTCACAACTATGACACAGGGATGCTTTGAGATGAGACCTCTCTGAAGAGGGTCTGTACTAAGCAAAAGGGGGAGATTAGAAAGCTTGTCTAACTTAAACTTTGGGAACTTGCAAGTGATGGCATCTGTAGCCAAGGATGACCCCAGAGACCAGTCAGTGATCTCTACTTGGTGGCAAGAAAAGAGGAGTTGAGGGGATTTATGAGTAGGCTCCAGGTGCCAACCAGCTGGTGTTTAGTTGTAGGTCACCTAACTGATTACATTCTGTGTGCCAGCACCTCTCACCAGTAAACAAACTCAAAAGCTATTGGCTGAGAGAAAGCTCGTGGCATTAAAGCAGCTACCTTAGAATTACTGTACTTAACTGCTTTATTTATTTACTCAAGTCCTTGAGTGGAGAATTACACCTTATTTGGAGCCATGTTAGTGTGCAATGTTCTTGCAATTCCCATGTTGGTAAAGTGGAGAGAAAAGGATCCTTAGGGCTCTCAAGCTGGCTAGTGCAGTGAGCCCCAGATTTCAGGGAGAGATCCTGTCACAGATTTTTTTTTTTTCCTTAGCAGCACACGCCTTTAATCCCAGCACTTGGGAGGCAGAGGTAGGAGGATCTCTCTAAGTCTGAGGCCAGTATGGTCTACAGAGTGAGTTCCAGGACAGCCAGGGCTACACAGAGAAACCCTGTCTCGAAAAACAACCCTGTCATTTAATGGCACAGAAATGACTGCACTCAGGCAGTGGGACATGGCTTCCTGGGTAAAGTCCCTGCGACCTAAGTGTGAGGACTTGAGTTTAGATACTGAGCACGTATGTGAATTTCCGTGTTCCTATGGCAAGATAGAAGGGGGAAGAGACCAGGAAGTCTCTGAAGAGACGACCTCAAACAAAGGAGAAGGGTTCTGACTTCCACATGTATGTTGTGCATGTATGCACCCATATGCACATGCATGCACAGAGATAGAAAAGGAATGGCTTTGTATAAACAATGTAGTGACCTCTGATGATATTAAGGTGAGTCCCAGTCTTTGTAAGATCACACTTGGTCGTACCAAGTTCTAAATGTCCTGAGCCCTCTGGTTTCGCCTTTTCTTGCACTTGGCATCATAGCCACCTTGGCATTTAGTGTCCTAAGACGATTATGCTTCAATCTGAGCTCTGAAGCTTCAAACATGTTCTTTTTGCTCAGAAAATTCTCCTACCCTCCTGTCTAATCCCTGCCTCTCTAGCCTTGAAGGTGCCGAGGGCAGTCAGGTCCTTGCCCAGAGGCACACTCCCAGCCCTGCGTCCCGTGAAGATACCTGTTTCCTGTCTTCACAACTGTTCTTCCTAATGACTATCTCTTTCACATGCACACTTGACAGCACCAAGCTTAGTATCTGGTACATATCATAAGCCCAGCATTTGTACTGATGGAGCAGGCTAGTTATGGTAACTTTTATGTGCTTTCTGCATACTGCTTTGGCTTTTTCAATATACCATTGACTACCAGAAATAAGGTTCTGACTACCAGGCTTACCAAGGCTGCTTCTCCCCCAAGGGGTTTACATGCCTGGGTATTATTGAGAAGATGTGTGAGAAGGTCTGAAAGACATCTTCTTTCAGAGGAGGAAATGTGCCAGTCTGCAGGACATATGGCACACAGCTCCTAAAAGATGAATGGGAACATGAGCCTCCATGGGTCCTGCCCCACAGGTGACAAGGTGTCGGAAAGAGCACCTCTCCTGAGCTTTGAAGTGTTCCCAGTACAAAAGGCTGAGGGATTTCAAGTAAACAGGAACTCCCAAAATAAAGTCTGGCAGGCAGCATGCCTACTATGAAGAATTTCAACAGTCTTCAAGCTGAAGCAGCGGTTCAAGGACACTTGGGAGTGCACAGGATTCACCGTGTCAAGGGCTGCACAGGTGCGGTAGGGGGATTGCTGATGCAGAGCTCTGTCCCGGGGCACTGGGACACTGTAGATCAGGTGACCATAGTGACGCGGCTCTCCAGGCTGCTCAACCTTCTTTCCTTCTGTTCTGACTGTCATCTTCTTTCACAGCTACTGCTCTTCTCTCCCTTAGCAGGCCGTTCACTATCTACTCCAGAAGCTCTAGTCTACTCCCAGCCTCCACCTCTGCACGGCCCCAGCTACTCCTGTGCCGCTCCTGCCTCCTTCCCCTCTGGTGACTGGAATTTTTCTCTTGTTCCTTGGGTTTGTCTCTCTGGGTACTGTCTCTTCTACAAACCCCCCACTTGCTCCTCTCCTGTCATGAAGAGCTGCACTCACACTGACCACACTTTTATGGGCCATCCACATTCTCGCCTCCTATGTCCTAGGGCCTTCTGCTCACTCCCAGCCTGCAACTCTCTCTACTATCTTACTCTGGTTTTTGGCTTTCACCTTGTCAGTCTCTTGCTGAGGGCCTTTTTGACACCATCTGGTGCTTTTCTCCTCGTCTCTCTTGGTGCTCTATGCTTGTAGGTTACAGCTGAGACGCTTGTGGTCTATACACAGACTTATGACAACTATTGCTTCTTATTCAACCTATTCATTTGGTCAGTAACTTATTAAGATCTCAGTGTGCTTACAGGTACTGGGCCAAAGGCTGAGGATGGGCATGGGGATGTGATAGGAAATCATCTAAGTACACTTAGGTAGGTATCAACAGATTAATGGATAAGGAAAACATTACGTATATCTAAAACTTGTCTATCACCTATCATCTGTGATCTCTCTCTCTCTCCCTTTCTTTCTTTCTTTATTTCTTTCTTTCTTTCTTTCTTTCTTTCTTTCTTTCTTTCTTTCTCTCTATCAAGATATATCCACACAATGGCATATTTGAAATGGCAAATTCAAATATAAAGAACTAAATTATGTCACTTTCAGGAAAATGAATGAAACTGGACATCATCAAATTAGATAAAATAAACCAGACTCAGGAAGACAAGCACTCGATCAAAGTATATGATACACATGTATAAAAATATATAAAAAAGACAAAAATTTTTAGTAAGAACACCTACGTGAATTTGATATTGAGTAAACTAGTGAGTGTGGTGCTTTCTTTGAAACAAAAACGACATCTCAATGGTTTGTATTTGTATTGCAGAACTGTCTTTGACTTTTTTTTATTCAAGTTGAATAAATATCACATAGAGGATTAAGATGGACGCTTAATGCTTAAAGAAAAGAGAAGTTCAATTAAAATTATAAATGCTATACAAGTCTATAGAGGGAGGCAGGAGACTGTCGAGGGGTTCTCCGAACTCCTGATAGGAGAAAGAGCGTCTATGAGGATGTCCAAATGAAGACCAGCACAGACAGTACATGCTGGAGCTAGGCAGGGCCGGATGCACTCTGAGGTTCTTTAAATGCATGGGCTTTAGGTCATGCTACTGTTGGAGGGCTCCCCTCCCACGGCTAGGACGAGTCTGTTTTAAAGCTTAAAGAAGAGTGAGGGCACTCAGCACTGCATTAGACGTAGACTGGCTATTAAATGATTACTATTATTATTATTGTTAATACTTTATACTTTAACACACACTTATAGCTAGTATGGTAGGTCATATTTTGCATTATTTTGTAAAGAATGACTAATGTGAAAGACCTATAAGAAAGTATAAGCACAAATTTATTCAGTCATAAAAAGCAATGATGTTCTGATAAATCCTATAAAGACAACATATTCAATGAAATAAACCAGACACTGAGAACAAATACTTCATCATTCCCCTTATCTGAGATGCTTAGAGTAGACAAATTAAGAGAGACAGAAAGCAGAATAGAGGCTACCATGGCAGGGGATGGGAAGATAACACTTTCTGTTTGGAATGATGGTAAGCTTTGAAGTTAGGAAGTCAGTGCTGTGGCTTGGATGTAAAAGGCCCCAGAGGTACAAGTGCTAAGGCTGGGTCTCCAGATGGTGATGCTGGGAAGGTGAGTGGATCATGAGGGAGCTCACGTAATCACGGAGTCAGTCACTCCTAGTTCACAGCTGGGCAGACCGCTAGCAAGTGTCTCCTAGCTGGATAAAGGGCAAGCCAGGGATGTATTTTGTTCTGGTCTGTTTCCCCTCCCTGCTTGCTGCACCCATAGGTGAGAGGCTTTCCTCTGCCATATTCTTGTGCCCTAATCCTGTCCTGTTACTGGTCTAAGAATAGAACTGGCCAAAACTAAAAGCTCTGAAACCATGAGGCAAAATAAATCTTTTCCATTTAAGCTGATTTTCTTAGGTATTTTATCATGGTGACAGAAAACAGTATTCAAATTTTAAGTAAAACAGAGAAAAAAAATGCTAGGTTCAAGTGTCATTTTCAATAAAAATAATACCAGGAACACTTAGAGTAAGGTAAGACATTTTATTGCTGAAGCCTAAAAACATATTTATGGAGGTTTTATAGATTACTAGCATAATTTTAAAATTGGCACACTTTCAAAAGAAGAAACTGATCTAGAATCAAAACTCTAATCATCTGAAAACCTGGACAGCTGAACTTTCCATATAAAGAAGTCTGTAATTTTATTTTATTTTTGACAGGTATTAGATGTGAGATGGATTCACTTTACCGCGTGCTAGATTTAAGAATCTAGGACCTGATGAAGATATAAAAGTGTATGAACAAGTACCTTTGCACTGAGACAAGCTCAGCATTTTACATTTTCACATTTATTTATTTGTTGTTTACTTATTTATGTGTTGTGTGGGTGTGTGTAGGTCAGAGGACAAACAACCTGGGAATGGTTCTCTTTCGACCCACGTGTCTTAGGGGTTGAACTAAAGTCATCAGGGTTGGCAGCAAGAACTGTACTGTCAGCCATCTGGAGGTAGGACAGAACTGATTTTCACAGACTGTCCTCTGACCTTCACATGTGCATGCGTGCCCATACACATACACGGAAGGAAGGAAGGAAAGAAGGAAGGAGCGAGGCAGGAAGGGAGGGAAGGGAGAAAGGAGGGAGGGAGAGAGGGAGGAAAAAAGGAAGCGGGCTGTGTTTAGAAAGAGCAGTCACTGACCTGAGTCCCTTGACTGTTGATGTCTACAGCGTCACTCCACTCAGCTGTCCTTTCTCCCGTTGATTCCAGTCTTAACAGGAGGCTGGGAAGTACGTCTTTGGTCTTGCAGTCTGGGTAACTGACAATCTGGTAATACAGCTCATGGTGAACTGAGCTCTCAGAAGGAATTTTTTTGCAATAAACCTCAAACATCGGAATATCTGAAAGATTTTAAAAAAGGGCCCATGTAGACCTTTGAGTGAAGGACAAAGACTTAGGGACATCCAACAATGTGGAAGCAGCGACTGACAACGTAGGAAGTACTCTTTAGAGGACCATAGGTGTCTACCAAACCAACATCCCCCAAAGCACTCATGTCTTCTGCTGTCCCACGTCAGGGCTGTGACACGCACCTCTGATGTTCTCCTTGACGAGCATCGTCATTGGACATCTGTTGTGGAAAATTACTCGAGGACTGGGGTCTTCTGAGAGGGTTAAATAAGTGACTCCAAAGTGTTCTTGATATGTCAGTGCTATTGCCCTGGAAAAGAGCAGACAGTACGGTTCACGGGGGACATGGTTTCTTCCTGTTCCCCGTTCACTTGAGCGTGCTCAGAGGACAGTGTTTCCAGAAAATGAGCCTGTCCCTCATTTAATAGTTGATGTATATGAAGTAGGCTTACTAATTTTAGAGTAGTGGTAATATGCATTTATTATAAAATATTCAAAAATGTGAAAAATGATTTTAAATTAAACCCTCCATGACACTATCATCAAGACAGACAACTGCCGGTCACCCTTGCCTGTCACCCCAGTTCCCTCTGTGCCTGCCTTAAACTCTTCAAGTACAGCACTTTCCTCCTCCCCAAAAGAGTTTGGTAAAGAAAGAGCTGGGTCGTTTTAATTTTTACTGTTAGAAATTTCTTGACAATCTGTGCATTTGCACTGTTTTCCACTCTAAAGGCAGGCAGACCCATCTGTGCGCTGGCAGTCAGCACAGAAGGCCCGTACTTTACAGGCCTACGTTTTCACCGCAGCAAGCTGGAACTCCTTGTTTTTAAGTGGCTATCACGAAGAGAAACCCACCACTGTCCTGCAGATTAACATGGTATTTATGTCTTAGCAGGAGGAAACATTCTCTCTGATGCACTACACTAATGATCAAAATGAAGGAAATTAGGTAATTTGCTAAATGCAGCTCTTAGCTTACAATGATGAGAAGGGTTAATGGTGCATCAAAACCTTTCGCATCTGCAGAGAGGCCTCCCCTAGAACTGTCCTCAGCTGTGCACTGGCATTTGGTGAATGTGCAGTCGGCATGCTGGACCGAGGTGGACGAACGAGGAGACGAGAGAGCAGAGGGCACGTTCCCTTTCAGAGTGAAGTCTTCACACGGACAAGGACGCCGTTTCCAGGTACTCTGAAGTACCTGGGCAAGCCAGCTTTGGACTATTTTTCTGGGCCATAGAAGCCAGGGCTGGGACTATATGTTCATATTTTTAACTTATTTACTTTATTATTTACACATAAGATTAATTTATACTGTGAGTCTTAGCAAATTTAAACCTAATGTCCATATGCTTTGTTAAAATTTTTGACTTTCCATTTAAAAATAATACACAAACTTTTAAAGAGAACTCAACATGCTTAATGTTATCTAAAACCAAACAAAAACAACCACCCTCACAGGACTGGGGTGAAAAATACTTTTCAATCAGGGTCTTTGTGACATGAGCGGAGAAAGGACGTGTGGAGGGAACAGGATCTGGCCATTATGGAGTTCTTCTTTTAGTTTGCAATCTTTAAAATGGTTATTACAAATCTCTGCACATATCTAAAAAATTGGGATGGTTTAAACTTCAGAGCACACAAAGCAGGACCCTGAGAAGAAGGCACCTCTCACAAGGTCAGAGCACATTTTCTTCTGTGTTGTACACACCCTGACAGCTGAAAGAAGACGCTGATGTGAAATGACCACAGATACACGTCCAGTGCGAACAAACCCTACATGTCTCTGACCCAATCCGTGGTTGTTATTTGCATAGTCCGTAATCTGCAATTGGAACAGCATGCGTGCAGGAACAACCACAGCACAGCCTATTCCTTGGCTTATGTTCATCTATGTTATTATCTCTCTAAATGTCTTTTGTGAAAAATTCCATTTTGAAGTAAAAGTAAAATATTGGAAAAGAAAAACATCCCAACTTGACTTTCTTCATTTTTCCTTCATTTCTTATCATTCTCCAGAGAGCAAGAGCTCCTAAAACGATTGCTTCTTGTTCTCATTGCCATACATCAATGCACTCTGGTACAACACCATTTCCCAGCCCCCCTGCAGCATACGGTGCAAAGGGGAAAAATCTTTAAGCGGACAACCTGCTTGTGATCATGACCTTTGTTCAACGGTATCCAATGTCTAAAAGTCATTAAAGATGAAAGAAAACCTAGAATCACATATGGAAACACTGCTGTCCTGGTCTTGATGAGCGGCACTGACACTTGTGTAAAGTACCTGGTGCAGAATCCATTTTCCCTCGAGGTTCCACAGGGCACTGCTACACTCTGTCTGGGAAACTCTCGTCTAACCACAGCTGGCAGGCTCCAGCACTGCGAGCTGTCGGCACCTGGTGCAGGAGAAAAGCCCAGCAGTATCTGTTTCTGCAGCACGGCTGTGTCCACTGATGGCCCCATATCAGGCATGAAGTCCCAGCAAGGCAAGGAGCTGGATTTCATAGCAGAGTGCTCTCCACCTGGACAAATGCTGAAAGTAGCGGTGTCTGGAACATGGAAATGCTGGAAAGAACAGAGGAGCAGGCTCACTATGTCAGCAGAGGGGCATCTCTTCTAAGAAACCCTGACCTTGTGTTTTCACACAAGTGGCCAAGATGGGGACACGGTGTGCCAGTGGTTCTGCTTCCACTCAAAGGCCCTAACGTGACACTAGTCCTCATGCTCACGCTCACGCTCAGGACCATGCTGGTGCCACTGAGCAGACGCTGCTGCAGAGCTGGCTCAGCACTGCTCAGGGCTGCTGCAGCATCCTGCTCACTTTTCACTGTGGCAACTTCAACTTGCCATTGCTGGTCTCAAATCCTGCAGAAATAACAGGATTTCTATATTCACTGCTAGCTTTTTCTTTGCCCTAGGCTAAAAGAAAGTTGAGTCTATTGATAGAATCAAAGAGAACAACTGTGCTGTGGATTGCTTACCTCCTTTCCAGAATAGGGGTTGGAGACAGACAACTGTGGCTTATAAAATATTTGATATGGTGTACTATTAATTATTGTAGTCTTATCTTCAATCTGAATAATCTGTATGCCGTGCTGCACCATGGAGGAGACGCAGAACTGACACAGCTGGGTGAGAAGGAGAAACAGCAGTTTTTACACCACAAACACACACACGAAGACTTAGTGACTATTTTTTGTTTTGTTTTGTGACAGAGTCTTTACTATTGCCCAAGCTATCCCCAGTTTCTGAATTCCCATGCCTCTATGTCTCTCAAGGGCTGGAACTGCAGGTGTGTACCACTGCACCTGGCCTCAGCTATTCTTGAAGGGTTGTTTGATATATGGATCTGCCCAGGACAGTACCAATTTTACCTTTTTGGGGAGTACTCAGTAGCATTCTCTATTTGCAGTAGATGTTGACTAACCACAGAGAGATGGCAGGGAATGTGTGTACTGTGCCACCTCCCGAGGCTCAGGGATCAGTGCAGAAGAGGGCATGATTAGCGTGTAGGGGCCGGAGGCAGTGGATGAAACAAAGAAACGGTGTCATGCAGACATTGCAAGGCAGCTGCACATATGAACATGGCAGCTGCGACAGCACACTCAAGATCTGAGCAAGTCAAGCCAGGCCAAATTCTGGCATGGAGACAGGAGCTGGGTGTGGAATTCCTAGCAGTAGAACTATAGGCAATTGTTAATTGTTGGGAGAGTGTGTGTGTGCGCGCGCTCTAAGAGGACACACCTCCTCCCACCCCCTCCAAGACGTCCTCAATCCACACATCAAATAATACTATTTGGGTAGTACAAATTGGTCTCGATCTTTTTTTAAAGAATACAAAGCTGTTGGGTATAGAAGTGGGGGTGAATCTGGAAAGAACTGGGGGAGAGGAATGAATATGGTCAAAACATAAGGTATTAACTCTCAAAGAACCAGTAAACTTCTTACAATCATGCACTGAATAATATAATTTCTTCTATGACATTAATTCCACAAGAGAATCAGATTTATCCCTCTGGTCGGGGTGGCCTTTCTTGCCCATAGTGCTAGACACCCCATTTCCTGTTCTGAAGGAGGAGGCCAAATGGAGTTTGTGAACATTCGGGACTAAGTCCACTCCCCATACCATCAATCATGTGACTGGTACGTGTTCTGAAATGAGGCAGTTACTGGATAAATGACATAACCTAAATTTATTACCAGGGGGAAAAACCCACTGTAAACCAGAAGTGCAGGGACAAGTATTTACTGCTATACATGATTTACAATGAGGATCATGCCCCTGCCACACATCCACACAGACTTACCTTCTGACGTCCTGGGAAAGCGCCGAGTCTGATTTCAGCATCAACAAAGGCATCCTCATCCAGCGTCACCACTTCGCCATTCCCGCCATCTTTCCACTTTGGGGACGTCAGATCATGGACCAGTTTAATTGCTACTGACTTGTGCACAGTGTTTGTGTTTGCCCAGTAAATTCCAATCTGAAAAGCTTCCTGGAAAAATAATGCCTCAATTTTATTGTTATTATTTTTTCCATATTTTACTTCAGGATTTAATCTACAGGATTAAAAGAAAATATTACACAAAGCCGGACGGAGGTGGTGTATGACTTTAAAAGGTCCCAGCTCTTGGGTGGAAGAGGCAGGCGGATTCTGAGTTCAAGGCCAGCCTGGTCTACAGGGTGAGTTCCAGGGACAGCCAGGGATACAAAGAGAAACCTTGTCTTGAAAAACCAACCAATACAACCCAAACCAAAAAGAATAAATAAATAAAAATATACAATACATCTAATAACACAATCAAGCAATCCCTTTCTACTTTTTTTTTGTAACAAGAACATGTATTTTATTTTGGGTTTCCAATATCCTTTTTGGTTCACAATGAAATTTAAGTTCATGGAAAAGAGAAAAACCAAACTCAAGCTGTGACTACCCCATGAATTCCAAAGACTTAAAGACTGTGAGGTTTCATCTCATTTGACATCAGAATAACATGCAACATTAGGTCCATACGGGCTAACATTCCAGTTCCATAAGGTGATGGCATCTGATTGTTTTAAGAAACAGGAGATATACAATTGAATAAAGATGTTTGTAAGTGGAACTCCAAAGGAAGATTTCCTTACAAACACATATTTCTTCTTGAAATGGATTGGTTTTCTAAAGTCAGTTTTCTGGTGTCAGAATATGAAGTCGTTCTGTGAAATTTATTTCCTGGTTAGCATTTCTACCCTGTGTCACTAATGATCTACGGTGTTATCATCAACAAGTGAACGTTCACAGTTGTGGACATCTGAGTCCCAGTTGTAACGGAAAAAGGACTTAGTGGTTAGTGCTTAACACAGCTCTTGTGCTTGTCAAGTATCCTGTATGAAGGAGAATGTAAGTAGCACGTGTTATCAGATGTAATAATTCATGGTAGCACTGCTGATGAGGACAAACACATCTGAAAAGTGTTTAAATATCAAAGAACATTCCATACTCTTTATGTATGCACTACCAGGTCAGTTTTCCACAAGTGATTCATCCTGTTAAGATCCTACATAGAAACTAAGAATAAAATCTAGTTATTGAGGAAAAAGAATATTCTAGCTTTAATTAGTTGTATTACCTGAAAATTAGGAGGAATAATAATTTTGCCAGCAGGAACCTGCAGAACAATCTTCTCTCCTTCAAACAGCCAGAGGTCCCACTTGGACTGGTTGATGAGCAGAGCCCAGGGCAGCAGCTCTATCAGCAGGGTGCTAACACACGGTCTCCAGACTGACAGCTTCACTCGCATCGGGCTGTCCCACTGACTCAGCTGGTCATTCCTGTTCCAAACACATCCAAGAGGCTCACTGAAACATGATGAGCTCAGGATTTATGAAGTATGTTTAAGCATTCCAGACACACAATGTTCCCGCAGAATACCTTTGCACACTGCTCACCCAGGGCTGCATTTGCAAGCAGGAAAGAGCATCTTACGAGTAAAGACATCTATAAGGCTGAACCAAGCTAGATGACACCTGACTCTGACAGATGCTTGCAAATGGTCTTCTCTGTGGCGTTTATCACATCTGGCATAATGGCTAATCAAGCGATAAATGACTGGACTGAGAAGTATATATGAGATTCCCAGCAAAGCACACCTCTGGGTATGCTGATGAAGATGTTTCAAGAAAGGATTAATTCTGAATGTGAGCAGCACCATCCAACAGGCTGGGGCCGAGAGGGAATAAAAACAAGACAGAGAAAACGAACAGCGGAGACTCTCTTTCTGTGTTTCTGCTGCAATAACGGGCAGGAGCCGCTCGGCTCTGTGATACCCTCCCTACTCTAGTGGACTGAGATCTCCGAAGTTGTGAGACAAATAAATCTTTCCTCCTGCAAGGTGTTTTACTCAGGTACTGTGTCTCAGCAACAACAAATCTGAACAACACAGCTAGTACTGTTGTGATTGGTTATTTCTTAATGTTTAGAAGTACACGTAGAAAATTAATTATGACTGTTACCTGTCCGAATCCTTCTTATTATAAGGCCAAGTGGGTTCATGGGACTGTTCTGGCCCATAGAACTCATCAAGCATCTGGTTAACTGTGCCTCCAGGTTGTATCTTAGTGGTTATTTGCTTAATGAGGGCTGTTGATATGGGAACAGCACAGTCTGAAGGATCATAGTCTTCTCTAAAAAATGGAAAGAAGAAACATTATCAGATTTCTAAGTGATCTACAATTTATTGAATGAATCTAATTATAAATGTACTTAGATTGATACACTATTTTGTGAGGAGTTAGCGATTTATGACATTTATTAGATGATTTGGGCCCTGGCTCGCCCTCCCACCTGCCCATACTTGGGTGGGATCTTTGTCATCTCTTCTTCTCTGCAGAAACATGTCAATAAAATCTAAGTAAATTACATTTTTAATGATTCCACTTGGCTACTTATAAGCTAAATGAAAAAGACCAAATTCTGTCTAAGCCTATAGATAAGGCAGAGCGGTTTTAAAGTAACGTTCTTCTCAGACAAAAACATAAGCATCCATGCAACCAAAATAGTTCAAGGTCACTTTTCAACCGCGCTTCCTTAGCAACCCATTCTGCTCATACCGCGCTTGAAACGTCAGGTGGTGCACGAGGTCAGGCTCCACGTTCTGCAGCGGATTTTCCTGCCCTCTTCCTGGAATCATCTGTGTTTCGCTCAAGCCCAGACTTCTTTTCTCCAAATGTATGATAATAGGGTCTGGAAGATGACTCCTCATGATAAAAAGAGGGCTGAACACAATCTATAAAAATAAAAAGAACAACGTTCATATTTTCTTTGCTGCAGTATTCCAGCTGTTTGATGCCGAAACAAACTTGTAATAAATCTCTTCCCTGGGTCACTCTGACCTTATTTATTTGAGAATAGGAAAGGTCAGAGTCGTACACCATATTTCAGGATTGGGAAAGCACTCACCATTCGCTGTTGAACTTGAGAATTGGGTTCCAAAGTCAAAACTGTGCACCATACATAAATAATGGAGCTGTTTGAAGAAGGCACCTGTGCAGGAGAAAGGAAAGGCCCCATTAGATTCTAAACAGCTTGACAATGAAGCAAAACAAGTCACAGAGAATCAGTTTGGATGATGAAAGAAGTTTACAGTTAAAGAAAAAAGTCACTAAGAAAACCAACGAAGCCGAACCAGACTTCATAATGGCATTGACGGAATGTGGGGAGACAAAGGGGTCCTTTCCACAGAGGAGGAGGAGCCTGTGCATGGAGAGTGATAGAAGATGGACTGGGAAGAACTGATGGGGCCGGCTGCCTGAAGCCCCTGCCACCTCACCCTCTGCACATACACTGTGATTTTACTACAAGTGAGGCGCACAATGACAACATTTCTACATCTCTGCTTTTTTCCGAGACAGGGTCTCTGTGTGGCCCTGGCTGTCCTTGAACTCACCCTGTAGACCAGGCTGCCTTCAAACTCACATAGATCCTCCTGCCTCTGCTTCCTGAGTGCTAGGACACCCAGCTCATTTCTGCTTTTAAAGTCACCCTATTAAGATGTCAATACCAGCATACCTGGATGACAGTGCTATACTCAGAGGCTTTGGGTTCCAGGCACACATCTCTTGACCAGTCTTCATCTCCTTTGGCCTTCACACACAACTCTGTCAGTTCACTGTTTTCTAATATGTACGAAGGCAATTTCTGTTTGGCTGTGAGGCAATCCAAGTGTTCTCGGACTACAGCTTGTCCATCTTGACCAATGTAATGCTGAACAACTTTCAGCTCTATGCTCTGAGACAAATAACTACAGATGATCTGTCGTCCACAGATGATAATCTAAAAGACAATATATAAATACACAAAAGATCAATCAATTTGGATGTTATTAACCAGAATAATGTATTCCTTCAGGGAGATCTGGTGCAGGACAATTCTATATTCTGTCAATTATATTTTAAATAAACACTGATTGGCCGATAGTCAGGCAGGAAGTATAGGTGGGAAAACCAGACAGGAAGTAGAGGTGGGGTAATGAGAACAGGAGTATTCTGGAAAGAAGAAAGCTCTTTCCCCAGTCCTGCCCAGATCATGGAAGAAGCAAGATGTGACCTGCCCCACTGAAAAAGATATTGAGCCATGTGTCTAACATAGATAAGAATAATGGGTTAATATAAGCTACAAGAGCTAATAAGAAGCCTGAGCTAATGGGCCAATCAGTTTATAAGTTATGAAGACCTCTGTGTGATTTTCTTTGGGACTTGCTGGCTGTGGGTACTGGGCAGGACAGAAACCCCTCATGTTACAGAGATCCACTTATGTGCAGTACAATGAAGTAAGGAAAGGAAAGGAGTCTTTAACAAAGAACGAGCTTCGTTCTGATCAAACAGAGTTGGTAATATTTCAAGAGGAGATGCGCACATAGACCAGAACAGCTGGAAGCCGTCAGGCTCTTGCAAGATGACTGAGATAAAGTTGTGAGAGCCTGCTGGTGCATAGTTTACCTTGCAGACAGGGCAGAAACTCAGGGTCGAGTCAGAGTGAGGAGCCAGATAAGGGCTGGAGAAGGGTGACCCGGTATAAAGGGGAACCTATAGCAAGTCCTTTTGGCGTGTCTCGAGAGGTGACTGGCCAGGAAATGGCTAGTACTGACAATGGATACAGGAGTTGAGAGCCAGCACTCAGCTCTGTAACATGAGTGTGGCTGTGATCCCCAGGCTGCTTTCCAAGAGCTCATCTTATCTATTAAGAGATCGCGGTGGGAACTAATACAAATGAGCTTTGATTGAAATACAGAGTTACATTTTGTTTTTCTACATTGTAGGACCATACAACTTTAAAAATAAATAATAGAAGTTTCCATTTAATTCATGGATTATCTAATTTTACACCCAGCTGAGAGTATAGGCCATTGGAGGTAGTAAGAAATATTTTCTAAGATGATTGAAATTAGAAAGATATTACAAAACTTACTCTTACATAGTTAATATTTTAGAAGCAGATCCTTCTGCAATATGAAGATTTACTATTACTAAGGAAAACAGGACTTCCTTCTTTTTTGTAGTATTAGAACTTGAACCCTGGACTTCACACATCCTAGTCCAGTGCGCTATCCTGAGCTATAACTCCAGACCCTAACTACAACACAACTGTATCACTTATTTGTGATAGTTCTAGATTATAAAATAGTATCAGCTATGACACATTATTACTACAGGTCTAAGATAACCAGTTTTCATATATCAACTTGACTGCCAAGAAATCTAGTCAAATGTTAATTATCCTGGGCATTTCTGGACAACACTACCATGTGACTAGGCAGACGAAGTAGACCAGTCTGACCCTCCGGCCAATGTGGCAGGGCTAAGGACCAGGGTGTGCACCTGCTGACTGAGCACGGCACGCCCTTTTCCAGCCATTTCACTCAGATGGGAACACGTGCTATCTTCGGGCAGCTCTGCAGGCTCTAGCACCTCAGGGTCTGACTGGAACTACACATCGCCTGACTCTTCAACTTGCTGGCTGCAGA
This sequence comes from Myodes glareolus, assembly GCF_982192425.1. Classification (NCBI taxonomy): domain Eukaryota; kingdom Metazoa; phylum Chordata; class Mammalia; order Rodentia; family Cricetidae; genus Myodes; species Myodes glareolus. The sequence goes on along the minus strand of NC_142044.1, from coordinate 2,754,532 downwards.
TCTTGGTACTTCTGTTTCCATAGTAATGGGAACTGATTTATAATCAACCAATCAATCAATCAGTCCCTTATACTATATTGGCTCTGTTTTGTCAGAGAACCCTAACTCAATACAAATTATTTTCACAAATTTTAATTCTTATAAAGTAGGTGCCGGTACGATTCCCTGAGAAGACGAAAATGCAAGTATGCAAATGTTGAGTAGTTTGCCAGGTGGCTCCCACTGAATCTGTTCCACAGTCGACACTGAAGATAACCCCAATACATAAGTGTCTTAGAAAACTAGTACCTACTCGTGAATTCAGATTTTACAAACTTGACAAGCACCAGTGGCTCCCTGCTCATCTCAAAAGCTTGTTCTTCTTTTCCCTTGCTGTTAGACACTTTGAGTTGGCTTAGGTATCAAAGGCAGCCCAGGCACCTTCCTTGGCCCTCAGCTGAACTCAGATAGTATAAGGTAACTCCTTTCTCCTGTTGTCAATGCCTAGGGGAAACATGGAACTGTGTTTTTAATGTGAAGATCTCACTCTTCAATGGTAAAGGAGGTAATCTGGGACTCAGAAAGTCCCCTGCATCTGTCATGATGTCTTATAAGATGACAGCAGAGACTGTGTAGCCATGATGAGACTAGGAAATCAAACACAGAAAGAAGCAGGGAAGTAGACTCAGGACTGAGATGCTGAGTTAACTAATACTCGCTTGCCTTCCTCCTCCTGATGAGGAGCATAACAAAATAACAGAGTCTGCCTTATCACCTTGTTATGAAGATTAAAATGCATAACTTATAACATCAAGATGTAAGTAACCTTGAAAGTTAATACATTTCCTGTCATTGATAGCACACTGTGACTATGATTTCAATGTACCATTATTTACATGAATAAACACGAATAACAATTTTTAATTAAGTTTTATTTATGAGTGTGTGTGTGTGTGTGTGTGTTTGCCATGTGCGCAGGTCGGGGCCAGAGGAGGGTGTGGATCCCTTGGAGGGAAGCTACAGGTGGCTGTGAGTCACCCATTGTGGGTGCTGGGAACCAAACTCAGGTCCTAGCAGAGCAGGACATGTCCTTAACTGCTGAGTCATCTCTCTGGCCCCATGAATAACTGCATTTGAGTGAATTATTATCTATCCAGGTCAAACCTCCTAGAATGAGAGACTAAATATTAAATGACCTTTTTGTAGCACGTTGCATTATTTTAATGATAAGATTTGGCATTTTATTGTTAAAGATGTATTCCACTGATGTGCATGTGTGCAGATCCTACAGGAGGACAGAGGGTGTCTATCCCCTGAAACTGAAGTCATTAAGCACTCTTAGGCCTTGGGCCGTCTCTTCAACCCCTAGTATTTTCTTTACAACTGTTTGTTTCCATTTCTCTAGGAGCACAGTTGGGATACAAGCTGCTCTTCACTGTTATTTCTCCTAGATATGCTAGCCATTATAATCTTTTAGAACTATTCCTTCACAAAAACAAACCATAAAACTCAACTATGAGTCCTAAATTAGCAGCAAGCTTTTCTTTTAACATACGCTAGGGATTAGTAGGCACTTATGGTAGTAAGCCTTATGATGCCATAGTAGCACCTAGTTTAAATAGACATTTGAAAATTCCAAATGTATCTAAACGTAATATCTAAATGGCTTATTCTTAGTACAGCCAGGCCTGGCAATACATATGTATGAGCTTACTTCACAACCCTAGCAGCCCAGGAGATGGAGAAAGAATTTGGCTCTCTCACAGAAACCAAACTACCTTTGCAACACAATTCTTCTAAAGACAAAGATTCTCTTGGTGGGTTTTTATAGTTTTATTTTAAAGTAAAAAGCCCTTTAAATAGGCTTTCAAATTTGATAAAAGGGAAAATCCTTAAAAATGGCCAGGGAGGGAAAATCCAAAATGGCCAGTCACTGGCAGGGAGCTCTCACAGGGAACAGGGTTCAGGAGAGCTCTGTCTGCTTTTCTTCAAATTGGCCAACTTACAGTGCCTTTATTTTACAAATCATGGCTACAATTTCAAGATTTATTTACCAGTTGAAGACAGCTACTTAATTTCTTTAAATGCAGGGTTCTCTTGAATGCACGTTTTCAGGTCTCACACTAATTGTTTGCTTTCCCCAAAGCCACAAGGATGTGCACTGACGATTTCTACATGTGACTTCACTTAGCAGGTTTCAGAGCTCTTATTAGATCAGTGCCAAGAAGAACAGTGATATGAAAGAGCAGCTCTGCAGCGCCAGATGCACTGGAAAACGATATCTTAACTGTGATTAAAAGTGTATGTGCAGAGATGCAGGAAGACATGCGTTTGAGCTTTGAGACTGGTAGGTGTTCTGCAGTGAAGAAACAGGAAATGCAGAAGCAAATGTGGGCACAACATTTGCACAACAGTAGTTGCACAGCACACAGAGGTCCTGGGAAACTGTGTACATGGTCATCTCTACTCACTTGTGAAAAGTGATGTAAGAAAGTTGGACCAACTATCAAGGCTAAAGAGAGTTCTGGCCAGCCCTCCGCTGTCCAGGGCAGGCCAGCATGTCTACAGCACACCAGGGACCTGCAGGATCCTCAGCAATTAGGCAGCTGCTGCCTATTGCAGCCCTCTAAATCTAGGTGGGAGAGAAGGAAAGAGGCCAAGAAGAAGAGGCAAAGCTCCCAGAAACTTGACTACTTCCTTTCCTCCTAACCTCAACCACTTGAAAAAATTCTGTATTTTGGATGTATCATAACACCACCAGATCTGAACACTAAATTATCATGGCAAAATAAATGAAATCCAAAGAAAAAAATTAAAATATTGCTTGTTTGTGTGAGTGGGAAGAACAGGGGAGGAAAGAGGAAAAACTGGTAAGATTTTTAAAACTGTTTTTGTATGTACGTATCCTGTTGCAACCTGGAGCTTCCAAGACCTTTCCATCCATATTGGAATGTTTTTTCCTTATTTATTTATTTACTTACTTACTTTTAAAAATGTTTTATTTTTATTTTATCTGCATTGATGCTTTTGCCTGCATGAATGCCTGTGTGAAGGTGTCAGATCCTCTGGAGTTACAGACAGTTCTGAGTTGCCATGTGGGTGCTGGGAATTGAATCCAGGTCCTCTAGAAGAGCAGTCAGTGCTCTTAACTGCCGAGCCATTTCTCTAGCCCTTTAAATATACTTTTAATTAAAATATAACCATATCACTCCCCCTCCTTTCCTTTCCTCCCAAGTCCTGCCCAGACTCTCAAACCGATATTTGTATATATGCAAATATTTAAACACAGCCTGCTGGGTATGGCTCTGTTCTTTGTGCTGTCTGCTATTTTATAGAGGCTGTTTGTAGAGTCCTCACAGCACGTTGTGTGCTGTTGTGTATGCTTTACAATTATGGGGAACAGTAAAAGCTTGGTAGAAGATTTTGTATCCAGTTTCATAAAGAATTTCCTAAGAGCTGGTAGAGCCTAGCCATAGAAAGGACTACGAGGTGTGTGACATCGGGTCTCTTGTCAAAAGCGTTCACACCCAAGAACATTGAGCACTTCTCAGACATGGTAGTAAATGGGAAGGTGGATGATGTATTTGTTAGTGACCACATTTACCATCTAAGAACTCTTAGGACAGACAGGAGGACTCTTCTTCACATCAGCAGACAGGTCCTCTCGTCAGCCCTTTGTTCCATGTTTATGTCGTTGTCTACTTGATTATGTTTGTTTGCAGTGCCCTCTCTTAAAAATCTACAAATTTTTCAAAGACTCAACGAAGCATTACCTTTTCAGTGCCTCTAAATTTCCTTAAACTTGCAGTGGTGAACAGGCCAGGGTTTACATGAATTTCCAACTTAAGAACTCAGACTAAGTCCCATCCTTGAGATTGTGCATTTTCTCCTGTCCTGTGGACAGTCAGTACTCTGAGGGGTGGTGGTCTTCTGCTGTGGGTTCTGTCTTCACTGCTGTTGTCCACAGTCATGAGAACCTGAGGCCCAGATCCCTTCTTGCCAGCTGCTGGCCGCCTGTTTTTTTGAGAAGAGCCCCGTGGCTCCCTCAGAGGGTGCCCTTTCCCAGGACTAAGTGCTGACCCTAACAGGCCCCCAGATCTTCACATAAGTCACTTTGCCTGTTATGATCCAGATGCAGACGTGGATGTGAAAACCCTTATGACAAACTCAGCTATTGTGTGTGTGTGCTGAAGCCAGTTTTCAGATTTTAATACTTCCCTTTTTTCCTTTCTACTTTTGTCATATGCTCCATACTTGAAAAACATCTTTTAGAAACCACATTTTCACATCTTAAGAACACAGAAAAAAAGTGTCAGATACTTTTTTCCCTTTGCAGTCTTAGAACTTCAAAAACGGCCAAAAGGAAGTTTTATAAAATACGTTAAAAATATGTGCTGAGAGCTGAGGTTTTCTATGCCAAGAGTCAGACTGCAGTGAACTTTTGCTGCAGTTAATATTCACTCTTAGGAAAAGCAAAGCTTGCTGAAGCGTGGCTCAGTTGTCACAGGAGAGAATGGCAACACGTTTACACACACTCTTCATATGTGCACATGCCTGAGGACAACTCTTGGTTATCCACTGGTGGATAAGCCAGTCTGCTGCTCTCCTCTTCTCCAGCTCAGAAAAGGCCTTTGGCTATTTCACAGCTCATTAGCACCTCTACCAGAGGCAGGTGGTGATGGGAGAGAAGGTGGAGCTAAAGTCAGTAAATTTTATTCCTCCTTAGCAACTCCTGTAAAAGACAGGGACAGGGGTTGGGAGCCACCACCATCAACAGCATCACCAGCAGTGCACGGTGTCAGGACAGAGGCAGGCGTTGCTTCGCTTCCTTGTTCCTTGATTACAATTAGGATTCATGTCTGTTATACACAGTGCTGTCTGGGCACAAACGCAGGGAAACTCACCTGTTTCTGCACTCCGCTGAGCGGATGAACCTTGATGATGAGGGAAGCAGTTCGACCTTTGTACTGAATCGTTCTAATAAATGTCCCGGCATGATCCACACTGAAGGGCTCTGACCAACGCCAGTTACCCCAGCCTTCAATACAGATGTGTAACAGCTGGAAAGAAAAACAATAATCGTCATAATGCCAAACATGCCAACAAAAATCTAGCCCTAAAACGAGAGTCTCGCTGCTGGAGAACCTCTCTATTTGTAGTTGCTAGCATGTGTTTTCTTTCTAAGCTGTACCATTCATCTACCTCCAGCTCGCTCACCAGGCTAAGAATAGCAAATATGCCACAGTCAATGCTGTTTTCCAAATCACATGTTAAAATAATGGTCCTATCAAATGGCAAAAGGTCTGTTGAACATTTGAGGAGGAAAAAAGGCCATTTCATTTATTTGGAGGACAGGAAGGTTTAACTGTGAGATCAAAGAACATTAGTCTTGGCTGACAGCAGACTCTGCTAAGTCTGGCTCATAGTGTGATTTTTGACTCTAAATTACCACTTCTTAATTTTTTTCTTTTGATAAAACACAAAACAGAAGATGCAGTTTACTTAAGATAACTCTTATGAAATTACAGAATTAAGTCAGAAAAATCAACATTTTGATATGCGATAAATGCCTTGCCCCTCTATTCTCGCATTATATACTGACTGTAGCTTTTACAACAGAATCTGTCATTGTCTCTTACTCATTAGAACTGAGACTGTTGGTAACAGATTCTTTTGTGGTTACTCAGATATTTACTATTTTGGCTATTAATCATTAACCTAAACCATAAAAAAAAATCAGCCGGGTGGTGGTGGCACACACCTTTAATCCCAGTACTTAGGAAGCAGAGGCAGGCGGATCTCTGTGAGGCCAGGCTGGTCTACAAGAGTTAGTTTCAGGACAGGCTTCAAAGTTACACAGAAAAACTCTGTCTCAGAAAAAAAAAACCCCAAAAATCAATTTAATGATATATCTACATTAAACATAATAATTAGCACTTCTTTATAAAATATAGAAGCAGTGTTTGATATACTTTGTAATTATAAGGAAACTGAGAGTTTAAGGAAAGCATTTATATGAAAGAAACCCAACACTGTTCATTCTATTATTTAGTAGAACTAACCAAAGGAAAAATTCATGGAACACTCCCAACTATAGACTAAGTGAAACTGAAAACATCCACAGAGCTGTGGACCCACACAGAAACCCTAAGGGTACACACAGTGTTATCGTCAAAATGAGAGTCTTGATGGAAGCGGATTTTTCCTTTTAATTTCAGCTTTGACGGCTTTAGCTTGAAAAATTCCCAAGGCCACCATGTTACAAGATGTGTCTCGATGGCTGACCACAGCAGCATTTTCTTTGAGAATATCTAAGTCTCTCCTGGGATGTCCCAACGTCCCCTGCTTTTACTACAGCCTTCCTCAGTTCCTCCTCCACACAGGGCGGATGAGCCTGGGAAACAACGAGGCAACGGTGGGACTTCTAAAAGAGACTGAAGGACAGCAAGTACCCCTCGGGGAAATATGGTCTCACCTACACATACCCTACAACATAAAAGTACCAGAGTATCTTCATGGTTAAGGGGGCGGGGGGGGATGGGAAGAAACAATTGCAGGGTTTGGAATCATTTCTCTCTTTTTTCTTTCTTTCTTTCCTTCTTTCTCTCTTTCTTCCTTTTTTTTATATAGCAGCAACTGAGAATAAAGTTGAGGTCCATACAAAGCTAAAGGAAACAAGAAAGTTGTTTTCTTTGGAGACTAGTGGCTGGAAAGGTACTTAAGGTCATATTAAGCTAGATTTCCTGAACATGTCAAAGGCTCTAGAGAAGGTTTTAAATATACAAATAAACAATGCGATTTTAATTGAGAATGTGCACATTTGCATATGAGTTCAATTTAATTAGAGCAGCTCCCTCCTGTACACTTCTATTAACTCAGCACCACCGAGGAATATGCTGCTAGGTTTTCCTTGGCAGCTATTTCTTCTCTAAATGTTGGCATAGATACTTTCTTTGAATTATTAAAATTCAGATACATTTGGATTCAGTTCACACAGAAAAGCTAAGCAGGAGAAAACATGACAGTTCTCCTCATATGTATCAACTGGGTATTTGCAACGTTTTGGGTCTACCGTTAAAAATATCTGTCACTGGTACTTGCATGCATAGAATTTACCAGGAAAGTAATTATATTTTTACATCCATGAGAAAGCACTCAGAAGGCCCAGGACACGCCAGCTGTCCTGCTCATGCTGGGGTCACTAGGCCTGCGACCTGGCGCTAGTTGCCCATAGATGGCAGTGATCAGATGTCCACAGACACCAGGCTAGGGTGGGAGTCGTCATCTTGTTTCCAGTGACTGAAGCTCCCTGCTCGAGGAACTGAACGTTTTAACTTAAGAATTAATACTCCTACCTGGGTTTTAATTTCTAGATATAAATATGAAATTTACGTTAGACTCCCTAATTTTAGTGCGGTATCTTCTGTCATCCAGCCAGCACATCTTCATATGCAGTACTGTGGAGGTACCATGGAAGAGATGAGGCACAGGGGTGTAGCCAGCAGGAGTGGCTGTCCTCTGGGGAGAATGGCAGCAGGGAAGAGAGGGTGCTGTGGTAGTCCAGGCAAGGGAGGGGTTGCTGCATAAACAGCCGGGTCTCAGGTTGGGTACAGCTTCTATTGGTAAAGATCACAGTTCATTCCATGGCAAAGGTTCCAAAAGGTGAGATTTGGAAGGCAGCAGCATACAAAGATGAGTGACAAAGCTGGAGAAAGGGTGGGGTGGGAGTTAGACGGGTTGGCTACGTGGAGCAGGTACTGCTTCTGAAGTTAAGAAATCTGTGATCTATTTGGGAATTAGCAGGCAGTCACAGACTCTCCAGCACAGCGAGCGTGGTGCTGGCACGTCAGGATGAAAGGCAAGGTGGGGGAGCCTGCCTGGTGCCCAAGGCTCTCTAGTCTTCCTTTATCTCTAGGGAGCTTGTCTTTTACTTCCTCTCTTTGAAGCCTTCCTTACTGGTCACTTCCTCCACTGCCTTCCACCAACCCAGGCTTTTCATTCTCTCTGCACTACTCAGTGAGTCTTAATATTTTCCATCGAGTGGAAAACTTCAGCAGGATTCACTCTCAGAACTTTTCAACGACAACTTAAAGGTAGCAGCAGGCAAGGCAGTGTGGCCACAGCTGCTGGGGGTCCCCAGGGACCCTGCTCTGTGCTGGCAGCCAGACTGAACGTGTAATTTTACTACTGAAGATCTCAGATGTGAGTATATACAGCTTTCAACTCACTTTTTTCTATACAAAATAAAACAGAATTAGTGGTTGGGGAGCTAGAGATCAACCCTGAGGACCACCCACAGACATGTCTAAAGAGAGAGTTCCTGAACTGATAGATTCAGGAAGAAAGAAAAACAAGATGAAAGTAGAAAAACAGAGCACACCAAGGACAAGGATGAGTGCGTGTTGTACACTGCATTTAAAGTTCTGGGAACTGATACATTCACTATTCATTCAAAAACTGTTGCAAAGATTTTTAAGGCTCAAAAATAAATTAGTGAGTTTGCTTTTGTGTTTTATAATTTAGAGAAAGGTATAATTGTTCTAAAGAGAAACTAAAAATTCCAGCACCTTCAAAAATTTTCAAAATTCACTGTACTCATTATAAGGATTTTTGAGGCAGGTAAAATATTAAAAGCAATTCAAGTGAAATAAGCAATTGGATATATATTGATATGTGTTAAACCTATAACTTTTCTATATATTAATGTACAAAAACTTATAAGCCATTAATTTGTTAAACTTTAAAACTCATTACTGTAAGATTTTAGTCTACAATGGTAATTTAATGAATTTATTGAATAAATAAATCAAGAAATGAGACCAACCAAAAATAAATACTAAAATTTTAGTAGAGACATTTATGCATAAATAAGTGTTAAATCACAATGTTAAAAAGCTTGCCTGTTTTGAGTACTCTTTCAACATAGGAGTTCTGTCTCATACGGATGGTGTTAAACAACAAGTCAGTGTGCTCTCTAAGAGCCCAAATCCAGACACTAAGACACCGACAGAAGGATACCAATTAGGAGAGAATCTGGGAGGAGGGACCATCAAAATATATTGTGTGAACTTTTAGTAAAAATATATAAAAAGGTCAAGTAAACAAAAAATAATACAATAGGTGAGTATCATGAATCAAATTTAGGATTTTTTAAAAAAAATCTTACTTATCCAAAATAATATCTGGAAAACAAAGTTCAACTATCTGTCTGCAGTGTGTGGTTTACATGGACCATGTATGTGAAATGCTGGGAAATTACCACAACAATGAGAAGAAAAATGGGAAATATGTCATGCACTGTGACTTTTCAATGAAGCTCAATTTAAGGATGCTTAATTTAGTTGAAATTATGATTAAAAGCCATGCAGAAATAATTCTATACATGGCTTCTATACATCATCATAACTAAACACTGAAATCTTCTAGACCCTTACAGTGATGTGGGATTCCCCTCTGTGTGCTATGAATATGTTTAACTATCATTGCTTATTAAAGAAGCTGTTTTGGCGATGGCTTAGTAAAGCCAGGCAGGAAATCCAAACAGCAATACAGAGAAAAAGTAGGCGGAGCCAAGAAGACACCATGTAGCTGCCAAAGGAGAAGGACATGCCAGAACTTTACCAGTAGGCCACAACCTCATGGTGATACATAGGTTAATAGAAATAGGTTAATTTAAGATGTAAGAGTTACTTAATTAGAAGCCTGAGCTAACTGGCCAGTGTTGTAATTAATATAGTTTCTATGTGATTATTTGGGTTGGAGTGGCCAAGAAACAAAAGAACAATCTCCGATTACAAATGGTGCCCAACATGGGGGTAACCCACATGGTCAGCCACACATTTTGGGTTTGGAGGAAAGCAGCTGAGAGATGCCCATGGCTCCACAGCACCTGCCTCTCATTTCATACTCTCCAGGGAGCCACTACCTGCTTTAGAGAATCTGCACATATTTAAAAATGTTCCTTAAAAAGGGGAGATGATGTGAGATTCCCCTCTGTACGCTGTGAATATGTTTTATTACCACTGGTTATTAAAGAAGCTGTTTTGTCCAACGGCTTAGTAGAGTAAAGCCAGGCAGGAAATCTGAACAGAGCTATAGAGAGAAAGTAGGCGAAGTCAGGGAGACGCCATGTAGCTGAGGAAGGAGAAAGACACCTGTCACCAGCCAGAACCTTACCAGTAGGGCATAGCCTCATGGCAATACACAGATTAATAGAAATGGGTTAATTTAAGATATAAGAGTTAGGCAGGAATATGCTTAAGTTATCAACCAAGCAGTGTTGTAATTAATACAGTTCCTGTGTGATTATTCTGGTCTGAGCAGCTGGGAAATTAAAGAGCAATCTCTGCCTAAACTGCAGTGCATTTCATACTTGTAGAATACAATTTTTCACTGGAAAGAATGATTAAGTAGAAATAATTTTTTAATGCAGAATTTGAACTTTATGTGCAGCTTTTTTTTTGTAAGAAAAAGAAAAATGGCAGAGGGTTAACTTATGAGACTTTCTAAAGCAACTTTCTAAGGCTGACTACCACCAAGGCACATGGGCTCCTGTGAGAACGGCTGAAAGAAAGAGTGTTCTGGTTGGAGGACACATGTCAACTGCATATTGTACTGATATCTTCAGAGTTCAGTCAGTGCACTGTGCCATTTCATCATGAGTTTATAATGGTCATTTGAAATTCCAGAGATAATTTATAATGTCCAATACCACACCTTTCTCATAAGTTTTCTGGAATAATCAATATTTTAACATATCTGTATGGCAAAATCGTTCATGAACTTCTATTGTATAGCACGAGTCTATTTGGGGCTGTCCGTTTACACTATCTGAAGATTGCTCAGGGAGTGGCAGAACAGCGGTCACACTTCCCATTTACATACTGCCTCCCAGACAATGGGCTATCTTATGGGCATTCTTCGTTTCAAAGATGATCAATTCTAAATGCTTGAGACTTGGGGAAAGAAAATAAGGATTATTTATTTATTTATTATGTATACAATATTCTTTCTGTGTGTATGTCTGCAGTCCAGAAGAGGGCACCAGACCTCATTACAGATGGTTGTGAGCCACCATATGGTTGCTGGGAATTGAACTCAGGACCTTTGGAAGAGCAGGCAATGCTCTTAACCTCTGAGCCATCTCTCCAGCCCCAGGATTTTTTTTTTTTACAAAAACTTTAATAATCAAGCTTGTTCATTTATTAAAATTATCATTAATGGCATTCCAAATATTTCCATTCAGATATAAATATACATGATTTAACAAGTAAGCAATGATATATTCATTTCAGCATCACACATGTCTCTCAGGGGTGTGGCTTTCCCTGCAGTTAACTTAGGAGTGACTAAAACAACCTGAGCTGTGGTGGTAACAGACAGCTGCTCTAAGCTCGGAACTGGGTGAGCCTTTTTACTGTTAATTCTACTACATGGGGTCTAACACAGGAATTCAAGGAACTTTGATATGCCTGTATATGAGTATGCATTTTTAATTAATAAGCAAAACAGTGAAAACATCTTATCCTGTAATGGAGTTATATTAACACACTCTGGTATTGCTGACACACGGACACACTCTCTGGACAGCATGGCAGTTGATGCGTGTCACAAGTCAGTTAGGTATAACACTTTGAGGAAGAGTTCAGAATACGCTGGCTGGAAATGATAAGCAGTAATTTAGGGGGCCGAGAAATAGAAGCCAAGAAGATAAACTGAAGAGGACATCTGATGGTCATTCAGTTTTGAATAAATATTCTTCAGTTTGTGAATCAAAATTGTTAGCTTTTGTTCATTTGTTTAAAAATCCATTGTGACTAAATACAAGTATAAGTGATGGAGAAACCTATCCAAAGTCAAAATCAAAACTGGAATTTTAAATTGCTCTCAAATGTAATAGTCATTGTTCAGGAAAATTTAGTTTAATTTAGGAGACTGCCAACACATGTCCTAAGAAAAGACTGAGTGGTTTTATGAGATTTTAAAATTATTTTTAGTCATCATGACGATTTGGACAACTAAAATTGTTATCTCTAATTTTTAATTAGAGAAAAATAAGTTAATAGACAGAAAAGAAATCCAAAATTCATATTTATTTTCATTGAACTGGGTTGTGTTGCCACGCTGAGAAAACATTTTTATAAAGCCTAAAATCACCATGGTGACTGGGTTCTCGGAGCTGCTCCAAGCCTGCAGTTGGTTTTGTTGCCCAGTGAGGGAATGTGCTATGTGAGACACTGTCCTAACTCACGCTGTCCCCAAGTGCAAGCCAGGCACGTGAAAGGTCAGCTACCGCCTGCAGGGCAGCCCCTGACTCCACAGAATGGGCTTAGTTCACATTTATCTTAAAATCACTCTCAGTCTCCTTAAAAATCCAGTAACTTGGCAAGTCAAGAATTATCATGAGAAATGAAATAATTTCATAACTGTGAAGTCATCCAGCATTCCTTGTGTGTGACACTCACTGGATTTGGCCATATCTTGGGCATTATTCTGACCTTTAAATACTAAGTTCTTCTATATCCTGGAAACAATTAAAAGCATGGAAATAATTAGAAGTGCCACATGCAATGGTATGCCATTGTCTTTCAGTTAATGTGTCTGTCACACAGATTCTTGGAAATGGGTTATGATTAAAGACAATCACATTATGCATGCTGAGGTCTTTATCACATTCCCAATCAGCAATTCTCACAAGCTAAAAATGGCAAAATACCATCGTGCTTCACTGGTCCTGCGGCACAGCGTTTCTCCAAGTGCTCTGTCAACACTCACGTTTACATGAGCCCTCTGAAGAACCTCTGTGTTTAGACACCGAGGACTCACATTTGCAGAATAATGGCTTGTGGAAAACTTAGGGAATCTGTAGTATATATTCTCCAAACTATATTTCAGTATCTAGAATTTACTGTCAGGGGAGAGGCAGAGTCAGTCCCAGCAGCCATTTCTCTCTGACCCTCACCGTTGAAATAATCCCTAGTCAGCCTCCACAGTCAGGCTTGTAGAAAGCTCCAGAAATGGGCCCTGGGATTGGATGAAGTGCCCATCACAGACATCACGGTAATCTCTTGTGAAAGACTGGAAAGGCTGCACTGCAGGTGATTTTTATGAAGAAACACACAGGTAAAGAAGCTGAGTCTCAAACTCCTGTGTCTAATGTAAGGAAGTGAAGAAATTTCACCATTGCTAGATACTTAGCGTTGGAATCTGCTCTGACCTCATTTAGTCTACCACAGATGACTTTGGAAGACACTGGAAGGTCCCTCAGGGAATCCTTGATGAAAGTAAAACCCTGAAGAAACAGAAGTGAAGAAACTGAGTCTATGCCCTCTGTAGCTCTTCTGGTTACCATGTACAATGAGGTAAGAAAGCCCTTGATGTCAAACGGACAGTAGTTCCTAGTTCTCAAGTAGAATCAATGTTTACAGAATATTTTGGATTAAAATCCTTGCCAGATGGTCCCAAGAAGTGTTTACCCCACTGTTGATTTTAGCTATCTTGATGTCAGCAACAATAAAAAGAACCCTGTTACTGTCACTGTGTCCTTCCCTAGTGGAGCTGTTAGTTGCAGACAGCTGTGCGCTACACTGCTAAGAGTGATACTGCAGATTCCTGGGAAACTGTTTCCACGATTAGAGAAAAAGACATCATGTAGTAAAACAAAGTCTACTTTTAATACACAATATTTAGTAATTATTCTATGCAGTTTTAGTTTATGGTAAGTAATTTTTTTTTTTTACAGAATAAACACAGAAGATTAAGCAAGAGTGAGAACTTGAACATGTTTTTGAAACATATAATTGATCCCCTTCTTAGCACTGGCTTTGTGACCAAAAAGGTAGGGATGGAGAGGACCAGGTTAAGAAACCGACTTCCCTGATGGTGCATGTATGTATGTATGTATGTATATGTATATACGTACACATACACACACATATATTTTTAAATATCTGCATAGTATATACAGAGCCCACCAGAATGATACAGAAGTCGGGATTATAGCACAGGATTGTTAAATTATGACTTTAAGATTCTGATCTTGAGAATTATTAGAGAAGTTACTGAGACCCCCACCCCCTCCCCGCTTTCTCTACTCAGTAAACATCAACTGAAGGCCCATCACAAAGCGTGGCCAGTGGCAGTACAGTCTCCTATACTTCCCTCCCTTCCACTCCGGGTAAGCCCACTCTTACTTATTCTGTCTCTGACTTCAGACTAGGAAGAGGCCCTTGAAGACAACATCTGAAACCTGCCATGAGCCACACGAGTACACCATGTTGGATGTCAGTCCTGCAGCATAGTCGAGCCTTCAGAGTGCATGTCTGTTCTGGTCCAAGTCTTATGTACAGTCTTTTCAGATCCTGAGTCGTAAAAATTAACCTAGTCCTGGAATTCCTGACTGGAAGAATCCTTTGAGATACAAAGGCTGATTGCTTCAGGTAGTCAAGTCTTAGGATGATTGGCTAGATAGCAATGGGCGAGGGGCAGATTGTGTTGTTTATAAACTGGTGCTCCTGTAACATGAGACTAAGATGTAGGAGGGGATCTGGAGCATGGAAGAATAAAATCTATGAAGATGTGAGACAGTATTAGTAGATTCCTAAGAGAAGATGGGCAGAAACCTGGCAGAGCAGCCGAGGCTGGGGCTGAGGAAAGTGGAAAGGGATAGCTGCTGAGAAGTTCAAATCCAGCAGCACTGTTAGCCACAGTTTCACGGAAAGGAACAAACAGGCTTAACAAGCCAAGAGACAGCTGAGGTTTCCAGACAGTACTTGAGGACCTCCTAGCTTCTACCTCCTGCCTACGCTGAAATCCAGATTAAGGAACAGTTGTTATAAAAGAAGGCCATAACTGGCTAGTTCTGAAAGCTCCCAGATTTTTCAAATGGAAAATGACACTAAACAAAGTAATGGCTTCCAGGCTAACACCCAAAGTAGGCCATGGCTAGGAGAAGTGGTCTCGTAGAATGTGCTATGGAACTCTTTGTTAACGTCACAGGTGTTTGACACCGCTGGCTCAGATGCTCAAGTACGGTGTCCTTCAGCACGGTCTAGTAGAGTCTAGAATTCCAGAAGGGCTTATCTAGGAGAAATCTGTGGGTTTAATTTCTAAATATAGTGATCCTCAATAAAATCAATGAGTGACCCACAAAGTTGTTTAAAGGATTACATTGTCAGGAATATTGCCACCTTAGACTCAAAGAGACAGAGTGCAAAATGAAGGGTCTTCAGACTTTCAAAATTCTGCAAGCAGAAAGCAAGCTAAGAAAATGGCAGCGGGATGACTTTCATAGAAACATGTATGGTGCAGAAGCTAGAGCCAAGAGCCTGAAGCTATGAGCCATGGAGAATTCCTTCCTAACAGCATATGTGGATTGGACTAAGAATCAAGAAATAGCCAGCATCTGTCTGTTGGGGTTTCAGAATTTGTCTAGACCAGCAGCACCTGTGTGTCTCCTGACATCAACAGGACTCTCCACAGAGGTTCTCCTTGGCGCACACCCCCATAGCACACAGTCCTGGAGCCTCTATAGGGTTCTCCTTGGCCCATACCCTTGTAGCACACAGTCTGAAGCTTCTACAGGGTTCGCCTTGGCCCATACCCTCATAGCCCACAGTTCTGGACATCTACAGGGTCTCTCCTTGGCCCACACCCTCATAGCACACAGTCTGGAGCCTCTACGTATGAACATGCCTGTTCTCTATGTCCATCTGTGCTGCCCAGTGTTTCTTCAACTTGACAGAGACTAGACTTCCCCAAGAGAAGGGAAACCTCAGTTGAGAAAATGCCTCCATAAGACTGGCCTGTGGGAAATTTTCTTGATTAATAATTGTTGTGGGAGGACCCGGCCTGTTGTGGATGCTGCTACTCGTGGGCAGGTGGTTCTGGGGTGTGTATGAGAACAAACTGAGCAAGCCCAGAGGAGTAAGTCAATAAGCAGGGGCTTCTGCCTTGAGCTCTAACCCCGACTCCCCTCAACTGGAAGCTGCAGCAAACCCTTTCCTCCCTACGTTGCCTTTTTACAGCGTTTTATCAAAGCAATGGAAACCCCACCTAAGACAGCCTGGAAACCCAGTTAAACAGGCAGAGGGGAAAAGGAAGCTAGATTGTAGAGAACAGAGTTTCTTACTAGTTGCTTTATACATTTTTTGATGTAGACTATCCAAAATAACTTTTTAATTTGGCAGAAGACAAACTGGAAGTGATGAGAAATGAAAACTGGTGTTTGTCCGTTTTCCCAGGAGTGGAACTTGACATTTCATGTTTCAAGTGTGCATTTTCCTCCATATATGCTTTTCCTGCACTCAAAAGCAACCAACATCTCAAGGTATCCAACCAGGTTGGGTTCAGGGCTTTTCTGTTTCCAGGCACATCATCTTTCTCAGAATCAGCCCCACTCAGCTCTCTGTCATGAGCGACTCTCACCTCCAAACCTAGGGTCAAACAAGAGTCTTCTTCTCATAGCCATAGTAAATCATGCTGATTTTAACCGGCCACATGTCATCCAAACAGACTTCTGTCCTACCAGAGCTCTTGATGTGTCAGGGCTGCGATTCCATCTCTGGCCTCTTACAGGGTGGAGCCTGTGGAGACCCACACTGTCCTCACTGTGTTCTGTTCTCTGGCTGCTTTCTAGTAGTTTCCTTATGTGTCTGGTTGTGGTGTTTGGAGTTTTTCTGAGCTACTAGACTATAAATCTCCATTTTCTATAACATCTGAGATGCTCCCTAGGATAACGCTTTGTTCCTCTGGCTCTCTCTGCTCATTCAGGAATTAAAATTACTCATATGCTGCACATTTTGAAAATGTCCAAGAAGTCTCTGGGATTTGAGTCCCTTTGAGTCTTTTTTTCTTTTTCTTCTTCAGATTGGATGCTTTCTAATCAATATCTTCCAGCTGACTGATGTTTTCCTTCTGTCATATTTCAGTACATTTCTATTGACAAGTGACAAATCACACAACATCCAGAAGTCTCTACAGCACTCATTTCCTCTGCAGGTCAGGAGGCAGCAGGGCTGGCTGTGACTGCAGAGAAGGTGTCAGCTGGACTCCTTTCTCATTAGGAAGCTAGCCGTGGAGAGGATGGGCCTTCCCCTGCTGCAGTTGTGGCCTCACGATGAAGGCTGTGGAATGGCATGGGCTGGCTGCCTTCTCTGGTTCATGCAGGGAGCTTTCTGCCCCAATGCCCTAATCAGGCATCACAGTGAGGGGGTCTGCTTCCACAAGGGAGGCAGACTCTTATGTCTCGCAAGACTTGTTGGGTGACATCAGGCCCACCCAGGATTAATTAAAAATCAGCCACTTTGGAAACGTAACTGTCCCTATAAAATCCTTCACCCTGACAGCTGCTTGGAAGTTTATGTCTGATAAAGCCAACATCAGGATCACTATAGGTTGGAGTTGTCATTTACTTCAAAATGAACAGTTTTCTTTCTTTCTTTCTTCTTTCTTTCTTTCTTTCTTTCTTTCTTTCTTTTTTGGACTTGGAGATCACTGAGGCAATTGTTTGATCTATTACAATTAGACCTTGTAACCCTGTAAATGCCGTTATAGACAGGGAACTCTGAAGAGTGCTGATTTGGGAGTAGTCACTTGTTAGAGTCATACAGAAGACTCTCACACCTGGGTGAGAGTCAGCTCACTTCAAGTATGAGAAGCAAGGAGCTTACAGTCTTCCTGGGCGCACAGTGGCTCATGAGGACAGTCAGGCCAAATTTATACAAATTATAATCCAATTTCATGGCTTTCCACCTTTCTGGGGTTTTATCTTTACCTTTAGTGCTGGTGTCCTGGCCAGAAAAATGACAGGCCCTGTGCTGCCAGGGTTCCATTTGTTCTCAGGGAAAAGCCACAGACAGGGGAAAGAACTCTGTCAGTTATAGCTTAGTTTTCACCCCATCCCAAACTTGCCCAGAGCCCTTAAGCAGCTTTGAGAGCTGTTCAGAATTCATGGCTGCTGTTCATGGAGCCATCAGTCTCCTGTGCGTCTGTGCAGTGTGCCTGCAGCTGAGCCATCAGTCTCCTGTGCGCCTGTGCAGTGTGCCTGCAGCTGAGCCATCAGTCTCCTGTTTGTCTACAGTGTGCCTGCAGCTGAGCCATCAGTCTCCTGTGCGCCTGTGCAGTGTGCCTGCAGCTGAGCCATCAGTCTCCTGTGCGCCTGTGCAGTGTGCCTGCAGCTGAGCCATCAGTCTCCTGTGCGCCTGTGCAGTGTGCCTGCAGCTGAGCCATCAGTCTCCTGTTTGTCGTCTGTGCAGTGTGCCTGCAGCTTAACTCATCATTACCCCCAGTCTTAGGACACGCAATGGTGCACAAACCACTCTCTGTATCCCTCACCTCTATCACAAGCATCTCAGCTGATGGCATGTGACTACAGCATCCCTCTCCTTATATAACTCTGTAACTGCCTGCTACACACAGGGGCATCTTCTCAAGACAACTGGCAGTTCTTTAGGACACAACTCCTCCCAATGCTGTAAAACTGGAATCGACTTAGTCTCCTAACATCTCCGAGCACAGGGATGAAAACAAGGATGGCAATATAGGCTTAAGAGCAAACAGAACATTTTTGGGGCAGCTTAGGAACCTTTACATTTTAAAAACTAACTTTAAAAAAGATTTTATTAAAAAACTAAAGATTAGATTTATTCATTTCCATTTTATGTATGAGCTTTTGCCTGCAAGTATGCCTGTGCACATGTACAAGCCTGGTGCCAAAGAAGGTCAGAGGAGGGTGTTGGATCCCAGGGGCTGAATGATGGGTGCTTGTGAGTCGTCACGTGAGTGCTGGGAATTGAACCTGGGTTTTCCCTAAGAGCAACAAGTGCTCTCAGCTGCCTGAACCTTCACACTGTTAATGCTGAGTCATCCCTGGACTCTGCTGTTCCCTTGCATGCTGAGAGGCTGCAGCACAGGCTGGAAGGCTGTGAAAGCCTAGTGTATCTACCACCTGGTACCTTAGAGAACAGCTGCCAGCCTCCATCTTACAGGCAGGGTTTATATTTTTGGTACTTATCTCTGCTGAGTATTTTGCAAGATACTGTGCTACTGTGCTGGTCATCAAAATTAATTCCTAACTAGCTACATTTTACAATTCAAAAAATGTGTTATGTTCATGAACTTACAAACTACTTTTATATTCATTTCAGAAAAATATTTTATTATTTTATATACACTCTCTAGAGACTCCCCCCCCATTTTTACCTTGCTTGATTTAATTACTAAAGTTAAGCGACTGTGGGGCTGGAGCACTGACGACTCTTGGGAAGACCAGGGTTTAGTTCTCAGCACCCACACCCCGTTGGCTCCCATCCTTAACCTACTGACTGTATATCCAGCACCCTCTTCTAACCTCTTCGAGCACCACTGCTCACAATGGTGCACATACACATGAAATAAAAATAAATTTTTATACAAAACAAACTAAATCACTGATAATTGGAATTCTATACCTCTAAAAATGTACATAATTCATAAATTGTACTTTTTGAAGGTATATAGAAGTATGAATTCTTAACACACAAGGCAGGCATATTCCTATTTCAAAAGATTAACCAAAGTACTCTCTAGAACCAGAAAGGAAGTTATTTTGATAGCTTCTATGTAAATCCTATGGTTTATGGAGGAGCTGCTCTTCCTAGTTTGGTTACATCACACAAGGCTTCTGTTATCTCTGAGCCACATACACTTGCTCGTCTTCTGGGAAGATGCCATGAACCTACACTTCCAGGATCTACATTCACCTCCGTATACCATGAAAAACTTCTTTGAAGACAAATTCCTTGATGATGATTTTGGTTATACAACCTATCTGGCGAGCTGGACGTGTATATTTTAAGTCCCTGTGGTGGCACCAACAACTCTGTGCAGCTGAACATGCTCCCCAAAAAGCAGTTCTATTCTTCTTTTGTTTGTTTAGGCAAGAAATTGTTGTGGAATGTCCAACATCTTAAGTGACTGCCTCAAAGCATGTGTTACAAACTATAAGGGAGTTTATGACTTCTCGATCCAAAAAGGTTCCTCAGCTCAAGGTTTCTGGGATTGGTATGTCCGTGTTTCTTCTTGTCCTCCTGGGATTCAATGTTGTTAGCAACCTTCTGTGTGGCTCTGAGAGATCCTGACCTTCTGAAACCTTTCCAGGCGTCACCGCCACTTTCTTGGTCTCTGCAATATAAGCTGCATTGTTTAGTGGAGTTAAGTTCTATGAACTTTAGAAATTCTCCCAGAGACTATGAATTGACTAATACCCGAGGTTGCATAAACACACAGACACAAATGTTCCTAAAACCAAGATTGCTGGGCAATGCAGGATATGACTTGGAATCTGGAAAAAGGAACATGTTGCTCACTTGTGCATCTGTGACGAGCTCCAGGTGCAGTTAGTGGCTGGTTGTTCTGATCTGAGCTCAGACGTAGCCTCTCATTAGAGAGCAGCTTGTGCTCTTGTGGATGATAGGAATTCCGTGAGTGCCCTCTGGGCCCATTAAGGCCTCTGGCTTCAGAGGTCTTAAAATACATTTCAGCACACATAGAAACATAAAAAGGACATCATTTTCCTTTAAAGGAGTCTGATTTAAACTTGAAGTTTTCTTTTTTTGGGTGGGGATGGGGTTGAGACCATTTCACTCGGCTCATACTGGCCTTGAACTCCCAGGTAGTCGAGAATAGTGTGAATTTCCTGGTCCTCATGGGTGCTGGGATACAGGTGCACCATCACACCTGGCTAGGGACAATGCTCCATACGAACTTCATTTATGTAAGTTAAAAGTTACGGAAGTTAACCCCTTTGCAAGGGTTCACATATCGACCAAGAACCCTCTATTGCTCTTTTTTTATGATTTATTTATTTATTTATTATGTATACAACATTCCTTCCACGTATGCTTGCATGCCAGAAGAGGGCGCCAGATCTCACTATAGATGGCTGTGAGCCACCATGTGGTTGCTGGGAATTGAACTCAGGACCTCTGGAAGAGCAGTCAGTGCTCTTAACCTCTGAGCCATCTCTCCAGCCCCCCCCCCCATCACTCTTGTATCAGAGATTTCTCAGCCCTTCTCCTAAAACTGCAGAGCTAGGCTAGATGAATCATACAGACAAAATACAGGGGAAGGAGATAGGACTAGGGATATAAAACTACATATACAAACTAATAAAATCAAGTTCCCTTATACTTAAAATAGATATAGCGACAGATTACATAGAGAAGTTGTGAGATAAACTAGTAATAACTTTTTTAAAGCACACCTATGACAGCTGTAATGGTCACAGTGGATGCTCATTCTTGTTTCTCACTGACCTCTAGTCCACCCAGGGACAGCATGTCCCCACAGGCCTGACGCATGTGTTAAGATCAGCCTTGCCAGCTGAGCCCCAGAGTCCAGGAATCCTAAAGGTCGGGGTGGTGGAGGTGGAGGAGAAGGAGGAGGTGGAGGTGGAGGAGAAAAAGGAGGTGGAGGTGGTGGAGGAGGTAGAGGAGGTAGAGGAGGTGGAGGAGGTGGTGATGATGGTGGTGGAGGTGGAGGTGGTGGCAATGGTGGAGGGAGGTGGAGGTGGAGGTAGTGGCGATGGTGGAGGTGGTGGCGATGGTGGAGGTGGAGGTGGAGGTGGAGGTGATGGTGCAGTGGCCATGGAAACATCCAGACAGCAAGTGTCACTATGGTTGGGACTGCATGTGCATGGGCCTTTGTTCTGCAAGCTCCTAACTTTAAAACCAATAAGAAAAAACTAGCAAAAATAAAAATTCAAAATAAATACAATGTCCATCCTGTCACACAGGGCAAATGAAAACTCTAACATGGAACATTTTCAAGAGAAAAGTTGGAAAATATGTGTGATTTAGGATAAAACTCTAAGTGTAGTATCACATGGTGTGAGAAGCTTTCGTAAGGATTTATATTTCAAGGCACTGGAGGGAGCTGTGCTGCTCTTCCAGAGCTTGGGTCCAGCGCCTACGTCAAGTCTACGACGGTCTATAACTCCATCTCCAGGGGACCCCACGCTTCTGGCATCTGTGGGCACTTGAACTCAAGGACACAAACTTACTCACTTCATACACATAATCAAAAATAATAAAAACAAATCTTTAAAAAGAGAATTTGTATTTACAAAAGCTTAGAATTTTAAAGTCCTGTCAGATTAATTTGCTTTAAAATTAAGATTTTTAGATAAAAGATACTTCATTGTGTCTATATTTCCAAATTTTATGTCAACAGTGGGTGATTTCATGTGAAAAAACTCAAAATAAGCAAAAGACAAGAATCTAGTTCTTTGGGGTACAGAGGAGAAAGGAAGGGGGTGAAGCCTGAGGGTGGAACAGACCTATGGACCACATGGGAAAACATACTCTCTAATCTAATGACTCACTTTTAATCACAAGCAGATAGTAGTTTATTACCAGAGTTTTAGAAATACATTATTCCTGGGAATACTTCCTAGGATTTCTTTTTCTCATTTAGACCACATCTTTGCATTTAATTCATCCGTAGACTATCCCTGCAGGGCACATCTCTCTAATTATCCCCATCTAAAGTGACAGGAAAATGGAGTTGCACCACGTGGAGAACAGAACCCTTTGCTGTGTCTTTTCTTGGTCTCCTCAGGCATAGCTTGTCACTGTGGTCGCTGCATGACCTCAGCCGTCTCTGAAGTCACAGAGACTTTCTGTCTCTGCACTGCCGGCGACAAGCGTGTACCTGTCACAAGGCATGTACGTAACACTGCCTGCACAGCACGCAGCAGTACCGCACCTTCCTTCCACAGAGCAGGGACTGCATCACCCCACTCTGCAGAAGGACCCAGCCCTCTGAGGCCTCTCTTTCCTGAGCAGCACTCACACTTATCAGAGCACACTCTACTCCACGGGGAGCACGGCCTCTGAACATTCCTGGGTTCCCATCAGACGCCACTACACAGGGAAATAACCGGACACAGACACTACTGCAGAATAAACAAACCCCCATCCTGAACAATGGCTGTTTGTCAGCCTGCTTCTCGAATACCTGTGGGGATCGGTGAGAACGCCAGCTGTACTGGTGACTGTGGAGACTTGCCAGCAGGATATTTTCATCAGTGTCCACCTGGCCAA
Organism: Myodes glareolus; assembly: GCF_982192425.1. Lineage (NCBI taxonomy): Eukaryota > Metazoa > Chordata > Mammalia > Rodentia > Cricetidae > Myodes > Myodes glareolus. The sequence continues at coordinate 2,731,472 of NC_142044.1, read as the reverse complement.
ACCGCAGTGTCTCCTGTGTGTCATTACAGATCACAAAGTGGCTGAAGACCAATTCCTCTACCTCAGGGCATTTGTTCTGGAAGAAAAAGAATATGAAAGCCAATGTGTGTATCAGATTAATTGCAAGATGTTTGGCAGCTGTCTGCCCAGTGGCCACTGTTATAACACACAAATGCTAAAGGGCCTGTTGTCATTAGCTCTGGTGCACAGCCTGTTCTATACTTCCAGGATAAGCACAACAAAAATATCTTAAAGCCATCATACGTTCCAGGAATGTGTTTCAATTTATACTCCTACAAAATAGATCATACACACAGAAGAGAAAAAGAACAATGAGATCCCACACACATTTAGCATTTCTTAACACGAATTAACACGCTATAAAGAGCGCTGTCCTGGTCGTGCATGTTTCTAAGCTGAGGACTAGAGGCTGGAATTACCATGTTCCCAGCCCTCAGAACGCCACAATCAACGCCAATTACCAAAGCCACAGTGTGTTCCCTACAGAAAGTAAGGATCATTTAGGTTACTACAACACTGGATTCCTTAAGAGGGAGGGAGGTGTGTGTGTATGTGTGTGTGTGTGTGTGTGTGTAAATCTGCTCAGTGAGAAATATAAATAAAACCATAACTTTCCCTCTATTGTTAAGAGGTTGAACATACAAAACAGATCAACTCCAGAATCCATTTAAAGGCCAAGTTGCAGTTTTAGGAGGAATAATGTAAGCTGAAAAAGTTCCCAGTGTCTGTTTCATTCAGCAAACAGTTCAGTAGTGGGTCTGCCCCACTAGACGTCTAAGGCTCCTCTGATAATGGGATTCAGTATGTCCCTCCTGGCTGCTGTGTCTTTATCACTCAGGCTGTGGCTTAAGAACCAGTCGAATGCTTTCAGGAAACAGAGTATAGCTAAGAAAGGTATCAGCTTGAGGGCATAAGAATCCCAAGTAGATAACTGATTTGCAGGTAATGGGCCTCTATTTTCTGGCTTGGAATCTAAGGAATACCACACACTACAGTCTCCCCTTCACTGAGGGAGGAAAGCAAAGAGTGACATAACTCGGCAGCAGGACGATTCAAGGGGTTCGGAGGCACAAACCCAAGGAGCATACAGATGAAAGTCAGTGCTACCCAAGCAGGACAAAGAGCAGACCTACAACTCCATCTGCAAAGAACTGTGGGAAATAAAATCCAACCCCAGCCATGCAGAATATTCCCAAGGAGTGTGTTCTACAGTTTCAGGTGGTGAGGAGGCCCTGACAGGACTCATTCTCCTAGACACCCATGAAGACCACCACCACTACCACCACCACACCAACCATCACCACCACCATCACATCAACTATCACCACCACCACACCAACTATCACCACCACTATACCAACCATTACCATTACCACTACCACCACTATACCAACTATTACCACCAACATCATCATCACTACTATGATTACTTCTTTCTTCTCCCTTTTCTTTATAAGTCATCTACCATTCTTGCTTATCCTCCAATTCTTATGGTGCAGAACCTTGCTTGACAGGCACACTAATCAGGCTGAGACCCACTTACAACCATTTCTGCTTTCTACATGGCTTTTAACAATTAGCCATGAGCTTAAAACATGCCTGCTGTTGGGTTTCCCACGTCAGTTTCACTCAGGCCACACCTAGAGCACTAGCTGCACTTCAAGTGCCATTTTCTATGGGTACTCCAGTTCTTTCTTTCCCAGCTACTCCACACTCCAGTTCTTTCTTTCCCAGCTACTCCACACTCCAGTTCTTTCTTTCCCAGCTACTCCACACTCCAGTTCTTTCTTTCCCAGCTACTCCACACTCCAGTTCTTCCCCAGCTACTCCACACTCCAGTTCTTTCTTTCCCAGCTACTCCATACTCCAGTTCTTTCTTTCCCAGCTACTCCACACTCCAGTTCTTTCTTTCCCAGCTACTCCACACTCCAGTTCTTTCTTTCCCAGCTACTCCACACTCCAGTTCTGTCTTTCCCAGCTACTCCACACTTCCGTTCTGTCTTTCCCAGCTACTCCACACTCCAATTCTTCCCCAGCTACTCCACACTTCAGTTCTGTCTTTCCCAGCTACTCCAC